>NC_137978.1:1797500-1815000 GCF_963924665.1 Micromys minutus
ATTTATGGTTGTTCAGGGTTTAGGATTTAGGGATTAAGGTTAAGGGGTTAGGGTTAGGTTTAGGGTTAGGGTTAGGGTTAGGGTTAGGGTTAGGGTTAGGGTTAGGGTTAGGGTTAGGGTTAGGGTTAAGGTTAGGGTTAGGGTTAGGGTTAGGGATATGGTTAGTGTTAGGATTAGGGTTAGGGTTAGGGTCAGGGTTAGGTTGAGGGTTTGGGTTAGGGTTAGGGTTAGATTTAGGGTCAGGTTTAGGTTTATTGTTAGATTTAGGGTTTAGGGTGTAAGGTTTATGGTTTAGGATTGTTTAAGGTTTAGGGTGGATTAGGTTTAAAGTTTAGAGTTTAGTGTTATGGTTATGGTTAGTGTTAGGGTTAGGGTTAGGGTTAGGGTTAGGGTTAGGGTTAGGGTTAGGGTTAGGGTTAGGGTAAGGGTTAGGGGTTTGTGTTAGTGTTAGGGTTAGGGTTATGGTTAGGTTAGGGTTAGGGTTAAGGTTAGGGTTAGGGTTAGGTTAGGGTTAGGGTTAGGGTTAGGGTTATTATTAGGGGGTTAGGTTTAAGTTTAGGATTAGTGTTAGGGTTAGCATTAGAAATAGGGTTAGTGTTAGGATTAGGGTCAGGGTTAGGTTTAGGGTTAGGGTTAGGGTTAGGGTTAGGGTTAGGGTCAAGGAGAGTTTAGGGTTAGGGTTAGAGTTAGGGTTAGATTTAGGGTTAGGTTTAGGTTTATTGTTAGATTTAGGATTTAGGGTCTAAGGTTTATGGTTTAGGATTGTTTAAGGTTTAGGGTGGATTAGGTTTAGGGTTTAGAGTTTAGTGTTATGGTTACGGTTAGGGTTAGGGTTAGGGTTAGGGTTAGGATTAGGGTTAAGGTTAGGGTTAGGATTAGGTTTAGGGTTAGGGTTAGGGTTAGGGTTAGGGTTAGGGTTAGGGTTAGGGTTAGGATTAGGGTTAGGGTTAGGGTTAGGGTAAGGGTTAGGGCTTAGGGTTAGGGTTATGGTTATTGTTAGGTTTAGGGTTTAGGGTTTAGTGTTTAGGGTTTAAGGTTTAGGGTTTAGGATTGTTTAAGATTTAGGGTGGTTTAGGTTAAGGGTTTAGGGTTTTGACTTTAGGATTGTTTAAGGTTTAGGGTTGTTTAGGGTATAGTGTTTAGGGTTAAAGTTTAGGGTTGTTTAGGGTTTAGTGTTTAGGGTTTAGGGTTGTTTAAGTTTTAGTGTTTAAGGTTTAGGTTTTAGGGTTGTTTTGGGTTTAGTGTTTAGTGTTGTTTAGGGTATAGTGTTAATGGTTTAGGGTTTAGGGTTATTTAGGGTTTAGTGTTTAAGGTTTAGGGTATAGGGTTGTTTAGGGTTTAGTGTTTAGGGTTGTTTATGGTTTAGTGATTAGGGTTGTTTAGGGTTGTTTAGAGGTTAGTGTTTAGGGTTATTCAGGGTTTATGATTTAACGTTGTTCAGGGTTTAGGATTTATGGTTGTTCAGGGTTTAGGATTTAGGGATTAAGGTTAAGGGGTTAAGGTTAGCGTTAGGGTTAGGGTTAGGGTTAGCATTAGGGTTAGAGTTAGGGTTAGAGTTAAGGTTATGGGGTTATGTTAGGCTTAAGGTTAGGGTTAGGGTTATGGGGTTAAGGTTAGGGTTGGGGTTAGGGTTAGGTTTAGGTTTAGGGTTAGGGTTAGGGTTATGGTTATTCTTAGATTTATGGTTTAAAATTTAGGGTTTATGGTTTAAGGTTTAGGGTTTAGGATTGTTTAAGTTTTAGGGTGGTTTAGGTTTAGGGTATAGGGTTTAGCGTTTAAGATTGTTTAATGTTTAGGGTTGTTTAGGTTTTAGCGTTTAGAGTTGTTTAGGGTTTTTTAGGGTTGTTTATGATTTAGTGTTGAGGCTTGTTCAGGATTTATGATTTAGGATATTTTAAGGTTTAGGGTTTAAGGATGTATAGTGTTTTAGGGTTTAGGGTATAATGTTTAGTGTTAAGGGTTTAGGGTTGTTTAGGGTATAGTGTTAATGGTTTTAGGGTTTAGGCTTGTTTAGGTTTTAGTGTTTAGGGTTTAGGGTTTAGGGTTTTTTAGAGTTTAGTGTTTATAGTTTAGGGTTTAGGGTGCTTTTGGAATTAGTGTTTAGGGTTTTTCGGGGTTTAGGGTTTAGGATTTAGGGTGTTAGGGTTAGTGTTAGGGTTAGGTTTAGGGTTAAGGTGAGGGTTAGGGTGAGGGTTAAGGTTAGGGTTAGGGTTAAGGTTAGTGTTAGTGTTAGAATAATGGTTAGGGTTAGGGATAGGGTTAGGGTTAGGATTAGGGTTAGGGTTGAGGTTAGGGTTAGGGTTAGGGTTAGGGTTAGGGGTTTGAGTTAGGGTTAGTGTTAGGGGTTAGGGGTTAGTGTTAGGGTTAGGGTTAGGGTTAGGGTTAGGGTTAGGTTTAGTGTTAGGGTTATTATTAGGGGGTTAGGTTTTAGTTTAGGATTAGTGTTAGGGTTAGAATTAGAAATAGGGTTAGTGTTAGGATTAGGGTCAGGGTTAGGTTTAGAAATATGGTTAGGGTTAGGGTTAAGGGTAGGGTTAGGGTTAGGGTTAGAATTAAAATTTAGGGTTTAGTGTTAGGATTAGGGATAGTGTGAGGTTTAGGGTTAGGTTTAGGGTTAGGGTTAGGGTTAGTGTTTGGGTTATGATTAGTGTTAGGATTAGGATTAGGGTTAGGGTCAGGTTTATGTTTAGGGTTAGGGTTAGGGTTAGGGTTAGATTTAGGGTTAGGTTTAGGTTTATTGTTAGATTTAGGGTTTAGGGTTTAAGGTTTATGGTTTAGGATTGTTTAAGTTTAAGGGTGGATTAGGTTAAGGGTTTAGAGTTTAGTATTATGGTTACGGTTAGGGTTAGGGTTAGGGTTAGAGTTAGGGTTAGGGTTAGGGTTAGGGTTTGGGTTAAGGTTAGGGTTAGTGTTAGGGTTAGGGTTATGGTTAGTGTTAGGATTAGGGTTAGGGTTAGGTCAGGGTTAGGTTTAGGGTTAGGGATAGGGTTAGGGTTAGATTTAGGGTTAGGTTTAGGTTTATTGTTAGATTTAGGGTTTGGGGTTTAAGGTTTATTGTTTAGGATTGTTTAAGGTTTAGGGTGGATTAGGTTTAGGGTTTAGAGTTTATTGTTATAGTTACGGTTAGGGTTAGGGTTAGGGATGGGGTTAGGGTTAGGGTTAGGGTTATGGTAAGTGTTAGGTTTAGGGTTAGGGTTAGGGTTAGGGTAAAAGTTAGGGGGTTAGTGTTAGGGTTTGTGTTAGGGTTAGGGTTAGGGTTAGGTTAGGGTAAGGGTTAGGGTTAGGGTTAGGGTTAGCTTTAGGTTAGGGTTAGGGTTAGGCTTAGGGTTAGGGTTAGGGGTTAGGGTTCGTGAAAGGGTTAGGATTATTATTAGGGGGTTAGGTTTAAGTTTAGGATTAGTGTTAGGGTTAGAATTAGAAATAGGGTTAGTGTTAGCATTAGGGTCAGGGTTAGGTTTAGGGTTAGGGTTAGGGTTAGGGTCAGGGTGGGTTTAGGGTTAGGGTTAGGGTTAGGGTTAGATTTAGGGTTAGGTTTAGGTTTATTGTTAGATTTAGGATTTAGGGTCTAAGGTTTATGGTTTAGGATTGTTTAAGGTTTAGGGTGGATTAGGTTTATGGTTTAGAGTTTAGTGTTATGGTTACGGTTAGGGTTAGGGTTAGGGTTAGGATTAGGGTTAAGTTTAGGGTTAGGATTAGGTTTAGGGTTAGGTTTAGGGTTAGGGTTAGGGTTAGGGTTAGGGTTAGGATTAGTTTTAGGGTTAGGGTTACGGTTAGGGTTAGGGTTAGGGGTAGGATTAGGGTTAAGATTAGGGTTAGGTTTAGGGTTAGGGTTAGGGTTAGGGTTTGGGTTAGGGTTAGGGTTAGGTTTACGATTAGGGTTAGGGTAAGGTTTAGGGTAAGGGTTAGGGGTTAGGGTTAGGGTTATGGTTATTGTTAGGTTTAGGGTTTAGGGTTTAGTGTTTAGGGTGTAAGGTTTAGGGTTTTGGATTGTTTAAGATTTAGGGTGGTTTAGGTTAAGGGTTTAGGGTTTAGAGTTTAGGATTGTTTAAGGTTTAGGGTTGTTTAGGGTATAGTGTTTAGAGTTAAAAATTTAGGGTTGTTTAGGGTTTAGTGTTTAGGGTTTAGGGTTGTTTAAGGTTTAGTGTTTAAGGTTTAGGTTTTAGGGTTGTTTTGGGTTTAGTGTTTAGTGTTGTTTAGGGTATAGTGTTAATGGTTTAGGGTTTAGGGTTATTTAGGGTTTAGTGTTTAAGGTTTAAGGTATAGGGTTGTTTAGGGTTTAGTGTTTAGGGTTGTTTATGGTTTAGTGATTAGGGTTGTTTAGGGTTGTTTCGAGGTTAGTGTTTAGGGTTATTCAGGGTTTATGATTTAGGGTTGTTCAGGGTTTAGGATTTATGGTTGTTCAGGGTTTAGGATTTAGGGATTAAGGTTAAGGGGTTAGGGTTAGGGTTAGGGTTAGGGTTAGCATTAGGGTTAGAGTTAGGGTTAGAGTTAGGGTTATGGGGTTATGTTAGGCTTAAGGTTAGGGTTAGGGTTATGGGGTTAAGGTTAGGGTTGGGGTTAGGGTTAGGGTTATGGTTATTCTTAGATTTATGGTTTAAAATTTAGGGTTTATGGTTTAAGGTTTAGGGTTTAGGATTGTTTAAGTTTTAGGGTGGTTTAGGTTTAGGGTATAGAATTTAGCGTTTAAGATTGTTTAATGGTTAGGGTTGTTTAGGTTTTAGCGTTTAGAGTTGTTTAGGGTTTTTTAGGGTTGTTTATAATTTAGTGTTTAGGGTTGTTCAGGATTTATGATTTAGGATATTTTAAGGTTTAGGGTTTAAGGTTGTATAGTGTTTTAGGGTTTAGGGTATAATGTTTAGGGTTAAGGGTTTAGGGTTGTTTAGGGTATAGTGTTAATGGTTTTAGGGTTTAGGCTTGTTTAGGGTTTAGTGTTTAGGGTTTAGGGTTTAGGGTTTTTTAGCGTTTAGTGTTTATAGTTTAGGGTTTAGGGTGCTTTTGGAATTAGTGTTTAGGGTTTTTCGGGGTTTAGGGTTTAGGATTTAGGGTGTTAGGGTTAGGGTTAGGGTTAGGTTTAAGGTTAAGGTGAGGGTTAGTGTTAGGGTTAAGGTTAGGGTTAGGGTTAAGGTTAGTGTTAGTGTTAAAATAAGGGTTAGGGTTAGGGATAGGGTTAGGGTTAGGGTTAGGGTTAGGGTTAGGTGTTTGGGTTAGGGTTAGTGTTAGGGGTTAGGGGTTAGTGTTAGGGTTAGGGTTAGGGTTAGGGTTAGGTTTAGTGTTAGGGTTATTATTAGGGGTTAAGGTTTTAGTTTAGGATTAGTGTTAGGGTTAGAATTAGAAATAGGGTTAGTGTTAGGATTAGGGTCAGGGTTAGGTTTAGAAATATGGTTAGGGTTAGGGTTAAGGGTAGGGTTAGGGTTAGGGTTAGAATTAAAGTTTAGGGTTTAGTGTTAGGATTAGGGATAGTGTGAGGTTTAGGGTTAGGTTTAGGGTTAGGGTTAGGGTTAGTGTTTGGGTTATGATTAGTGTTGGGATTAGGATTAGGGTTAGGGTCAGGTTTATGTTTAGTGTTAGGGTTAGGGTTAGGGTTAGATTTAGGGTTAGGTTTAGGTTTATTGTTAGATTTAGGGTTTAGGGTTTAAGGTTTATGGTTTAGGATTGTTTAAGTTTAAGGGTGGATTAGGTTTAGGGTTTAGAGTTTAGTATTATGGTTACGGTTAGGGTTAGGGTTAGAGTTAGGGTTAGGGTTAGGGTTAGGGTTAGGGTTAAGGTTAGGGTTAGTGATAGGGTTATGGTTATGGTTAGTGTTAGGATTTGGGTTAGGGTTAGGGTCAGGGTTAGGTTTAGGTTTAGGGATAAGGTTAGGGTTAGATTTAGGGTTAGGTTTAGGTTTATTGTTAGATTTAGGGTTTAGGGTTTAAGGTTTATGGTTTAGGATTGTTTAAGGTTTAGGGTGGATTAGGTTAAGGGTTTAGAGTTTAGTGTTATGGTTACGGTTAGGGTTAGGGTTAGGGATGGGTTTAGAGATAGGGTTAGGGTTATGGTAAGGGTTTGGTTTAGGGTTAGGGTTAGGGTTAGGGTAAAAGTTAGGGGGTTAGTGTTAGGGTTTGTGTTAGGGTTAGGGTTAGGGTTAGGGTTAGGTTAGGGTTAGGGTTAGGGTTAGGGTTAGGTTAGGGTTAGGGTTAGGGTTAGGGTTTGGGTTAGGAGTTAGGGTTAGTGAAAGGGTTAGGGTTATTATTAGGGGGTTAGGTTTAAGTTTAGGATAATGTTAGGGTTAGAATTAGAAATAGGGTTAGTGTTAGGGTTAGGGTCAGGGTTAGGTTTAGGGTTAGGGTTAGGGTTAGGGTCAGGGAGGGTTTAGGGTTACGGTTAGGGTTAGGGTTAGATTTAGGGTTAGGTTTAGGTTTATTGGTAGATGTAGGATTTGGGGTCTAAGGTTTATGGTTTAGGATTGTTTAAGGTTTAGGGTGGATTAGGTTTAGGGTTTAGAGTTTAGTGTTATGGTTACGGTTAGGGTTAGGGTTAGGGTTAGGATTAGGGTTAAGGTAAGGGTTAGGATTAGGTTTAGGGTTAGGGTTAGGGTTAGGGCTAGGGTTAGGATTAGGGTTAGGGTTAGGGTTAGGGTAAGGGTTAGGGGTTAGGGTTAGGGTTATGGTTATTGTTAGGTTTAGGTTTTAGGGTTTTGTGTTTAGGGTTTAAGGTTTAGGGTTTAGGATTGTTTAAGTTTTAGGGTGGTTTAGGTTAAGGGTTTAGGGTTTAGAGTTTAGGATTGTTTAAGGTTTACGGTTGTTTAGGGTATAGTGTTTAGGGTTAAAAGTTTAGGGTTGTTTAGGGTTTAGTGTTTAGGGTTTAGGGTTGTTTAAGGTTTAGTGTTTAAGGTTTAGGTTTTATGGTGGTTTTGGGTTTAGTGTTTAGTGTTGTTTAGGGTATAGTGTTAATGGTTTAGGGTTTAGGGTTATTTAGGGTTTAGTGTTTAAGGTTTAGGGTATAGGGTTGTTTAGGATTTAGTGTTTAGGGTTGTTTATGGTTTAGTGATTAGGGTTGTTTAGGGTTGTTTAGAGGTTAGTGATTAGGGTTATTCAGGGTTTATGATTTAGGGTTGTTCAGGGTTTAGGATTTATTGTTGTTCAGGGTTTAGGATTTAGGGATTAAGGTTAAGGGGTTAGGGTTAGGGTTAGGGTTAGGGTTAGGGTTAGCATTAGGGTTAGAATTAGGGTTAGAGTTAGGGTTATGGGGTTATGTTAGGCTTAAGGTTAGGGTTAGGGTTATGGGGTTAAGGTTAGGGTTTGGGTTAGGGTTAGGTTTAGGTTTAGGGTTAGGGTTAGGGTTATGGTTATTCTTAGATTTAAGGTTTAAATTTTAGGGTTTATGGTTTAAGGTTTAGGGTTTAGGATTGTTTAAGTTTTAGGGTGGTTTAGGTTTTGGGTATAGGGTTTAGCGTTTAAGATTGTTTAATGGTTAGGGTTGTTTAGGTTTTAGCGTTTAGAGTTGTTTAGGGTTTTTTAGGGTTGTTTATGATTTAGTGTTTAGGGTTGTTCAGGATTTATGATTTAGGATATTTTAAGGTTTAGGGTTTAAGGTTGTATAGGGTTTTAGGGTTTAGGGTATAATGTTTAGGGTTAAGGGTTTATGGTTGTTTAGGGTATAGTGTTAATGGTTTTATGGTTTAAGATTGTTTAGTGTTTAGTGTTTAGGGTTTAGGGTTTAGGGTTTTTAGCGTTCAGTGTTTATAGTTTAGGGTTTAGGGTGCTTTTGGAATTAGTGTTTAGGGTTTTTCGGGGTTTAGGGTTTAGGATTTAGGGTGTTAGGGTTAGTGTTAGGGTTAGGTTTAGGGTTAAGGTGAGGGTTAGGGTGAGGGTTAAGGTTAGGGTTAGGGTTAAGGTTAGTGTTAGTGTTAGGGTAAGGGTTAGGGTTAGGGTTAGGGTTAGGGGTTAGGGTTAGGGTTAGTGTTAGGGGTTAGGGGTTAGTGTTAGGGTTAGGGTTAGGGTTAGGGTTAGGGTTAGGTTTAGTGTTAGGGTTATTATTAGGGGGTTAGGTTTTAGTTTAGGATTAGTGTTAGAGTTAGAATTAGAAATAGGGTTAGTGTTAGGATTAGGGTCAGGGTTAGGTTTAGGGATATGGTTAGAATTAGGGTTAAGGGTAGGGTTAGGGTTAGGGTTAGATTTAAAGTTTAGGGTTTAGTGTTAGGATTAGGGATAATGTGAGGTTTAGGGTTAGGTTTAGGGTTAGGGTTAGGGTTAGGGTTAGGGTTAGATTTAGGGTTAGGTTTAGGTTTATTGTTAGATTTTGGGTTTAGGGTTTAAGGTTTAAGGTTTAGGATTGTTTAAGGTTTACGGTAGATTAGGTTTAGGGTTTAGAGTTTAGTATTATGGTTACGGTTAGGGTTAGGGTTAGGGTTAGAGTTAGGGTTAGAGTTAGGGTTAGGGTTAGGGTAAAGGTTAAGGTTAGGGTTAATGTTAGGGTTAGGGTTATGGTTAGTGTTAGGATTAGGGTTAGGTTTAGGGTCAGGGTTAGGTTTAGGGTTAGGGTTAGATTTAAGGTTAGGTTTAGGTTTATTGTTACATTTAGGGTTTAGGGTTTAAGGTTTATGGTTTAGGATTGTTTAAGGTTTAGGGTGGACTAGGTTTAGGGTTTAGAGTTTAGTGTTATGGTTACGGTTACGGTTAGGGTTAGGGATGGGGTTAGGGTTAGGGTTAGGGTTATGGTAAGGGTTAGGGTTAGGGTTAGGGTTAGGGTTATGGTAAAAGTTAGGGGGTTAGTGTTAGGGTTTGGGTTAGGGTTAGGGTTAGGGTTAGGGTTAGGTTAGGGTTAGGGTAGGGGTTAGGGTTAGGGGTTAGGGTTAGTGTTAGGGTTAGGGTTATTATTAGGGGGTTAGGTTTAATTTTAGGATTAGTGTTAGGGTTAGAATTAGAAATAGGGTTAGTGTTAGGATTAGGGTCAGGGTTAGGTTTAGGGTTACGGTTAGGGTTAGGGTTAGGGTTAAAGTCAGGGAGGGTTTAGGGTTAGGGTTAGGGTTAGGGTTAGATTTAGGGTTAGTTTTAGGTTTATTGTTAGATTTAGGATTTAGGGTCTAAAGTTTATGGTTTAGGATTGTTTAAGGTTTAGGGTGCATTAGGTTTAGGGTTTAGAGTTTAGTGTTATGGTTACGGTTAGGGTTAGGGTTAGGGTTAGGGTTAGGATTAGGGTTAAGGTTAGGGTTAGGATTAGGTTTAGGGTTAGGGTTAGGGTTAGGGTTAAGGTTAGGGTTAGGGTTAGGGTTAGGGTTAGGATTAGGGTTAGGGTTAGGGTTAGGGTAAGGGTTAGGGGTTAGGGTTAGGGTTATGGTTATTGTTAGGTTTAGGGTTTAGGGTTTAGGGTTTAGGGTGCTTTTGGAATTAGTGTTTAGGGATTTTCGGGGTTTAAGGTTTAGCATTTAGGGTGTTAGGGTTAGTGTTAGGGTTAGGTTTAGGGTTAAGGTGAGGGTTAGGGTGAGGGTTAAGGTTAGGGTTAGGGTTAAGGTTAGTGTTAGTGTTAGGGTAAGGGTTAGGGTTAGGGATAGGGTTAGGGTTAGGGTTAGGGTTAAGGTTAGGGTTAGGGTTAGGGTTAGGGGTTAGGGTTAGGGTTAGTGTTAGGGGTTAGGGGTTAGTGTTAGGGTTAGGGTTAGGGTTAGGGTTAGGGTTAGGTTTAGTGTTAGGGTTATTATTAGGGGGTTAGGTTTTAGTTAAGGATTAGTGTTAGGGTTAGAATTAGAAATAGGGTTAGTGTTAAGATAAGGGTCAGGGTTAGGTTTAGGAATAGGGTTAGGGTTAGGGTTAAGGGTAGGGTTAGGGTTAGGGTTAGATTTAAAGTTTAGGGTTTAGTGTTAGGATTAGGGATAGTGTGAGGTTTAGGGTTAGGGTTAGGTTTAGGGTTAGGGTTAGGGTTAGTGTTTGGGTTATGGTTAGTGTTAGGATTAGGGTTAGGGTTAGGGTCAGGGTTAGGTTTAGGGTTAGGGTTAGGGTTAGGTTAGATTTAGGGTCAGGTTTAGGTTTATTGTTAGATTTAGGGATTAGGTTTTAAGGTTTATGGTTTAGGATTGTTTAAGGTTTAGGGTGGATTAGGTTTAGGGTTTAGAGTTTAGTGTTATGGTTACGGTTAGTGTTAGGGTTAGGGTTAGGGTTAGGGTTAGGGTTAGGGTAATGGATAGGGTTAGGGTTAGGGTTAGGGTTAGGGTAAGGGTTAGGGCTTAGTGTTAGGGTTATGGTTAGGGTTAGGATTAGGGTTAGGGTTAGAGGTTAGCGTTAGTGTTAGGGTTAGGTTTATTATTAGGGGGTTAGGTTTAAGTTTAGGATTAGTGTTAGGGTTAGAATTAGAAATAGGGTTAGTGTTAGGATTAGGTTCAGGGTTAGGTTTAGGGTTAGGGTTAGGGTTAGGGTTAGGGTTAGGGTCAGGGAGTGTTGAGGGTTAGCGTTAGGGTTAGGGTTAGATTTAGGGTTAGGTTTAGGTTTATTGTTAGATTTAGGATTTAGGGTCTAAGGTTTATGGTTTAGGATTGTTTAAGGTTTAGGGTGGATTAGGTTTAGGGTTTAGAGTTTAGTGTTATGGTTACGGTTAGGGTTAGGGTTAGGGTTAGGGTTAGGATTAGGGTTAAGGTTAGGGTTAGGATTAGGTTTAGGGTTAAGGTTAGGGTTAGGGTTAGGGTTAGGGTTAGGGTTAGGGTTAGGATTAGGGTTAGGGTTAGGGTTAGGGTAAGGGTTAGGGGTTAGGGTTAGGGTTATGGTTATTGTTAGGTTTAGGGTTTAGTGTTTAGTGTTTAGGGTTTAAGGTTTAGGGTTTAGGATTGTTTAAGATTTAGGGTGGTTTAGGTTAAGGGTTTAGGGTTTAGACTTTAGGATTGTTTAAGGTTTAGGGTTGTTTAGGGTATAGTGTTTAGGGTTAAAAGTTTAGGGTTGTTTAGGCTTTAGTGTTTAGGGTTTAGGGTTGTTTAAGTTTTAGTGTTTAAGGTTTAGGTTTTAGGGTTGTTTTGGGTTTAGTGTTTAGTGTTGTTTAGGGTATAGTGTTAATGGTTTAGGGTTTAGGGTTATTTAGTGTTTAGTGTTTAAGGTTTAGGGTATAGGGTTGTTTAGGGTTCAGTGTTTAGGGTTGTTTATGGTTTAGTGATTAGGGTTGTTTAGGGTTGTTTAGAGGTTAGTGTTTAGGGTTATTCAGGGTTTATGATTTAGGGTTGTTCAGGGTTTAGGATTTATGGTTGTTCAGGGTTTAGGATTGAGGGATTAAGGATAAGGGGTTAGGGTTAGGGTTAGGGTTAGGGTTAGGGTTAGGGTTAGGGTTAGGGTTAAGGTTAGGGTTAGGGTTAGGGTTAAGGTTATGGTTAGTGTTAGGATTAGGGTTACGGTTTGGGTCAGGGTTAGGTTTAGGGTTAGGGTTAGGGTTAGGGTTAGATTTAGGGTCAGGTTTAGGTTTATTGTTAGATTTAGGGTTTAGGGTTTAAGGTTTATGGTTTAGGATTGTTTAAAGTTTAGGGTGGATTAGGTTTAGGGTTTTGAGTTTAGTGTTATGGTTATGGTTAGTGGTAGGGTTAGGGTTAGGGTTAGGGTTAGGGTTAGGGTTAGTGTTAGGTTAGGGTTAGGGTTAGGGTTAGGGTTAGGTTAGGGTTAGGGTTAGGGTTAGGGTTAGGGTTTAGGGTTTAGTGTTTAGGGTTTAAGGTTTAGGGTTTAGGATTGTTTAAGATTTAGGGTGGTTTAGGTTAAGGGTTTCCGGTTTAGAGTTTAGGATTGTTTGAGGTTTAGGGTTGTTTAGGATATAGTGTTTAGGTTTAAAAGTTTAGGGTTGTTTAGGCTTTAGTGTTTAGGGTTTAGGGTTGTTTAAGTTTTAGTGTTTAAGGTTTTGGTTTTAGGGTTGTTTTGGGTTTACTGTTTAGTGTTGTTTAGGGTATAGTGTTAATGGTTTAGGGATTAGGGTTATTTAGGGTTTAGTGTTTAAGGTTTAGGGTATAGGGTTGTTTAGGGTTTAGTGTTTAGGGTTGTTTATGGTTTAGTGATTAGGGTTGTTTAGGGTTGTTTAGAGGTTAGTGTTTAGGGTTATTCAGGTTTTATGATTTAGGGTTGTTCAGGGTCTAGGATTTATGGTTGTTCAGGGTTTAGGATTTAGGGATTAAGGTTAAGGGGTTAAGGTTAGGGTTAGGGTTAGGGTTAGCATTAGGGTTAGAGTTAGGGTTACAGTTAAGGTTATGGGGTTATGTTAGGCTTAAGGTTAGGGTTAGGGTTATGGGGTTAAGGTTAGGGTTGGGGTTAGGGTTAGGTTTAGGTTTAGGGTTAGGGTTAGGGTTATGGTTATTCTTAGACTTATGGTTTAAAATTTAGGGTTTATGGTTTAAGGTTTAGGGTTTAGGATTGTTTAAGTTTTAGGGTGGTTTAGGTTTAGGGTATAGGGTTTAGCGTTTAAGATTGTTTAATGTTTAGGGTTGTTTAGGTTTTACCATTTAGAGTTGTTTAGGTTTTTTTAGAGTTGTTTATGATTTAGTGTTTAGGCTTGTTCAGGATTTATGATTTAGGATATTTTAAGGTTTAAGGTTTAAGGTTGTATAGTGTTTTAGGGTTTAGGGTATAATGTTTAGGGTTAAGGGTTTAGGGTTGTTTAAGGTATAGTGTTAATGGTTTTAGGGTTTAGGCTTGTTTAGGGTTTAGTGTTTAGGGTTTAGGGTTTAGGGTTTATTAGCGTTTAGTGTTTATACTTTAGGGTTTAGGGTGGTTTTGGAATTAGTGTTTAGTGTTATTCGGGGTTTAGGGTTTAGGATTTAGGGTGTTAGGGTTAGTGTTAGGGTTAGGTTTAGGGTTAAGGTGAGGGTTAGGGTGAGGGTTAAGGTTAGGGTTAGGGTTAAGGTTAGTGTTAGTGTTAGAATAAGGGTTAGGGTTAGGGATAGTGTTAGGGTTAGGGTTAGGGTTAGGGTTAAGGTTAGGGTTAGGGTTAGGGTTAGGGTTAGGGGTTTGGTTTAGGGTTAGTGTTAGGGGTTAGGGGTTAATGTTAGGGTTAGGGTTAGTGTTAGGGTTAGGGTTAGGGTTAGGGTTAGGTTTAGTGTTAGAGTTATTATTAGGGGGTTAGGTTTTAGTTTAGGATTAGTGTTAGGGTTAGAATTAGATATAGGGTTAGTGTTAGGATTAGGATCAGGGTTAGGTTTAGAAATATGGTTAGGGTTAGTGTTAAGGGTAGGGTTAGTGTTAGGGTTAGATTTAAAGTTTAGGGTTTAGTGTTAGGATTAGGGATAGTGTGAGGTTTAGGGTTAGTTTTAGTGTTAGGGTTAGGGTTAGTGTTTGGGTTATGATTAGTGTTCGGATTAGGATTAGGGTTATTGTCAGGTTTATGTTTAGGGTTAGGGTTAGGGTTAGGGTTAGATTTAGGGTTAGGTTTAGGATTATTGTTAGATTTAGGGTTTAGGGTTTAAGGTTTATGGTTTAGGATTGTTTAAGTTTAAGGGTGGATTAGGTTTAGGGTTTAGAGTTTAGTATTATGGTTACGGTTAGGGTTAGGGTTAGGGTTAGAGTTAGGGTTAGGGTTAGGGTTAGGGTTAGGTTTAAGGTTAGGGTTAGTGTTAGGGTTAGGGTTATGGTTAGTGTTAGGATTAGGGTTAGAGTTAGGGTCAGGGTTAGGTTTAGGGTTAGGGATAGGGTTAGGGTTAGATTTAGGGTTAGGTTTAGGTTTATTGTTAGATTTAGGGTTTAGGGTTTAAGGTTTATGGTTTAGGATTGTTTAAGGTTTAGGGTGGATTAGGTTTAGGGTTTAGAGTTTAGTGTTATGGTTACGGTTAGGGGTAGGGTTAGGGATGGGGTTAGGGTTAGGGTTAGGGTTATGGTAAGGGTTAGGTTTAGGGTTAGGGTTAGGGTTCGGGTAAAAGTTAGGGGGTTAGTGTTAGGGTTTGTGTTAGGGTTAGGGTTAGGGTTAGGGTTAGGTTAGGGTTAGGGTTAGGGTTAGGGTTAGGGTTAGGGTTAGGTTAGGGTTGGGGTTAGGGTTAGGGTTAGGATTAGGGGTTAGGGTTAGTGTTAGGGTTAGGGTTATTATTAGGGGGTTAGGTTTAAGTTTAGGATTAGTGTTAGGGTTAGAATTAGAAATAGGGTTAGTGTTAGGATTAGGGTGAGGGTTAGGTTTAGGGTTAGGGTTAGGGTTAGGGTTAGGGTTAGGGTCAGGGAGGGTTTAGGGTTAGGGTTAGGGTTAGGGTTAGATTTAGGATTAGGTTTAGGTTTATTGTTAGATTTAGGATTTAGGGTCTAAGGTTTATGGTTTAGGATTGTTTAAGGTTTAGGGTGGATTAGGTTTAGGGTTTAGAGTTTAGTGTTATGGTTACGGTTAGGGTTAGGGTTAGGGTTAGGATTAGGGTTAAGGTTAGGGTTAGGATTAGGTTTAGGTTTAGGGTTAGGGTTAGGGTTAGGGTTAGGGTTAGGGTTAGGGTTAGGATTAGGGTTAGGGTTAGGGTTAGGGTAAGGGTTAGGGGTTAGGGTTAGGTTTATGGTTATTGTTAGGTTTAGGGTTTAGGGTTTAGTGTTTAGGGTTTAAGGTTTAGGGTTCCGGATTGTTTAAGGTTTATCGTAACTTAAATTTAGGGTTTAAAATTTAGTGTTAGGGTTATGGTTAGTGTTAGGGTTAGGGTTAGGGTTAGGTTTAGGGTTCAGGGTTTAGGGTTTAGGATTGTTTAAGGTTTAGGGTAGATTAGGTTTAGGATTTAAAGTTTAGTTTTAGGGTTAGGGTTAGGTTTAGGGTTTAGGGTTTTGTGTTAGGATTAGGGTTAGCGTTAAAGTTCGGGTTAGGGTAAGGGTTAGGATTAGGTTTAGGGTTAAAGTTAGGGTTAGGGTTAGGGTTAGGGTTAGGGTTAGGGTTAGGATTAGGGTTAGGGTTAGGGGTAGGGTAAGGGTTAGGGGTTAGGGTTAGGGTTATGGTTATTGTTAGGTTTAGGGTTTAGATTTAGTGTTTAGGGTTTAAGGTTTAGGGTTTAGGATTGTTTAAGATTTAGGGTGGTTTAGGTTAAGGGTTTAGGGTTTAGACTTTAGGATTGTTTAAGGTTTAGGGTTGTTTAGGGTATAGTGTTTAGGGTTAAAAGTTTAGGGTTGTTTAGGGTTTAGTGTTTAGGGTTTAGGATTGTTTAAGGTTTAGTGTTTAAGGTTTAGGTTTTAGGGTTGTTTTGGGTTTAGTGTTTAGTGTTGTTTAGGGTATAGTGTTAATGGTTTAGGGTTTAGGGTTATTTAGGGTTTAGTGTTTAAGGTTTAGGGTATAGGGTTGTTTAGGGTTTAGTGTTCAGGGTTGTTTATCGTTTAGTGATTAGGGTTGTTTAGGGTTGTTTAGAGGTTAGTGTTTAGGGTTATTCAGGGTTTATGATTTAGGTTTGTTCAGGGTTTAGGATTTATGGTTGTTCAGGGTTTAGGATTTAGGGATTAAGGTTAATGGGTTAGGGTTAGGGTTAGGGTTAGGGTTAGGGTTAGGGTTAGGGTTAGGGTTAGGGTTAGGGTTAGGGTTAGGGTTAGGGTTAAGGTTAGGGTTAGGGTTAGGGTTAGGGTTATGGTTAGTGTTAGGATTAGGGTTAGGGTTAGGGTCAGGGTTAGGTTTAGGGTTAGGGTTAGGGTTAGGGTTAGTTTTAGGGTCAGGTTTAGGTTTATTGTTAGATTTAGGGTTTAGGGTTTAAGGTTTATGGTTTAGGATTGTTTAAGTTTTAGGGTGGATCAGTTTTAGTCTTTAGAGTTTAGTGTTATGGTTACGGTTAGTGTTAGGGTTAGGGTTAGGGTTAGGGTAATGGATAGGGTTAGGGTTAGGATTAGGGTTAGGGTAAGGGTTAGGGGTTAGTGTTAGGGTTAGGGTTAGGGTTAGGGTTAGGGTTAGGGTTAGGGTTAGGGGTTAGGGTTAGTGTTAGAGTTAGGGTTATTATTAGGGTGTTAGGTTTAAGTTTAGGATTAGTGTTAGGGTTAGAATTAGAAATAGGGTTAGTGTTAGGATTAGGGTCAGGGTTAGGTTTACGGTTAGGGTTTGGGTTAGGGTTAGGGCTAGGGTCAGAGAGGGTTTAGGGTTAGGGTTAGGGTTAGGGTTAGATTTAGGTTTAGGTTTAGGTTTATTGTTAGATTTAGGATTTAGGGTCTAAGGTTTATGGTTTAGGATTGTTTAAGGTTTAGGGTGGATTAGGTTTAGGGTTTAGAGTTTAGTGTTATGGTTACGGTTAGGGTTAGGGTAAGGGTTAGGGTTAGGATTAGGGTTAAGGTTAGGGTTAGGATTAGGTTTAGGGTTAGTGTTAGGGTTAGGATTAGTGTTAGGGTTAGGTTTAGGGTTAGGGTTAGGATTAGGGTTAGGGTTAGGGTTAGGGATAGGTTAAGGGTTTGGGGTTAGGGTTAGGGTTATGGTTATTGTTAGGTTTAGGGTTTAGAGTTTAGTGTTTAGGGTTTATGGTTTAGGGTTTAGGATTGTTTAAGATTTAGGGTAGTTTAGGTTAAGGGTTTAGGGTTTAGAGTTTAGGATTGTTTAAGGTTTAGGGTTGTTTAGGGTATAGTGTTTAGGGTTAAAAGTTTAGGGTTGTTTAGGGTTTACTGTTTAGGGTTTAGGGTTGTTTAAGGTTTAGTGTTAAAGTTTAGGTTTTAGGGTTGTTTTGGGTTTAGTGTTTAGTGTTGTTTAGGGTATAGTGTTAATGGTTTAGGGTTTAGGGTTATTTAGGGTTTAGTGTTTAAGGTTTAGGGTATAGGGTTGTTTAGGGTTTAGTGTTTAGGGTTGTTTATGGTTTAGTGATTAGGGTTGTTTAGGGTTGTTTAGAGGTTAGTGTTTAGGGTTATTCAGGGTTTATGATTTAGGTTGTTCAGGGTTTAGGATTTATGGTTGTTCAGGGTTTAGGATTTAGGGATTAAGGTTAAGGGGATAAGGTTAGGGTTAGGGTTAGAGTTAGGGTTAGCATTAGGGTTAGAGTTAGGGTTAGAGTTAAGGTTATGGGGTTATATTAGGCTTAAGGTTAGGGTTAGGGTTATAGGGTTAAGGTTAGGGTTGGGGTTAGGGTTAGGTTTAGGTTTAGGGTTAGGGTTAGGGTTATGGTTATTCTTAGATTTATGGTTTAAAATTTAGGGTTTATGGTTTAAGGTTTAGGGTTTAGGATTGTTTAAGTTTTAGGGTGGTTTAGGTTTAGGGTATAGGGTTTAGCGTTTAAGATTGTTTAATGTTTAGGGTTGTTTATGTTTTAGCGTTTAGAGTTTTTTAGGGTTTTTTAGGGTTGTTTATGATTTAGTGTTTAGGCTTGTTCAGGATTTATGATTTAGGATATTTTAAGGTTTAGGGTTTAAGGTTGTATAGTGTTTTAAGGTTTAGGGTATAATGTTTAGGGTTAAGGGTTTAGGGTTGTTTAGGGTATAGTGTTAATGGTTTTAGGGTTTAGGCTTGTTTAGGGTTTAGTGTTTAGAATTTAGGGTTTAGGGTTTTTTAGCGTTTAGTGCTTATAGTTTAGGGTTTAGGGTGATTTTGTAATTAGTGTTTAGGGTTATTCGGGGTTTAGGGTTTAGGATTTAGGGTGTTAGGGTTAGTGTTAGAGTTAGGTTTA
>NC_137978.1:1817500-1820000 GCF_963924665.1 Micromys minutus
TAGGGGTTAGGGTTAGTGTTAGTTTTAGGGGTTAGGGGTTAGGGTTAGGGTTAGGGTTATGGTTAGGGTTAGGGTTAGGGTTAGGTTTAGTGTTAGGGTTATTATTATGGGGTTAGGTTTAAGTTTAGGATTAGTGTTAGGGTTAGAATTAGAAATAGGTTTAGTGTTAGGATTATGGTCAGGGTTTGTTTTAGGGATAGGGTTAGGGTTATGGTTAAGAGTAGGGTTAGGGTTAGGGTTAGATTTAAAGTTTAGGGTTTAGTGTTAGGATTAGGGATAGTGTGAGATTTAGGGTTAGGGTTAGGTTTAGGGTTAGGGTTAGGGTTAGTGTTTGGGTTATGGTTAGTGTTAGGATTAGGGTTAGGGTTAGGGTCAGGGTTAGGTTTAGGGTTAGGGTTAGGGTTAGGGTTAGATTAAGGGTTAGGTTTAGGTTTATTGTTAGATTTAGGGTTTAGGGTTTAAGGTTTATGGTATAGAATTGTTTAAGGTTTAGGGTGGATTAGGTTTAGGGTTTAGAGTTAATATTATGGTTACGGTTAGGGTTAGGGTTAGGGTTAGGGTTAGGGTTAGGGTTAAGGTTAGGGTTAGATTAAGGGTTAGGTTTAGGTTTATTGTTAGATTTAGGGTTTAGGGTTTAAGGTTTATGGTTTAGAATTGTTTAAGGTTTAGAATGGATTAGGTTTAGGGTTTAGAGTTTAGTATTATGGTTACGGTTAGGGTTAGGGTTAGGGTTAGAGTTAGGGATAGGTTTAGGGTTAAGGTTAGGTTTAGGGTTAGGGTCAGGGTTAGGTTTAGGGTTAGAGATAGGGTTAGGGTTAGATTTAGGGTTAGGTTTAGGTTTATTGTTAGATTTAGGGTTTAGGGTTTAAGGTTTATGGTATAGGATTGTTTAAGGTTTATGGTGGTTTAGGTTTAGGGTTTAGAGTTTAGTGTTATGGTTACGGTTAGGGTTAGGGTTAGGGATGGGGTTAGGGTTAGGGTTAGGGTTATGGTAAGGGTTAGGTTTAGGGTTAGGGTTAGGGTTAGGGTAAAAGATAGGGGGTTAGTGTTAGGGTTTGTGTTAGGGTTAGGGTTAGGTTTAGGGTTAGGTTAGGGTTAGGGTTAGGGGTTAGGGTTAGTGTTAGGGTTAGGGTTATTATTAGGGGGTTAGGTTTAAGTTTAGGATTAGTTTTGGGGTTAGAATTAGAAATAGGGTTAGTGTTAGAATTAGGGTCAGGGTTAGGTTTAGGGTTAGGGTTAGGGTTAGGGTTAGGGTTAGGGTCAGGGAGGGTTTAGGGTTAGGGTAGGGTTTAGGGTTAGATTTAGGGTTAGGTTTAGGTTTATTGTTAGATTTAGGATTTAGGGTCTAAGGTTTATGGTTTAGGATTGTTTTAGGTTTAGGGTGGATTAGGTTTAGGGTTTAGAGTTTAGTGTTATGGTTACGGTTAGGGTTAGGGTTAGGGTTAGGGTTAGGGTTAGGGTTAGGATTAGGGTTAAGGTTAGGGTTAGGATTAGGTTTAGGGTTAGGGTTAGGGTTAGAGTTAGTGTTATGGTTAGGATTAGGGTTAGGGTTAAAGTTAGGGTAAGGGTTAGGGGTTAGGGTTAGGGTTATGGTTATTGTTAGGTTTAGGGTTCAGTGTTTAGTGTTTAGGGTTTAAGGTTTAGGGTTTATGATTGTTTAAGATTTAGGGTGGTTTAGGTTAAGGGTTTAGGGTTTAGAGTTTAGGATTGTTTAAGGTTTAGGGTTGTTTAGGGTATAGTGTTTAGGGTTAAAAGTTTAGGGTTGTTTAGGGTTTAGTGTTTAGGGTTTAGGGTTGTTTAAGGTTTAGTGTTTAAGGTTTAGGTTTTAGGATTGTTTTGGGTTTAGTGTTTAGTGTTGTTTAGGGTATAGTGTTAATGGTTTAGGGTTTAGGGTTATTTAGGGTTTAGTGTTTAAGGTTTAGGGTATAGTGTTGTTTAGGGTTTAGTGTTTAGGGTTGTTTATGGTTTAGTGATTAGGGTTGTTTAGGGTTGTTTAGAGGTTAGTGTTTAGGGTTATTCAGGGTTTATGATTTAGGGTTTTTCAGGGTTTAGGATTTATGGTTGTTCAGGGTTTAGGATTTAGGGATTAAGGTTAAGTGGTTAGGGTTAGGGTTAGGGTTATGGTTAGCATTAGGGTTAGAGTTAGGGTTAGAGTTAGGTTTATGGGTTTATGTTAGGCTTAAGTTTAGGGTTAGGGTTATGGGGTTAAGGTTAGGGTTGGGGTTAGGGTTAGGTTTAGGTTTAGGTTTAGGGTTAGGGTTATAGTTATTCTTAGATTTATGGTTTAAAATTTAGGGTTTATGGTTTAAGGTTTAGGGTTTAGGATTGTTTAAGTTTTAGGGTGGTTTAGGTTTAGGGTATAGGGTTTAGCGTTTAAGATTGTTTAATGTTTAGGGTCGTTTAGGTTTTAGCGTTTAGAGTTGTTTAGGGTTTTTTAGGGTTGTTTATAATTTAGTGTTTAGGGTTGTTCAGGATTTATGATTTAGGATATTTTAAGGTA
>NC_137978.1:1825000-1865000 GCF_963924665.1 Micromys minutus
TTAGGGTTGGGTTAGGGTTAGGGTTAGGGTTAGGGTTAGGGTTAGGATTAGGGTTAGGGTTAGGGTTAGGGTAAGGGTTAGGGGTTAGGGTTAGGGTTATGGTTATTGTTAGGTTTAGGGTTTAGGGTTTTGTGTTTAGGGTTTAAGGTTTAGGGTTTAGGATTGTTTAAGATTTAGGGTGGTTTAGGTTAAGGGTTTAGGGTTTAGAGTTTAGGATTGTTTAAGGTATAGGGTTGTTTAGGGTATAGTGTTTAGGGTTAAAATTTAGGGTTGTTTAGGGTTTACTGTTTAGGGTTTAGGGTTGTTTAAGGTTTAGTGTTTAAGGTTTAGGTTTTAGGGTTGTTTTGGGTTTAGTGTTTAGTGTTGTTTATGGTATAGTGTTAATGGTTTAGGGTTTAGGGTTATTTAGGGTTTAGTGTTTAAGGTTTAAGGTATAGGGTTGTTTAGGGTTTAGTGTTTAGGGTTGTTTATGGTTTAGTGATTAGGGTTGTTTAGGGTTGTTTAGAGGTTAGTGTTTAGGGTAATTCAGGGTTTATGATATAGGGTTGTTCAGGGTTTAGGATTTATGGTTGTTCAGGGTTTAGGATTTAGGGATTAAGGTTAAGGGGTTAGGGTTAGGGTTAAGATAGGGTTAGGGTTAGGGTTAGGGTTAGGGTTAGGGTTAAGGTTAGGGTTAGGTTTAGGGTTAGGGTTATGGTTAGTGTTAGGATTAGGGTTAGGGTTAGGGTCAGGGTTAGGTTTAGGGTTAGGGTTAGGGTTAGGGTTAGATTTAGGGTTAGGTTTAGGTTTATTGTTAGATTTAGGGTTTAGGGGTTAAGGTTTATGGTTTAGGATTTTTTAAGGTTTAGGGTGGATTAGTTTTAGGAATTAGAGTTTAGTGTTATGGTTACGGTTAGTGTTAGGGTTAGGGTTAGGGTTAGGGTTAGGGTAATGGTTAGGGTTAGGGTTAGGGTTAGGGTTAGGGTAAGGGTTAGGGGTTAGTGTTAGGGTTAGGGTTAGGGTTAGGGTTAGGGTTAGGGTTAGGGTTAGGGTTATGGTTAGTGTTAGGATTAGGGTTTAGGGTTTAGTGTTTAGGGTTTAAGGTTTAGGGTTTAGGATTGTTTAAGATTTAGGGTGGTTTAGGTTAAGGGTTTAGGGTTTAGACTTTAGGATTGTTTAAAGTTTAGGGTTGTTTAGGGTATAGTGTTTAGGGTTAAAAGTTTAGGGTTGTTTAGGCTTTAGTGTTCAGTGTTTAGGTTTTTTTAAGTTTTAGTGTTTAAGGTTTAGGTTTTAGGGTTGTTTTGGGTTAATGTTTAGTGTTGTTTAGGGTATAGTGTTAATGGTTTAGGGTTTAGGTTTATTTAGGGTTTAGTGTTTAAGGTTTAGGGTATAGGGTTGTTTAGGGTTTAGTGTTTAGGGTTGTTTATGGTTTAGTGATTAGGGTTGTTTAGGGTTGTTTAGAGGTTAGTGTTTAGGGTTATTCAGGGTTTAGGATTTATGGTTGTTCAGGGAATAGGATTTAGGGATTAAGGTTAAGGAATTAGGGTTAGGGTTAGGGTTAGGGTTAGGGTTAGGGTTAGGGTTAGGGTTAGGGTTAGGGTTAGGGTTAGGGTTAGGGTTATGGTTAGTGTTAGGATTAGGGTTAGGGTTAGGGTCAGGGTTAGGTTTAGGGTTAGGGTTAGGGTTAGGGTTAGATTTAGGGTCAGGTTTAGGTTTATTGTTAGATTTAGGGTTTAGGGTTTAAGGTTTATGGTTTAGGATAGTTTAAGGTTTAGGGTGGATTAGGTTTAGGGTTTAGAGTTTAGTGTTATGGTTACGTTTAGTGTTAGGGTTAGGGTTAGGGTTAGGTTAGGGTTAGGGTTAGGGTTAGGGTAATGGTTAGGGTTAGAGTTAGGGTTAGGGTTAGGGTAAGGGTTAGGGGTTAGTGTTAGGGTTAGGGTTAGGGTTAGGGTTAGGGTTAAGTTTAGGGGTTAGGGTTAGTGTTAGTGTTAGGGTTATTATTAGGGGGTTAGGTTTACGTTTAGGATTAGTGTTAGGGTTAGAATTAGAAATAGGGTTAGTGTTAGGATTAGGGTCAGCATTAGGTTTAGGGTTAGGGTTAGGGTTAGGGTTAGGGTTAGGGTTAGGGTAAGGGTCAGGGAGGGTTTAGGGTTAGGGTTAGGGTTAGGGTTAGATTTAGAGTTAGGTTTATGTTTATTGTTAGATTTAGGATTTAGGGTCTAAGGTTTATGGTTTAGGATTGTTTAAGGTTTAGGGTGGATTAGGTTTAGGGTTTAGAGTTTAGTGTTATCGTTACGGTTAGGGTTAGGGTTAGGGTTAGGATTAGGGTTAAGGTTAGGGTTAAGATTAGGTTTAGAGTTAGGTTTAGGGTTAGGGTTAGGGTTAGGGTTAGGGTTAGTGTTAGGATTAGGGTTAGGTTTAGGGTTAGGGTAAGGGTTAGGGGTTAGGGTTAGGGTTATGGTTATTGTTAGGTTTAGGGTTTAGGGTTTAGTGTTTAGGGTTTAAGGTTTAGGGTTTAGGATTGTTTAAGATTTAGGGTGGTTTAGGTTAAGGGTTTAGGGTTTAGACTTTAAGATTGTTTAAGGTTTAGGGTTGTTTAGGGTAGTGTTTAGGGTTAAAAGTTTAGGGTTGTTTAGGCTTTAGTGTTTAGGGTTTAGGGTTGTTTAAGTTTTAGTGTTTAAGGTTTAGGTTTTAGGGTTGTTTTGGGTTAATGTTTAGTGTTGTTTAGGGTATAGTGTTAATGGTTTAGGGTTTAGGGTTATTTAGGGTTTAGTGTTTAAGGTTTAGGGTATAGGGTTCTTTAGGGTTATTGTTTAGGGTTGTTTATGGTTTAGTGATTAGGGTTGTTTAGGGTTGTTTAGGGTTGTTTAGAGGTTAGTGTTTAGAGTTATTCAGGATTTATGATTTAGGGTTGTTCAGGGTTTAGGATTTATGGTTGTTCAGGGTTTAGGATTTAGGGATTAAGGTTAAGGGGTTAGGGTTAGGTTTAGGGTTAGGGTTAGGGTTAGGGTTAGGGTTAGGGTTAGGGTTAGGGTTAAGGTTAGGGTTAGGGTTAGGGTTATGGTTAGTGTTAGGATTAGGGTTAGGGTTAGGGTCAGGGTAAGGTTTAGGGTTAGGGTTAGGGTTAGGGTTAGATTTAAGGTCAGGTTTAGGTTTATTGTTAGATTTAGGGTTTAGGGTTTAAGGTTTATGGTTTAGGATTGTTTAAGGTTTATGGTGGATTAGGTTTAGGGTTTAGAGTTTAGTGTTATGGTTACGTTTAGTGTTAGGGTTAGGGTTAGGGTTAGGTTAGGGTTAGGGTTAGGGTAATGGTTAGAGTTAGGGTTAGGGTTAGGGTTAGGGTAAGGGTTAGGGGTTAGTGTTAGGGTTAGGGTTAGGGTTAGGGTTAGGGTTAGGGTTAAGGTTAGAAGTTAGGGTTAGTGTTAGGGTTAGGGTTATTATTAGGGGGTTAGGTTTACGTTTAGGATTAGTGTTAGGGTTAGAATTAGAAATAGGGTTAGTGTTAGGATTATGGTCAGGGTTAGGTTTAGGGTTAAAGTTAGGTTTAGGGTTAGGGTTAGGGTTAGGGTCAGGGAGGGTTTAGGGTTAGGGTTAGGGTTAGGGTTAGATTTAGGGTTAGGTTTATGTTTATTGTTAGATTTAGGATTTAGGGTCTAAGGTTTATGGTTTAGGATTGTTTAAGGTTTAGGGTTGATTAGGTTTAGGGTTTAGAGTTTAGTGTTATGGTTACGGTTAGGGTTAGGGTTAGGGTTAGGATTAGGGTTAAGGTTAGGGTTAGGATTAGGTTTAGAGTTAGGGTTAGGGTTAGGGTTAGGGTTAGGGTTAGGGTTAGGGTTAGGATTAGGGTTAGGGTTAGGGTTAGGGTAAGGGTTAGGTGTTAGGGTTAGGGTTATGGTTATTTTTAGGTTTAGGGTTTAGGGTTTAGTGTTTAGGGTTTAAGGTTTAGGGTTTAGGATTGTTTAAGATTTAGGGTGGTTTAGGTTAAGGGTTTAGGGTTTAGACTTTAGGATTGTTTAAGGTTTAGGGTTGTTTAGGGTATAGTGTTTAGGGTTAAAAGTTTAGGGTTGTTTAGGCTTTAGTGTTTAGGGTTTAGGGTTGTTTAAGTTTTAGTGTTTAAGGTTTAGGTTTTAGGGTTGTTTTGGGTTAATGTTTAGTGTTGTTTAGGGTATAGTGTTAATGGTTTAGGGTTTAGGGTTATTTAGGGTTTAGTGTTTAAAGTTTAGGGTATAGGGTTGTTTAGGGTTTAGTGTTTAGGGTTGTTTATGGTTTAGTGATTAGGGTTGTTTAGGGTTGTTTAGAGGTTAGTGTTTAGGGTTATTCAGGATTTATGATTTAGGGTTGTTCAGGGTTTAGGATTTATGGTTGTTCAAGGTTTAGGATTTAGGGATTAAGGTTAAGGGGTTAGGGTTAGGTTTAGGGTTAGGGTTAGGGTTAGGGTTAGGGTTAGGTTTAGGGTTAGGGTTAAGGTTAGGGTTAGGGTTAGGGTTAGGGTTATGGTTAGTGTTAGGATTAGGGTTAGGGTTAGGGTCAGGGAAAGGTTTAGGGTTAGGGTTAGGGTAAGGGTTAGATTTAAGGTCAGGTTTAGGTTTATTGTTAGATTTAGGGTTTAGGGTTTAAGGTTTATGGTTTAGGATTGTTTAAGGTTTAGGTTGGATTAGGTTTACGGTTTAGAGTTTAGTGTTATGGTTATGGTTAGTGTTAGGGTTAGGGTTAGGGTTAGGGTTAGGGTTAGGGTTAGGGTAATGGTTAGGGTTAGGGTTAGGGTTAGGGTTAGGGTTTTGGGTTAGGGTTAGTGTTAGGGTTAGGGTTATTATTAGGGGGATAGGTTTAAGTTTAGGATTAGTGTTAGGGTTAGAATTAGAAATAGGGTTAGTGTAAGGATTAGGGTCAGGGTTAGGTTTAGGGTTAGGGTTAGGGTTAGGGTTAGGTTTAGGGTTAGGGTCAGGGAGGGTTTAGGGTTAGGGTTAGGGTTAGGGTTAGATTTAGGGTTAGGTTTAGGTTTATTGTTAGATTTAGGATTTAGGGTCTAAGGTTTATGGTTTAGGATTGTTTAAGGTTTAGGGTGGATTAGGTTTAGGGTTTAGAGTTTAGTGTTATGGTTACGGTTAGGGTTAGGGTTAGGGTTAGGGTTAGGATTAGGGTTAAGGTTAGGGTTAGGATTAGGTTTAGGGTTAGAGTTAGGGTTAGGGTTAGGGTTAGGGTTAGGGTTAGGATTAGGGTTAGTGTTAGGGTTAGGGTAAGGGTTAGGGGTTAGGGTTAGGGTTATGGTTATTGTTAGGTTTAGGGTTTAGGGTTTAGTGTTTAGGGTTTAAGGTTTAGGGTTTAGGATTGTTTAAGATTTAGAGTGGTTTAGGTTAAGGGTTTAGGGTTTAGAGTTTAGGATTGTTTAAGGTTTAGGGTTGTTTAGGGTATAGTGTTTAGGGTTAAAAGTTTAGGGTTATTTAGGGTTTAGTGTTTAGGGTTTAGGGTTTTTTAAGGTTTAGTGTTTAAGGTTTAGGTTTTAGGATTGTTTTGGGTTTAGTGTTTAGTGTTGTTTAGGGTATAGTGTTAATGGTTTAGGGTTTAGGGTTATTTAGGGTTTAGTGTTTAAAGTTTAGGGTATAGGGTTTTAGGGTTTAGTGTTTATGGTTGTTTATGGTTTAGTGATTAGGGTTGTTTAGGGTTGTTTAGAGGTTAGTGTTTAGGGTTATTCAGGGTTTATGATTTAGGGTTGTTCAGGGTTTAGGATTTATGGTTGTTCAGGGTTTAGGATTTAGGGATTAAGGTTAAGGGGTTAGGGTTAGGTTTAGGGTTAGGGTTAGGGTTAGGGTTAGGGTTAGGGTTACGGCTAAGGTTAGGGTTAGGGTTAGGGTTATGGTTAGTGTTAGGATTAGGGTTAGGGTTAGGGTCAGGGTAAGGTTTAGGGTTAGGGTTAGGGTTAGGGTTAGATTTAAGGTCAGGTTTAGGTTTATTGTTAGATTTAGGGTTTAGGGTTTAAGGTTTATGGTTTAGGATTGTTTAAGGTTTAGGGTGGATTAGGTTTAGGGTTTAGAGTTTAGTGTTATGGTTACGTTTAGTGTTAGGGTTAGGGTTAGGGTTAGGTTAGGGTTAGGGTTAGGGTAATGGTTAGAGTTAGGGTTAGGGTTAGGGTTAGGGTAAGGGTTAGGGGTTAGTGTTAGGGTTAGGGTTAGGGTTAGGGTTAAGGTTAGGAGTTAGGGTTAGTGTTAGGGTTAGGGTTATTATTAGGGGGTTAGGTTTACGTTTAGGATTAGTGTTAGGGTTAGAATTAGAAATAGGGTTAGTGTTAGGATTAGGGTCAGGGTTAGGTTTAGGGTTAGGGTTAGGGTTAGGGTCAGGGAGGGTTTAGGGTTAGGGTTAGGGTTAGGGTTAGATTTAGGGTTAGGTTTATGTTTATTGTTAGATTTAGGATTTAGGGTCTAAGGTTTATGGTTTAGGATTGTTTAAGGTTTAGGGTTGATTAGGTTTAGGGTTTAGAGTTTAGTGTTATGGTTACGGTTAGGGTTAGGGTTAGGGTTAGGATTAGGGTTAAGGTTAGGGTTAGGATTAGGTTTAGAGTTAGGGTTAGGGTTAGGGTTAGGGTTAGGGTTAGGGTTAGGGTTAGGGTTAGGATTAGGGTTAGGGTTAGGGTTAGGGTAAGGGTTAGGTGTTAGGGTTAGGGTTATGGTTATTTTTAGGTTTAGGGTTTAGGGTTTAGTGTTTAGGGTTTAAGGTTTAGGGTTTAGGATTGTTTAAGATTTAGGGTGGTTTAGGTTAAGGGTTTAGGGTTTAGACTTTAGGATTGTTTAAGGTTTAGGGTTCTTTAGGGTATAGTGTTTAGGGTTAAAAGTTTAGGGTTGTTTAGGCTTTAGTGTTTAGGGTTTAGGGTTGTTTAAGTTTTAGTGTTTAAGGTTTAGGTTTTAGGGTTGTTTTGGGTTAATGTTTAGTGTTGTTTAGGGTATAGTGTTAATGGTTTAGGGTTTAGGGTTATTTAGGGTTTAGTGTTTAAAGTTTAGGGTATAGGGTTGTTTAGGGTTTAGTGTTTAGGGTTGTTTATGGTTTAGTGATTAGGGTTGTTTAGGGTTGTTTAGAGGTTAGTGTTTAGGGTTATTCAGGATTTATGATTTAGGGTTGTTCAGGGTTTAGGATTTATGGTTGTTCAAGGTTTAGGATTTAGGGATTAAGGTTAAGGGGTTAGGGTTAGGTTTAGGGTTAGGGTTAGGGTTAGGGTTAGGGTTAGGGTTAGGGTTAAGTTTAGGGTTAGGGTTAGATTTAAGGTCAGGTTTAGGTTTATTGTTAGATTTAGGGTTTAGGGTTTAAGGTTTATGGTTTAGGATTGTTTAAGGTTTAGGGTGGATTAGGTTTACGGTTTAGAGTTTAGTGTTATGGTTATGGTTAGTGTTAGGGTTAGGGTTAGGGTTAGGGTTAGGGTTAGGGTTAGGATAATGGTTAGGGTTAGGGTTAGGGTTAGGTTTAGGGTTAGGGTTTTGGGTTAGGGTTAGTGTTAGGGTTAGGGTTATTATTAGGGGGTTAGGTTTAAGTTTAGGATTAGTGTTAGGGTTAGAATTAGAAATAGGGTTAGTGTAAGGATTAGGGTCATGGTTAGGTTTAGGGTTAGGGTTAGGGTTAGGGTTAGGTTTAGGGTTAGGGTCAGGGAGGGTTTAGGGTTAGGGTTAGGGTTAGGGTTAGATTTAGGGTTAGGTTTAGGTTTATTGTTAGATTTAGGATTTAGGGTCTAAGGTTTATGGTTTAGGATTGTTTAAGTTTTATGGTGGATTAGGTTTAGGGTTTAGAGTTTAGTGTTATGGTTACGGTTAGGGTTAGGGTTAGGGTTAGGGTTAGGGTTAAAATTAGGGTTAAGGTTAGGGTTAGGATTAGGTTTAGGGTTAGAGTTAGGGTTAGGGTTAGGGTTAGGGTTAGGATTAGGGTTAGGGTTAGGGTTAGGGTAAGGGTTAGGGGTTAGGGTTAGGGTTATGGTTATTGTTAGGTTTAGGATTTAGGGTTTAGTGTTTAGGGTTTAAGGTTTAGGGTTTAGGATTGTTTAAGATTTAGAGTGGTTTAGGTTAAGGGTTTAGGGTTTAGAGTTTAGGATTGTTTAAGGTTTAGGGTTGTTTAGGGTATAGTGTTTAGGGTTAAAAGTTTAGGGTTATTTAGGGTTTAGTGTTTAGGGTTTAGGGTTGTTTAAGGTTTAGTGTTTAAGCTTTAGGTTTTAGGGTTGTTTTGGGTTTAGTGTTTAGTGTTGTTTAGGGTATAGTGTTAATGTTTTAGGGTTTAGGGTAATTTAGGGTTTAGTGTTTAAAGTTTAGGGTATAGGGTTTTAGGGTTTAGTGTTTAGTGTTGTTTATGGTTTAGTGATTAGGGTTGTTTAGGGTTGTTTAGAGGTTAGTGTTTAGGGTTATTCAGGGTTTATGATTTAGGGTTGTTCAGGGTTTAGGATTTATGGTTGTTCAGGGTTTAGGATTTAGGGATTAAGGTTAAGGGGTTAGGGTAAGGGTTAGGGTTAGGGTTAGCATTAGGGTTAGAGTTAGGGTTAGAGTTAGGGTTATGGGGTTATATTAGGCTTAAGGTTAGGGTTAGGGTTATGGGGTTAAGGTTAGGGTTGGGGTTAGGGTTAGGTTTAGGTTTAGGGTTAGGGTTAGGGTTATGGTTGTTCTTAGATTTATGGTTTAAAATTTAGGGTTTATGGTTTAAGGTTTAGGTTTTGGATTGTTTAAGTTTTAGGGTGGTTTAGGTTTAGGGTACAGAATTTAGCGTTTAAGATTGTTTAATGGTTAGGGTTGTTTAGGTTTTAGCGTTTAGAGTTGTTTAGGGTTTTTTTGGGTTGTTTATAATTTAGTGTTGAGGGTTGTTCAGGATTTATGATTTAGGATATTTTAAGGTTTAGGGTTTAAGGTTGTATAGTGTTTTAGGGTTTAGGGTATAATGTTTAGGGTTAAGGGTTTAGGGTTATTTAGGGTATAGTGTTAATGGTTTTAGGGTTTAGGCTTGTTTAGGGTTTAGTGTTTAGGGTTTAGGGTTTAGGGTTTAGGGTTTTTTAGCGTTTAGTGTTTATAGTTTAGGGTTTAGGGTGCTTTTGGAATTAGTGTTTAGGGTTTTTCGGGGTTTAGGGTTTAGGATTTAGGGTGTTAGGGTTAGTGTTAGGGTTAGGTTTAAGGTTAAGGTGAGGGTTAGGGTGAGGGTTAAGGTTAGGGTTAGGGTTAAGGTTAGTGTTAGTGTTAGAATAAGGGTTAGGGTTAGGGATAGGGTTAGGGTTAGGGTTAGGGTTAGGGTTAAGGTTAGGGTTAGGGTTAGGGTTAGGGTTAGGGGTTTGGGTTAGGGTTAGTGTTAGGGGTTTAAGGTTAGGGTTAGGGTTAGGGTTAGGGTTAGGGTTAGGTTTAGTGTTAGGGTTATTATTAGGGGTTTAGGTTTTAGTTTAGGATTAGTGTTAGGGTTAGAATTAGAAATAGGGTTAGTGTTAGGATTAGGGTCAGGGTTAGGTTTAGAAATATGGTTAGGGTTAGGGTTAAGGGTAGGGTTAGGGTTAGGGTTAGGATTAAAGTTTAGGGTTTAGTGTTAGGATTAGGGATAGTGTGAGGTTTAAGGTTAGGTTTAGGGTTAGGGTTAGGGTTAGTGTTTGGGTTATGATTAGTGTTAGGATTAGGATTAGGGTCAGGGTCAGGTTTATGTTTAGGGTTAGGGTTAGGGTTAGGGTTAGATTTAGGGTTAGGTATAGGTTTATTGTTAGATTTAGGGTTTAGGGTTTAAGGTTTATGGTTTAGGATTGTTTAAGGTTTAGGGTGGATTAGGTTTAGGGTTTAAAGTTTAGTATTATGGTTACGGTTAGGGTTAGGGTTAGGGTTAGAGTTAGGGTTAGGGTTAGGGTTAGGGTTAGTGGTTAGGGTTAGGGTTAGTGTTAGGGGTTAGGGGTTAGTGTTAGGGTTAGGGTTAGGGTTAGGGGTAGGGTTAGGGTTAGGTTTAGTGTTAGGGTTATTATTAGGGGGTTAGGTTTTAGTTAAGGATTAGTGTTAGGGTTAGAATTAGAAATAGGGTTAGTGTTAGGATTAGGGTCAGGGTTATGTTTAGGGATAGGGTTAGGGTTAGGGTTAAGGGTAAGGTTAGGGTTAGGATTAGATTTAAAGTTTAGGGTTAAGTGTGAGGATTAGGGATAGTGTGAGGTTTAGGGTAAGGTTTAGGGTTAGGGTTAGGGTTAGTGTTTGGGTTATGATTAGTTTTAGGATTAGGGTTAGGGTTAGGGTCAGGTTTAGGTTTAGGGTTAGGGTTAGGTTTAGGGTTATATTTAAGATTAGGTTTAGGTTTATTGTTAGATTTAGGGTTTAGGGTTTAAGGTTTATGGTTTAGGATTGTTTAAGGTTTAGGGTGTTTTAGGTTTAGGGTCTAGAGTTTAGTATTATGGTTACGGTTAGGGTTAGGGTTAGGGTTAGAGTTAGGGTTAGGGTTAGGGTTAGGGTTAGGGTTAAGGTTAGGGTTAGTGTTAGGGTTATGGTTATGGTTAGTGTTAGGATTAGTGTTAGGTTTAGGGTCAGGGTTAGGTTTAGGGTTAGGGATAGGGTTAGGGTTAGATTTAGGGTTAGGTTTAGGTTTATTGTTAGATTTAGGGTTTAGGGTTTAAGGTTTATGGTTTAGGATTGTTTAAGGTTTAGGGTGGATTAGGTTTAGGGTTTAGAGTTTAGTGTTATGGTTACGGTTAGGGTTAGGGTTAGGGATGGGGTTATGGTTAGGGTTAGGGTTATGGTAAGGGTTAGGGTTGGGGTTAGGGTTAGGGTTAGGGTAAAAGTTAGGGGGTTAGTGTTAGGGTTTGGGTTAGGGTTAGGGTTAGGGTTAGGTTAGGGTTAGGGTTAGGGTTAGGGTTAGGGGTTAGTTTTAGTGTTACGGTTAGGGTTATTATTAGGGGGTTAGGTTTAAGTTTAGGATTACTGTTAGGGTTAGAATTAGAAATAGGTTTAGTGTTAGGATTAGGGTCAGGGTTAGGTTTAGGGTTAGGGTTAGGGTTAGGGTTAGGGTTAGGGTCAGGGAGGGTTTAGGGTTAGGGTTAGATTTAGGGTTAGGTTTAGGTTTATTGTTAGATTTAGGGTTTAGGGTCTACGGTTTATGGTTTAGGATTGTTTAAGTTTTAGGGTGGTTTAGGTTTAGGGTTTAGAGGTTAGTGTTATGGTTAAGGTTAGGGTTAGGGTTAGGGTTAGGGTTAGGATTAGGGTTAAGGTTAGGGTTAGGGTTAGGTTTAGGGTTAGGGTTAGGGTTAGGGTTAGGGTTAGGGTTACGGTTAGGGTTAGGGTTAGGGTTAGGTTTAGGGTTAGGGTTAAAGTTAGGGTTAGGGTAAGGTTTAGGGGTTAGTGTTAAGGTTAGGGTTAAGGTTAGGGTTAGGGTTAAGGTTAGGGTTAGGGTTAGGGTTAGTGTTAAGGTTAGGGTTAAGGTTAGGGTTAGGGTAAGGTTAGGGTTAGGGTTAGGGTTAGGGTTAGGGGTTAGGGTTAGGGTTAGTGTTAGGGGTTAGGGGTTAGGGTTAGGGTTAGGGTTAGGGTTAGGGTTAGGGTTAGGGTGAGGGTTAGGGTTAGGGTTATGTGGTTATGTTAGGCTTAAGGTTAGGGTTAGGGTGATGGGGTTAAGGTTAGGGTTGGGGTTAGGGTTAGGTTTAGGTTTAGGGTTAGGGTTAGGGTTATGGTTATTCTTAGATTTATGGTTTAAAATTTAGGGTTTATGGTTTAAGGTTTAGGGTTTAGGATTGTTTAAATTTTAGGGTGGTTTAGGTTTAGGGTATAGGGTTTAGCGTTTAAGATTGTTTAATATTTAGGGTTGTTTAGGTTTTAGCGTTTAGAGTTGTTTAGGGTTTTTTAGGGTTGTTTATGATTTAGTGTTTAGGGTTGTTCAGGATTTATGATTTAGGATATTTTAAGGTTTAGGGTTTAAGGTTGTATAGTGTTTTAGGGTTTAGTGTATAATGTTTAGGGTTAAGGGTTTAGGGTTGATTAGGGTATAGTGTTAATGATTTTAGGGTTTAGGCTTGTTTAGTGTTTAGTGTTTAGGGTTTAGGGTTTAGGGTTTTATAGCGTTTAGTGTTTAGAGTTTAGGGTTTAGGGTGCTTTTGGAATTAGTTTTAGGGTTTTTCGGGGTTTAGGGTTTAGGATTTAGGGTGTTAGGGTTAGTGTTAGGGTTAGGTTTAAGGTTAAGGTGAGGGTTAGGGTGAGGGTTAAGGTTAGGGTTAGGGTTAAGGTTAGTGTTAGTGTTAGGGTAAGGGTTAGGGTTAGGGATAGGGTTAGGGTTAGGGTTAGGGTTAGGGTTAAGGTTAGGGTTAGGGTTAGGGTTAGGGTTAGGGGTTAGTGTTAGGGTTAGTGTTAGGGGTTATGGGTTAGTGTTAGGGTTAGGGTTAGGGTTAGGGTTAGGGTTAGGTTTAGTGTTAGGGTTATTATTAGGGGGTTAGGTTTTAGTTTAGGATTAGTGTTAGGGTTAGAATTAGAAATAGGGTTAGTGTTAGGATTAGGGTCAGGGTTAGGTTTAGGGATATGGTTAGGGTTAGGGTTAAAGGTAGAGTTAGGGTTAGGGTTAGATTTAAAGTTCAGGGTTTAGTGTTAGGATTAGGGATAGTGTGAGGTTTAGGGTTAGGTTTAGAGTTAGGGTTAGGTTTAGTGTTTGGGTTATGATTAGTGTTATTATTAGGGTTAGGGTTAGGGTCAGGTTTAGGTTTAGGGTTAGGGATAGGGTTAGGGTTAGATTTAGGGTTAGGTTTAGGTTTATTGTTAGATTTAGGGTTTAGGATTTAAGGTTTAAGGTTTAGGATTGTTTAAGGTTTAGGGTAGATTAGGTTTAGGGTTTAGACTTTAGTATTATGGTTACGGTTAGGGTTAGGGTTAGGGTTAGAGTTAGGGTTAGGGTTAGGGTTAGTGTTAGGGTTAGGGTTAAGGTTAGGGTTAATGTTAGGGTTAGGGTTAGGGTAAAAGTTAGGGGGTTAGTGTTAGGGTTAGGGTTAGGGTTAGGGTTAGGGTTAGGGTTAGGTTAGGGTTAGGGTTAGGGTTAGGGTTAGGGTTAGGGGTTAGTGTTAGTGTTAGGGTTAGGGTTATTATTAGGGGGTTAGGTTTAAGTTTAGGATTAGTGTTAGGGTTAGAATTAGAAATAGGGTTAGTGTTAGGATTTGGGTCAGGATTAGGTTCAGGGTTAGGGTTAGGGTTAGGGTTAGGGTTAGGGTCAGGGAGGGTTTAGGTTTAGGATTAGGGTTAGGGTTAGATTTAGGGTTAGGTTTAGGTTTATTGTTAGATTTAGGATTTAGGGTCTAAGGTTTATGGTTTAGGATTGTTTAAGGTTTAGGGTGGATTAGGTTTAGGGTTTAGAGTTTAGTGTTATGGTTACGGTTAGGGTTAGGGTTAGGGTTAGGGTTAGGGTTAGGGTTAGGGTTAGGGTAATGGTCAGGGTTAGGGTTAGGGTTAGGGTAAGGGTTAGGGGTTAGTGTTAGGGTTAGGGTTAGGGTTAGGGTTAGGGTTAGGGTTAGGGTTAGGGTTATGGTTATTCTTAGATTTATGGTTTAAAATTTAGGGTTTATGGTTTAAGTTTTAGGGTTTAGGATTGTTTAAGTTTTAGGGTGGTTTATGTTTAGGGTATAGGGTTTAGCGTTTAAGATTGTTTAATGTTTAGGGTTGTTTAGGTTTAGTGTTTAGAGTTGTTTAGGGTTTTTTACGGTTGTTTATGATTTAGTGTTTAGGGTTGTTCAGGATTTATGATTTAGGATATTTTAAGGTTTAGGGTTTAAGGTTGTATAGTGTTTTAGGGTTTAGGGTATAATGTTTAGTGTTAAGGGTTTAGGGTTGTTTAGGGTATAGTGTTAATGGTTTTAGGGTTTAGGCTTGTTTAGGGTTTAGTGTTTAGGGTTTAGGGTTTAGGGTTTTTTAGCGTTTAGTGTTTATAGTTTAGGGTTTAGGGTGCTTTTGGAATTAGTGTTTAGGGTTTTTCGGGGTTTAGGGCTTAGGATTTAGGGAGTAAGGGTTAGTGTTAGGGTTAGGTTTAGGGTTAAGGTGAGGGTTAGGGTGAGGGTTAAGGTTAGGGTTAGGGTTAATGTTAGTGTTAGTGTTAGAATAAGGGTTAGGGTTAGGGATAGGTTTATGGTTAGGGTTAGGGTTAGGGTTAAGGTTAGGGTTAGGGTTAGGGTTAGGGTTAGGGGTTTGGGTTAGGGTTAGTGTTAGGGGTTAGGGGTTAGTGTTAGGGTTAGGGTTAGGGTTAGGGTTAGGGTTAGGTTTAGTGTTAGGGTTATTATTAGGGTGTTAGGTTTTAGTTTAGGATGAGTGTTAGGGTTAGAATTAGAAATAGGGTTAGTGTTAGGATTAGGGTCAGGGTTAGGTTTAGAAATATGGTTAGGGTTAGGGTTAAGGGTAGGGTTAAAGTTAGGGTTAGAATTAAAGTTTAGGGTTTAGTGTTAGGATTAGGGATAGTGTGAGGTTTAGGGTTACGTTTAGGGTTAGGTTTAGGGTTAGTGTTTGGGTTATGATTAGTGTTAGGATTAGGATTAGGGTTAGGGTAAGGTTTATGTTTAGGGTTAGGGTTAGGGTTAGGGTTAGGGTTAGATTTAGGGTTAGGTTTAGGTTTATTGTTAGATTTAGGGTTTAGGGTTTAAGGTTTATGGTTTAGGATTGTTTAAGTTTAAGGGTGGATTAGGTTTAGGGTTTAGAGTTTAGTATTATGGTTACGGTTATGGTTAGGGTTAGGGTTAGAGTTAGGGTTAGAGTTAGGGTTAGGGTTAGGGTTAAGGTTAGGGTTAGTGTTAGGGTTAGGGTTATGGTTAGTGTTAGGATTAGGGTTAGGGTTAGGGTCAGGGTTAGGTTTAGGGTTAGGGATAGGGTTTGGGTTAGATATAGGGTTAGGTTTAGGTTTATTGTTAGATTTAGGGTTTAGGGTTTAAGGTTTATGGTTTTGGATTGTTTAAAGTTTAGGGTGGATTAGGTTTAGGGTTTAGAGTTTAGTGTTATGGTTACGGTTAGGGTTAGAGTTAGGGATGGAGTTAGGTTTAGGGTTAGGGTTATGGTAAGGGTTAGGTTTAGGGTTAGGGTTAGGGTTAGGGTAAAAGTTAGGGGGTTAGTGTTAGGGTTTGTGTTAGGGTTAGGGTTAGGGTTAGGGTTAGGGTTAGGTTAGGGTTAGGGTTAGGGTTAGGGTTAGGGTTAGGGTTAGGTTAGGGTTAGGGTTAGGGTTAGGGTTAGGGTTAGGTTTAAGGGTTAGGGTTAGTGAAAGGGTTAGGGTTATAATTAGGGGGTTAGGTTTAAGTTTATGATTAGTGTTAGGGTTAGAATTAGAAATAGGGTTAGTGTTAGGATTAGGGTCAGGGTTAGGTTTAGGGTTAGGGTTAGGGTTAGGGTCAGGCAGGGTTTAGGGTTAGGGTTAGGGTTAGGGTAAGATTTAGGGTTAGGTTTAGGTTTATTGTTAGATTTAGGATTTAGGGTCTAAGGTTTATGGTTTAGGATTGTTTAAGGTTTAGGGTGGATTAGGTTTAGGGTTTAGAGTTTAGTGTTATGGTTACGGTTAGGGTTAGGATTAGGGTTAGGATTAGGGTTAAGATTAGTGTTAGGATTAGGTTTAGGGTTAGGGATAGGGTTAGCGTTAGGGTTAGGGTTAGGGTTAGGGTTAGGGTTAGGATTAGGTTTAGGGTTAGGGTTACGGTTAGGGTTAGGGTTAGGGTTAGGATTAGGGTTAAGGTTAGGGTTATGTTTAGGTTTAGGGTTAGGGTTAGGGTTAGAGTTAGGGTTAGGTTTAGGATTAGGGTTAGGGTTAGGTTTAGGGTAAGGGTTAGGGGTTAGGGTTAGGGTTATGGTTATTGTTAGGTTTAGGGTTTAGAGTTTAGTGTTTACGGTTTAAGGTTTAGGGTTTAGGATTGTTTATGATTTAGGGTGGTTTAGGTTAAGGGTTTAGGGTTTAGAGTTTAGGATTGTTTAAGGTTTAGGTTTGTTTAAGGTATAGTGTTTAGGGTTAAAAGTTTAGGGTTGTTTAGGGTTTAGTGATTAGGGTTTAGGGTTGTTTAAGGTTTAGTGTTTAAGGTTTAGGTTTTAGGGTTGTTTTGGGTTTAGTGTTTAGTGTTGTTTAGGGTATAGTGTTAATGGTTTAGGGTTTAGGGTTATTTAGGGTTTAGTGTTTAAGGTTTAAGGTATAGGGTTGTTTAGGGTTTAGTGTTTAGGGTTGTTTATGGTTTAGTGATTAGGGTTGTTTAGGGTTGTTTAGAGGTTAGTGTTTAGGGTTATTCAGGGTTTATGATTTAGGGTTGTTCAGGGATTAGGATTTATGGTTGTTCAGGGTTTAGGATTTAGGGATTAAGGTTAAGGGGTTAGGGTTAGGGTTAGGGTTAGGGTTAGCATTAGGGTTAGAGTTAGGGTTAGAGTTAAGGTTATGGGGTTATGTTAGGCTTAAGGTTAGGGTTAGGGTTATGGGGTTAAGGTTAGGGTTGGGGTTAGGGTTAGGTTAGGTTTAGGGTTAGGGTTAGGGTTATGGTTATTCTTAGATTTATTGTTTAAAATTTAGGGTTTATGGTTTAAGGTTTAGGATTTAGGATTGTTTAAGTTTTAGGGTGGTTTAGGTTTAGGGTATAGAATTTAGCGTTTCAGATTGTTTAATGGTTAGGGTTGTTTAGGTTTTAGCGTTTAGAGTTGTTTAGGGTTTTTTAGGGTTGTTTATGATTTTGTGTAGGGTTGTTCAGGATTTATGATTTAGGATATTTTAAGGTTTAGGGTTTAAGGTTGTATAGTGTTTTAGGGTTTAGGGTATAATGTTTAGTGTTAAGGGTTTAGGGTTGTTTAGGGTATAGTGTTAATGGTTTTAGGGTTTAGGCTTGTTTAGGGTTTAGTGTTTAGGGTTTAGGGTTTAGGGTTTTTTAGTGTTTAGTGTTTATAGTTTAGGGTTTAGGGTGCTTTTGGAATTAGTGTTTAGGGTTTTTCGGGGTTTAGGGTTTAGGATTTAGGGTGTTAGGGTTAGTGTTAGGGTTAGGTTTAGGGTTAAGGTGAGGGTTAGGGTGAGGGTTAAGGTTAGGGTTAGGGTTAAGGTTAGTGTTAGTGTTAGGGTAAGGGTTAGGGTTAGGGATAGGGTTAGGGTTAGGGTTAGGGTTAGGGTTAAGGTTAGGGTTAGGGTTACGGTTAGGGTTAGGTTTAGGGTTAGGGTTAGGGTTAGGGTTAGGGGTTAGGGTTAGGGTTAGTGTTAGGGGTTAGGGGTTAGAGTTAGGGTTACGGTTAGGGTTAGGGTTAGGGTTAGGTTTAGTGTTAGGGTTATTATTAGGGGGTTAGGTTTTAGTTAAGGATTAGTGTTAGGGTTAGATTTAGAAATAGGGTTAGTGTTAGGATTAGGGTCAGTGTTAGGTTTAGAAATAGGGTTAGGGTTAGGGTTAAGGGTAGGGTTAGGGTTAGGATTAGATTTAAAGTTTAGGGTTTAGTGTTAGGATTAGGAATAGTGTGAGGTTTAGGGTTAGGTTTAGGGTTAGGGTTAGGGTTAGTGTTTGGGTTATGATTAGTGTTAGGATTAGGGTTAGGGTTAGGGTCAGGTTTAGGTTTAGGGTTAGGGTTAGAATTAGGGTTAGATTTAGGGTTAGGTTTAGGTTTATTGTTAGATTTAGGGTTTAGGGTTTAAGGTTTATGGTTTAGGATTGTTTAAGGTTTAGGGTGGATTAGGTTTAGGGTTTAAAGTTTAGTATTATGGTTACGGTTAGGGTTAGGGTTAGGGTTAGAGTTAGGTTTAGGGTTATTGTTAGGGTTAGGGTTAGGGTTAAGGTTAGGGTTAGTGTTAGGTTTAGGATTATGGTTAGTGTTAGGATTAGGGTTAGGGTTAGGGTCAGGGTTAGGTTTAGGGTTAGGGATAGGGTTAGTTTTAGATTTAGGGTTAGGTTTAGGTTTATTGTTAGATTTAGGGTTTAGGGTTTAAGGTTTATGGTTTAGGATTGTTTAAGGTTTAGGGTAGATTAGGTTTAGGGTTTAGAGTTTAGTGTTATGGTTACGGTGAGGGTTAGGGTTAGGGAATGGGTTAGGGTTAGGGTTAGGGTTATGGTAAGGGTTAGGGTTAGGGTTAGGGTTAGGGTAAAAGTTAGGGGGTTAGTATTAGGGTTTGGGTTAGGGTTAGGGTTAGGGTTAGGGTAGGGTTAGGGTTAGGGTTAGGGTTAGGGTTAGGGTTAGTGTTAGGGTTAGGGTTATTATTAGGGGGTTAGGTTTAAGTTTAGGATCAGTGTTAGGGTTAGAATTAGAAATAGGTTTAGTGTTAGGATTAGGGTCAGGGTTAGGTTTAGGGTTAGGGTTAGGGTTAGGGTTAGGGTCAGGGAGGGTTTAGGGTTAGGGTTAGATTTAGGGTTAGGTTTAGGTTTATTGTTAGATTTATGGTTTAGGGTCTACGGTTTATGGTTTAGGATTTTTAAAGGTTTAGGGTGGATTAGGTTTAGGGTTTAGAGTTTAGTGTTATGGTTACGGTTAGGGTTAGGGTTAGGGTTAGGGTTAGGATTAGGGTTAAGGTTAGGGTTAGTGTTAGGTTACGGTTAGGGTTAGGGTTAGGGTTAGGGTAAGGGTTAGGGGTTAGGGTTAGTGTTAGGGTTAAGGTTAGGGTTAGGGTTAAGGTTAGTGTTAGGGTTAGGGTTAGGGTTAGGGTTAGGGTTAGGGTTAGGTTTAGGGTAAGGTTAGGGTTAGGGTTAGGGTTAGGGGTTAGGGTTAGGGTTAGGGTTAGGGGTTAGGGGTTAGGGTTAAGGTTAGGGTTAGTGTTAGGTTTATGGTTAGGGTTAGGGTGAGGGTTAGGGTTAGGGTTATGTGGTTATGTTAGGCTTAAGGTTAGGGTTAGGGTTATGGGGTTAAGGTTAGGGTTGGGGTTAGGGTTAGGTTTAGGTTTAGGGTTAGGGTTAGGGTTATGGTTATTCTTAGATTTATGGTTTAAAATTTAGGGTTTATGGTTTAAGGTTTAGGGTTTAGGATTGTTTAAGTTTTAGGGTGGTTTAGGTTTAGGGTATTGGGTTTAGCGTTTAAGATTGTTTAATGTTTAGGGTTGATTATGTTTTAGCGTTTAGAGTTGATTATGTTTTTTTAGGGTTGTTTATGATTTAGTGTTTAGGGTTGTTCAGGATTTATGATTTAGGATATTTTAAGGTTTAGGGTTTAAGGTTGTATAGTGTTTTAGGGTTTAGGCTATAATGTTTAGGGTTAAGGGTTTAGGGTTGTTTAGGGTATAGTGTTAATGGTTTTAGGGTTTAGGCTTGTTTAGGGTTTAGTGTTTAGGGTTTAGGGTTTAGGGTTTTTTAGCGTTTAGTGTTTAGAGTTTAGGGTTTAGGGTGCTTTTGGAATTAGTGCTTAGAGTTTTTCTGGGTTTAGGGTTTAGGATTTAGGGTGTTAGGGTTAGTGTTAGGGTTAAGTTTAGGGTTAGGGTGAGGGTTAGGGTGAGGGTTAGGGTGAGGGTTAAGGTTAGGGTTAGGGTTAAGTTTAGTGTTAGTGTTAGGGTAAGGGTTAGGGTTAGGGATAGGATTAGGGTTAGGGTTAGGGTTAGGGTTAGGGTTAGTGTTAGGGTTAGGTTAGGGTTAGGGTTAGGGTTAGGGGTTAGGGTCAGGGTTAGTGTTAGGGGTTAGGGGTTAGGGTTAGGGTTAGGGCTAGGGTTATGGTTAGTGTTAGGATTAGGGTTAGGGTTAGGGTCAGGGTTAGGTTTAGGGTTAGGGTTAGGGTTAGGGTTAGATTAAGTGATAGGTTTATGTTTATTGTTAGATTTAGGGTTTAGGATTTAAGGTTTATGGTTTAGGATTGTTTAAGGTTTAGGGTGGATTAGGTTTAGGGTTTAGAGTTTAGTATTATGGTTACGGTTAGGGTTAGGGTTAGGGTTAGGGTTAGGGTTAGGGTTAGGGTTAGGTTTAGGGTTAGGGTTAGGTTTAAGGTTAGTGTTAGGCCTAGGGTTAGGGTTATGGTTAGTGTTAGGATTAGGGTTAGGTTTAGGGTCAGGGTTAGGTTTAGGGTTAGGGTTAGGGTTAGGGTTAGATTTAGGGTCAGTTTTAGGTTTATTGTTAGATTTAGGGTTTAGGGTTTAAGGTTTATGGTTTAGGATTGTTTAATGTTTAGGGTGGATTAGGTTTAGGGTTTATAGTTTAGTGTTATGGTTACAGTTAGTGTTAGGGTTTGGGTTAGGGTTAGGGTTAGGGTTAGGGTAATGGTCAGGGTTAGGGTTAGGGTTAGGGTAAGGGTTAGGGGTTAGTGTTAGGGTTAGGGTAAGGGTTAGGGTTAGCGTTAGGTTAGGGTTAGGGTTAGGGTTAGGGTTAGGGGTTAGGGTTAGTGTTAGGGTTAGGGTTATTATTAGGGGGTTAGGTTTAAGTTTAGGATTAGTGTTAGGGTTAGAATTAGAAATAGGGTTAGTGTTAGGATTAGGGTCAGGGTTAGGTTTAGGGTTAGGGTTAGGGTTAGGGTTAGGGTCAGGGAGGCTTTAGGGTTAGGGTTAGGGTTAGGGTTAGATTTAGGGTTAGGTTTAGGTTTATTGTTAGATTTAGGATTTCGGGTCTAAGGTTTATGGTTTAGGATTGTTTAAGGTTTAGGATGGATTAGGTTTAGGGTTTAAAGTTTAGTGTTATTTTTACGGTTAGGGTTAGGTTTAGGTTTAGGATTAGGGTTAAGGTTAGGGTTAGGATTAGGTTTAGGGTTAGGGTTAGGGTTAGGGTTAGGGTTAGGGTTAGGGTTAGGGTTAGGTTTAGGGTTAGGATTAGGGTTAGGGTTAGGGTTAGAGTAAGGGTTAGGGGTTAGGTTTAGGGTTATGGTTATTGTTAGGTTTAGGGTTTAGGGTTTAGTGTTTAGGGTTTAAGGTTTAGGGTTTAGGATTGTTTAAGATTTAGGGTGGTTTAGGTTAAGGGTTTAGGGTTTAGAGTTTAGGATTGTTTAAGGTTTAGGGTTGTTTAGGGTATAGTGTTTAGGGTTAAAAGTTTAGGGTTGTTTAGGGTTTAGTGTTTAGGGTTTAGGGTTTTTTAAGGTTTAGTGTTTAAGGTTTAGGTTTTAGGGTTGTTTTGGGTTTAGTGTTTAGTGTTGTTTAGGGTATAGAGTTAATGGTTTAGGGTTTAGGGTTATTTAGGGTTTACTGTTTAAGGTTTAGTGTATAGGGTTCTTTAGGGTTTAATGTTTAGGGTTGTTTATGGTTTAGTGATTAGGGTTGTTTAGGGTTGTTTAGAGGTTAGTGTTTAGGGTTATTCAGGGTTTATGATTTAGGGTTGTTCAGGGTTTAGGATTTATGGTTGTTCAGGGTTTAGGATTTAGGGATTAAGGTTAAGGGGTTAGGGTTAGGGTTAGGGTTAGGGTTAGGGTTAGGGTTAGGGTTAAGGTTAGGGTTAGGGTTAGGGTTAGGGTTATGGTTAGTGTTAGGATTAGGGTTAGGGTTAGGGTCAGGGTTAGGTTTAGGGTTAGGGTTAGGGTTAGGGTTAGGGTTAGATTTAGGTTCAGGTTTAGGTTTATTCTTAGATTTAGGGTTTAGGGTTTAAGGTTTATGGTTTAGGATTGTTTAAGGTTTACGGTAAATTAGGTTTAGGGTTTAGAGTTTAGTGTTATGGTTACGGTTAGTGTTAGGGTTAGGGTTAGGGTTAGGGTAATGGTTAGGGTTAGGGTTAGGGTTAGGGTTAGGGTTAGGTTAGGGTTAGGGTTAGGGTTAGGGTTAGGGTTAGGGGTTAGGGTTAGTTTTAGGGTTAGGGTTATTATTAGGGGGTTAGGTTTAAGTTTAGGATTATTGTTAGGGTTAGAATTAGAAATAGGGTTAGTGTTAGGATTAGGGTCAGGGTTAGGTTTAGGGTTAGGGTTAGGGTTAGGGTGAGGGTTAGGATCAGGGAGGGTTTAGGGTTAGGGTTAGGGTTAGGGTAAGATTTAGGTTTAGGTTTAGGTTTATTGTTAGATTTAGGATTTAGGGTCTAAGGTTTATGGTTTAGGATTGTTTAAGTTTTAGGGTGGATTAGGTTTAGGGTTTAGAGTTTAGTGTTATGGTTACGGTTAGGGTTAGGGTTATGGTTAGGGTTAGGATTAGGGTTAAGGTTAGGGTTAGGATTAGGTTTAGGTTTAGGGTTAGGGTTATTGTTAGGGTTAGGGTTAGGGTTAGGGTTAGGGTTAGGATTAGGGTTAGGGTTAGGGTTAGGTTAAGTTTTAGGGGTTAGGGTTAGGGTTATGGTTATTGTTAGGTTTAGGGTTTAGGGTTTAGTGTTTAGGGTTTAAGGTTTAGGGTTTAGGATTGTTTAAGATTTAGGGTGGTTTACGTTAAGGGTTTAGGGTTTAGAGTTTAGGATTGTTTAAGGTTTAGGGTTGTTTAGGGTATAGTGTTTAGGGTTAAAAGTTTAGGGTTGTTTAGGGTTTAGTGTTTAGGGTTTAGGGTTGTTTAATGTTTAGTGTTTAAGGTTTAGGTTTTAGGGTTGTTTTGGGTTTAGTGTTTACTGTTGTTTAGGGTATAGTGTTAATGGTTTAGGGTTTAGGGTTATTTAGGGTTTAGTGTTTAAGGTTTAGGGTATACGGTTGTTTAGGATTTAGTGTTTAGGGTTGTTTATGGTTTAGTGATTAGGGTTGTTTAGGGTTGTTTAGAGGTTAGTGTTTAGGGTTATTCAGGGTTTATGATTTAGGGTTGTTCAGGGTTTAGGATTTATGGTTGTTCAGGGTTTAGGATTTAGGAATTAAGGTTAAGGGTTTAGGGTTATGGTTAGGGTTAGGGTTAGGGTTAGCATTAGGGTTAGAGTTAGGGTTAGAGTTAGGATTATGGGGTTATGTTAGGCTTAAGGTTAGGGTTAGGGTTAAGGGGTTAAGGTTAGGGTTGGGGTTAGGGTTAGGTTTAGGTTTAGGGTTAGGGTTAGGGTTATGGTTATTCTCAGATTTAAGGTTTATATTTTAGGGTTTATGGTTTAAGGTTTAGGGTTTAGGATTGTTTAAGTTTTAGGGTGGTTTAGGTTTAGGGTATAGGGTTTAGCGTTTAAGATTGTTTAATATTTAGGGTTGTTTAGGTTTTTGCGTTTAGAGTTGTTTAGGGTTTTTTAGGGTTGTTTATGATTTAGTGTTTAGGGTTGTTCAGGATTTATGATTTAGGATATTTTAAGGTTTAGGGTTTAAGGTTGTATAGTGTTTTAGGGTTTAGTGTATAATGTTTAGGGTTAAGGGTTTAGGGTTGTTTAGGGTATAGTGTTAATGATTTTAGGGTTTAGGCTTGTTTAGTGTTTAGTGTTTAGGGTTTAGGATTTAGGGTTTTTTAGCGTTTAGTGTTTATAGTTTAAAGTTAAGGGTGCTTTTGGAATTAGTGTTTAAGGATTTTCGGGGTTTAGGGTTTAGGATTTAGGGTGTTAGGGTTAGTGTTAGGGTTAGGTTTAGGGTTAAGGTGAGGGTTAGGGTGAGGGTTAAGGTTAGGGTTAGGGTTAAGGTTAGTGTTAGTGTTAGGGTAAGGGTTAGGGTTAGGGATAGGGTTAGGGTTAGGTTTAGGGTTAGGGTTAAGGTTAGGGTTAGGGTTAGGGTTAGGGTTAGGGTTAGGGGTTAGGGTTAGGGTTAGTGTTAGGGGTTAGGGGTTAGTGTTAGGGTTAGGGTTAGGGTTAGGGTTAGGTTTAGTGTTAGGGTTATTATTAGGGGGTTAGGTTTTAGTTTAGGATTAGTGTTAGGGTTAGAATTAGAAATAGGGTTAGTGTTAGGATTAGGGTCAAGGTTAGGTTTAGGGATATGGTTAGGGTTAGGGTTAAGGGTAGGGTTAGGGTTAGGGTTAGATTTAAAGGTTAGGGTTTAGTGTTAAGATTAGGGAAAGTGTGAGGTTTACGGTTAGGTTTAGGGTTAGGGTTAGGGATAGTGTTTGGGTTATGATTAGTGTTATTATTAGGGTTAGGGTTAGGGTCAGGTTTAGGTTTAGGTTTAGGGTTAGGGTTAGGGTTAGATTTAGGGTTAGGTTTAGGTTTATTGTTAGATTTAGGGTTTAGGGTTTAAGGTTTAAGGTTTAGGATTGTTTAAGGTTTAGGGTAGATTAGGTTTAGGGTTTAGAGTTTAGTATTATGGTTACGGTTAGGGTTAGGGTTAGGGTTAGAGTTAGGGTTAGGGTTAGGGTTAGGGTTAGGGTTAGGGTTAAGGTTAGGCTTAATGTTAGGGTTAGGGTTATGGTTAGTGTTAGGATTAGGGTTAGGGTTAGGGTCAGGGTTAGGTTTAGGGTTAGGGATAGGCTTAGGGTTAGATTTAGGTTTAGGTTTAGGTTTATTGTTAGATTTAGGGTTTAGGGTTTAAGGTTTATGGTTTAGGATTGTTTAAGGTTTAGGGTGGATTAGGTTTAGGGTTTAGAGTTTAGTGTTATGGTTACGGTTAGGGTTAGGGTTAGGGATGGGGTTAGGGTTAGGGTTAGGGTTATGGTAAGGGTTAGGGTTAGGGTTAGGGTTAGGGTTAGGGTTATGGTAAAAGTTAGGGGGTTAGTGTTAGGGTTTGGGTTAGGGTTAGGGTTAGGGTTAGGTTTAGGTTAGGGTTAGGGTTAGGGTTAGTGTTAGGGTTAGGGTTATTATTAGGGGGTTAGGTTTAAGTTTAGGATTAGTGTTAGAGTTAGAGTTAGAAATAGGGTTAGTGTTAGGATTAGGGTCAGGGTTAGGTTTAGGGTTAGGGTTAGGGTTAGGGTTAGGGTTAAAGTCAGGGCGGGTTTAGGGTTAGGGTTAGGGTTAGGGTTAGATTTAGGGTTAGGTTTAGGTTTATTGTTAGATTTAGGATTTAGGGTCTAAGTTTTATGGTTTAGGATTTTTTAAGGTTTAGGGTGGATTAGGTTTACGGTTTAGAGTTTAGTGTTATGGTTACGGTTAGGGTTAGGGTTAGGGTTAGGATTAGGATTAGGGTTAGGGTTAGGGTTAGGATTAGGTTTAGGGTTAGGGTTAGGGTTAGGGTTAGGGTTAGGGTTAGGGTTAGGGTTAGGGTTAGGGTTAGGGTTAGGGTAAGGGTTAGGGGTTAGGGTTAGGGTTATGGTTATTGTTAGGTTTAGGGTTTAGGGTTTAGTGTTTAGGGTTTAAGGTTTAGGGTTTAGGATTGTTTAAGATTTAGGGTGGTTTACGTTAAGGGTTTAGGGTTTAGAGTTTAGGATTGTTTAAAGTTTAGGGTTGTTTAGGGTATAGAGTTTAGGGTTAAAAGTTTAGGGTTGTTTAGGGTTTAGTGTTTAGGGTTTAGGGTTGTTTAAGGTTTAGTGTTTAAGGTTTAGGTTTTAGGGTTGTTTTGGGTTTAGTGTTTAGTGTTGTTTAGGGTATAGTGTTAATGGTTTAGGGTTTAGGGTTATTTAGGGTTTAGTGTTTAAGGTTTAGGGTATAGGGTTGTTTAGTGTTTAGTGTTTAGGGTTGTTTATGGTTTAGTGATTAGGGTTGTTTAGGGTTGTTTAGAGGTTAGTGTTTAGGGTTATTCAGGGTTTATGATTTAGGGTTGTTCAGGGTTTAGGATTTATGGTTGTTCAGGTTTTAGGATTTAGGGATTAAGGTTAATGGGTTAGGGTTAGGGTTAGGGTTAGGGTTAGCATTAGGGTTAGAGTTAGGGTTAGAGTTAGGGTTAGAGTTAGGGTTATGGGGTTATGTTAGGCTTAAGGTTAGGGTTAGGGTTATGGGTTTAAGGTTAGGGTTGGGGTTAGGGTTAGGTTTAGGTTTAGGGTTAGGGTTAGGGTTATGGTTATTCTTAGATTTATGGTTTAAAATTTAGGGTTTATGGTTTAAGGTTTAGGGTTTAGGATTGTTTAAGTTTTAGGGTGGTTTAGGTTTAGGTTATAGAATTTAGCGTTTCAGATTGTTTAATGGTTAGGGTTGTTTAGGTTTTAGCGTTTAGAGTTGTTTAGGGTTTTTTGGGTTGTTTATAATTTAGTGTTTAGGGTTGTTCAGGATTTATGATTTAGGATATTTTAAGGTTTAGGGTTTAAGGTTGTATAGTGTTTTAGGGTTTAGGGTATAATGTTTAGGGTTAAGGGTTTAGGGTTGTTTAGGGTATAGTGTTAATGGTTTTAGGGTTTAGGCTTGTTTAGGGTTTAGTGTTTAGGGTTTAGGGTTTAGGGTTTTTTAGCGTTTAGTGTTTATAGTTTAGGGTTTAGGGTGCTTTTGGAATTAGTGTTTAGGGTTTTTCGGGGTTTAAGGTTTAGGATTTAGGGTGTTAGGGTTAGTGTTAGGGTTAGGTTTAGGGTTAAGGTGAGGGTTAGGGTGAGGGTTAAGGTTAGGGTTAGGGTTAAGGTTAGTGTTAGTGTTAGGGTAATAGTTAGGGTTAGTGATTGGGTTAGGGTTAGGGTTAGGGTTAAGGTTAAGGTTAGGGTTAGGGTTAGGGGTTAGGGTTAGGGTTAGTGTTAGGGGTTAGGGGTTAGTGTTAGGGTTAGGTTTAGGGTTAGGGTTAGGGTTAGGGTTAGGGTTAGGTTTAGTGTTAGGGTTATTATTAGGGGGTTAGGTTTTAGTTTAGGATTAGTGTTAGGGTTAGAATTAGAAATAGGGTTAGTGTTAGGATTAGGGTCAGGGTTAGGTTTAGGGATAGGGTTAGGGTTAAAAGTAGGGTTAGGGTTAGGGTTAGATTTAAAGTTTAGGGTTTAGTGTTAGGATTAGGGATAGTGTGAGTTTTAGGGTTAGGTTTTGGGTTAGGGTTAGGGTTAGTGTTTGGGTTATGATTAGTGTTAGGATTAGGGTTAGGGTTAGGGTCAGGTTTAGGTTTAGGGTTAGGGTTAGGGTTAGGGTTAGATTTAGGGTTAGGTTTAGGTTTATTGTTAGATTTAGGGTTAGGTTTAGGTTTATTGTTAGATTTAAGGTTTAGGGTTTAAGGTTTATGATTTAGGATTGTTTAAGGTTTAGGGTGGATTGGGTTTAGGGTTTAGAGTTTAGTATTATGGTTACGGTTAGGGTTAGGGTTAGGGTTAGAGTTAGGGTTAAGGTTAGGGTTAGGGTTAGGGTTAAGGTTAGGGTTAGTGTTAGGGTTAGGGTTATGGTTAGTGTTAGGATTAGGGTTAGGGTTAGGGTCAGGGTTAGGTTTAGGGTTAGGGATAGGGTTAGGGTTAGATTTAGGGTTAGGTTTAGGTTTATTGTTAGATTTAGGGTTTAGGGTTTAAGGTTTATGGTTTAGGATTGTTTAAGGTTTAGGGTGGATTAGGTTTAGGGTTTAGAGTTTAGTGTTATGGTTACGGTTAGGGTTAGGGTTAGGGATGGGGTTAGGGTTAGGGTTAGGGTTATGGTAAAGGTTAGGGTTAGGGTTAGGGTTAGGGTAAAAGTTAGGGGGTCAGTGTTAGGGTTTGGGTTAGGGTTAGGGTTAGGGTTAGGGTTAGATTAGGGTTAGGGTTAGGGTTAGGGGTTAGGGTTAGTGTTAGGGTTAGGGTTATTATTAGGGAGTTAGGGTTAAGTTTAGGATTAGTGTTAGGGTTAGAATTAGAAATTGGTTTAGTGTTAGGATTAGGGTCAGGGTTAGGTTTAGGGTTAGGGTTAGGGTTAGGGTTAGGGTCAGGGAGGGTTTAGGGTTAGGGTTAGATTTAGGGTTAGGTTTAGGTTTAATGTTAGATTTGGGTTTAGGGTCTACGGTTTATGGTTTAGGATTGTTTAAGGTTTAGGGTGGATTAGGTTTAGGGTTTAGAGTTTAGTGTTATGGTTACGGTTAGGGTTAGCGTTAGGGTTAGGGTTAGGGTTAGGATTAGGGTTAAGGTTAGGGTTAGGGTTAGGTTTAGGGTTAGGGTTAGGGTTAGGGTTAGGGTTAGGGTTATGGTTAGGGTTAGGGTTACGGTTAGGTTTAGGGTTAAGGTTAGGGTTAGGGTTAGGGTAAGGGTTAGGGGTTAGGGTTAGGGTTAGGGTTAAGGTTAGGGTTAGGGTTAAGGTTAGGGTTAGGGTTAGAGTTAGGGTTAGGGTTAGGGTTAGGGTTAGGGTTAGGGTAAGGTTAGGGTTAGGGTTAGGGTTAGGGTTAGGGGTTAGGGTTAGGGTTAGTGTTAGGGGTTAGGGGTTAGGGTTAGGGTTAGGGTTAGGGTTAGGGTTAGGGTTAGGGTGAGTGTTAGGTTTAGGGTTATGTGGTTATGTTAGGCTTAAGGTTAGGGTTAGGGTTAGGGTTAGGGTAAGGTTAGGGTTAGGGTTAGGGTTAGGGTTAGGATTAGGCTTAAGGTTAGGGTTAGGGTTAAGTTTAGGGTTAGGGTTAGGGTTAGGGTTAGGGTTAGGGTTAGGGTTACGGTTAGGGTTAGGGTTAGGGTAAGTTTTAGGGTTAGGGTTAGGGTTAGGGTTAGGGTAAGGGTTAGGGGTTAGGGTTAAGGTTAGGGTTAAGGTTAGAGTTAGGGTTAAGGTTAGGGTTAGGGTTAGGGTTAGGGTAAGGTTAGGGTTAGGGTTAGGGTTAGGGTTAGGGGTTAGGGGTTAGGGTTAGGGTTAGGGTTAGGGTTAGGGTTAGGTTAGGGTTAGGGTTAGTGTGAGGGTTAGGGTTAGGGTTATGTGGTTAAGGTTAGGGTTGGGGTTAGGGTTAGGTTTAGGTTTAGGGTTAGAGTTAGGGTTATGGTTATTCTTAGATTTATGGTTTAAAATTAAGGGTTTATGGTTTAAGGTTTAGGGTTTAGGATTGTTTAAGTTTTAGGGTGGTTTAGGTTTAGGGTATAGGGTTTAGCGTTTAAGATTGTTTAATGTTTAGGGTTGTTTATGTTTTAGCGTTTAGAGTTGTTTAGGTTTTTTTAGGGTTGTTTATGATTTAGTTTTTAGGGTTGTTCAGGATTTAAGATTTAGGATATTTTAAGGTTTAGGGTTTAAGGTTGTATAGTGTTTTAGGGTTTAGGCTATAATGTTTAGGGTTAAGAGTTTAGGGTTGTTTAGGGTATAGTGTTAATGGTTTTAGGGTTTAGGCTTGTTTAGGGTTTAGTGTTTAGGGTTTAGGGTTTAGGGTTTTTTAGCGTTTAGTGTTTAGAGTTTAGGGTTTAGGGTGCTTTTGGAATTAGTGTTTAGGGTTTTTCTGGGTTTAGGGTTTAGGATTTAGGGTGTTAGGGTTAGTGTTAGGGTTAGGTTAAGGGTTAGGGTGAGGGTTAGGGTGAGGGTTAAGGTTAGGGTTAGGGTTAAGGTTAGTGTTAGTGTTAGGGTAAGGGTTAGGGTTAGGGATAGGGTTAGGGTTAGGTTTAGGGTTAGGGTTAAGGTTAGGGTTAGGGTTAGGGTTAGGGTTAGGGTTAGGGGTTAGGGTTAGGGTTAGTGTTAGGGGTTAGGGGTTAGTGTTAGGGTTAGGGTTAGGGTTAGGGTTAGGTTTAGTGTTAGGGTTATTATTAGGGGGTTAGGTTTTAGTTTAGGATTAGTGTTAGGGTTAGAATTAGAAATAGGGTTAGTGTTAGGATTAGGGTCAGGGTTAGGTTTAGGGATATGGTTAGGGTTAGGGTTAAGGGTAGGGTTAGTGTTAGGGTTAGATTTAAAGTTTAGGGTTTAGTGTTAGGATTAGGGATAGTGTGAGGTTTAGGGTTAGGGTTAGGTTTAGGGTTAGGGTTAGGGTTAGTGTTTGGGTTATGGTTAGTGTTAGGATTAGGGTTAGGGTTAGGGTCAGGGTTAGGTTTAGGGTTAGGGTTAGGGTTAGGTTTAGATTAAGGGTTAGGTTTAGGTTTATTTTTAGATTTAGGGTTTAGGGTTTAAAGTTTATGGTTTAAAATTGTTTAAGGTTTAGGGTGGATTAGGTTTAGGGTTTAGAGTTTAGTATTATGGTTACGGTTAGGGTTAGGGTTAGGGTTAGGGTTAGGGTTAGGGTTAAGGTTAGTGTTAGGGTTAGGGTTAGGGTTATGGTTAGTGTTAGGATTAGGGTTAGGGTTAGGGTCAGGGTTAGGTTTAGGGTTAGGGTTAGGGTTAGGGTTAGATTTAGGGTCAGGTTTAGGTTTATTGTTAGATTTAGGGTTTAGGGTTTAAGGTTTATGGTTTAGGATTTTTTAAGGTTTAGGGTGGATTAGGTTTATGGTTTAGAGTTTAGTGTTATGGTTACGGTTAGTGTTAGGGTTAGGGTTAGGGTTAGGGTTAGGGTTAGGGTTAGGGTAATGCTTAGGGTTAGGGTTAGGGTTAGGATTAGGGTTAGGGTTAGGGTTAGGGTAAGGGTTAGGGTTTAGGGTTAGGGTTATGGTTATTGTTAGGTTTAGGGTTTAGGGTTTAGTGTTTAGGGTTTAAGGTTTAGGGTTTAGGATTGTTTAAGATTTAGGTTGGTTTAGGTTAAGGGTTTAGGGTTTAGACTTTAGGATTGTTTAAGGTTTTGGGTTATTTAGGGTATAGTGTTTAGGGTTAAAAGTTTACGGTTGTTTAGGCTTTAGTTTTTAGGGTTTAGGGTTGTTTAAGTTTTAGTGTTTAAGGTTTAGGTTTTAGGGTTGTTTTGGGTTAATGTTTACTGTTGTTTAGGGTATAGTGTTAATGGTTTAGGTTTTAGGGTTATTTAGGGTTTAGTGTTTAAGGTTTAGGGTGTAGGGTTGTTTAGGGTTTAGTGTTTAGGGTTGTTTATGGTTTAGTGATTAGGGTTGTTTAGGGTTGTTTAGAGGTTAGTGCTTAGGGTTATTCAGGGTTTATGATTTAGGGTTCTTCAGGGTTTAGGATTTATGGTTGTTCAGGGTTTAGGATTTAGGAATTAAGGTTAAGGGGTTAGGGTTAGGTTTAGGGTTAGGGTTAGGGTTAGGGTTAGGGTTAGGGTTAGGGTTAGGGTTAAGGTTAGGGTTAGGGTTAGGGTTATGGTTAGTGTTAGGATTAGGGTTAGGGTTATGGTCAGGGTTAGGTTTAGGGTTAGGGTTAGGGTTAGATTTAGGGTCAGGTTTAGGTTTATTGTTAGATTTAGGGTTTAGGGTTTAAGGTTTATGGTTTAGGATTGTTTAAAGTTTAGGGTGGATTAGGTTTAGGGTTTAGAGTTTAGAGTTATGGTTATGGTTAGTGTTAGGGTTAGGGTTAGGGTTAGGGTTAGGGTTAGGGTTAGGGTTAGGGTTAGGGTTAGGGTAATGGTTAGGGTTAGGGTTAGGGTTAGGGTTAGGGTAAAGGTTAGGGGTTAGTGTTAGGGTTAGGGTTAGGGTTAGGTTAGGGTTAGGGTTAGGGTTAGGGTTAGGGTTAGGGGTTAGGGTTAGTGTTAGGGTTAGGGTTATTATTAGGGGGTTAGGTTTAAGTTTAGGATTAGTGTTAGGGTTAGAATTAGAAATAGGGTTAATGTTAGGATTAGGGTCAGGGTTAGGTTTAGGGTCAGGTTTAGGTTTATCGTTAGATTTAGGGTTTAGGGTTTAAGGTTTATGGTTTAAGATTGTTTAAGGTTTAGGGTGGATTAGGTTTAGGGTTTAGAGTTTAGTTTTATGGTTACGGTTAGTGTTAGGGTTAGGGTTAGGGTTAGGGTTAGGGTTAGGGTTAGGGTAATGGTTAGGGTTAGGGTTAGGGTTAGGGTTAGGGTAAGGGTTAAGGTTAGGGGCTAGGGTTAGTGTTAGGGTTAGGGTTATTATTAGGGGGTTAGGTTTAAGTTTGGGATTAGTGTTAGGGTTAGAATTAGAAATAGGGTTAGTGTTAGGATTAGGGTCAGGGTTAGGTTTAGCGTTAGGGTTAGGGTTAGGGTTAGGGTTATGGTTAGGGTTAGATTTAGGGTTAGGTTTAGTTTTATTGTTAGATTTAGGATTTAGGGTCTAAGGTTTATGGTTTAGGATTGTTTAAGGTTTAGGGTGGATTAGGTTTAGGGTTTAGAGTTTAGTGTTATGGTTACGGTTAGGGTTAGGGTTAGGGTTAGGGTTAGGATTAGGGTTAAGGTTAGGGTTAGGATTAGGTTTAGAGTTAGGGTTAGGGTTAGGGTTAGGGTTAGGGTTAGGGTTAGGGTTAGGGTTAGGGTTAGGGTTAGGGTTAGGGTTAGGGTAAGGGTTAGGGGTTAGGATTAGGGTTATGGTTATTGTTAGGTTTAGGGTTTAGGGTTTAGTGTTTAGGGTTTAAGGTTTAGGGTTTAGGATTGTTTAAGATTTTGGGTGGTTTAGGTTAAGGGTTTAGGGTTTAGACTTTAGGATTGTTTAAGGTTTAGGGTTGTTTAGGGTATAGTGTTTAGGGTTAAAAGTTTAGGGTTCTTTAGGCTTTAGTGTTTAGGGTTTAGGGTTGTTTAAGTTTTAGTGTTTAAGGTTTAGGCTTTAGGGTTGTTTTGGTTTAATGTTTAGTGTTTTTTAGGGTATAGTGTTAATGGTTTAGGGTTTACGGTTATTTAGGTTATAGTGTTTTAGGTTTAGGGTATAGGGTTGTTTAGGGTTTAGTGTTTAGGTTTGTTTATGGTTTAGTTTAGGGTTGTTTAGGGTTGTTTAGAGGTTATTGTTTAGGGTTATTCAGGGTTTATGATTTAGGGTTGTTCAGGGTTTAGGATTTATGGTTGTTCTGGGTTTAGGATTTAGGGATTAAGGTTAAGGGGTTAGGGTTAGGGTTAGGGTTAGGGTTAGGGTTAGGGTTAGGGTTAGGGTTAGGGTTAGAGTTAGGGTTAGGGTTAGAGTTAGGGTTAGGGTTAGGGTTAGGGTTATGGTTAGTGTTAGGATTAGGGTTAGGGTTAGGGTCAGGGTTAGGTTTAGGGTTAGGGTTAAGGTTAGGGTTAGATTTAGGGTCAGGTTTAGGTTTATTGTTAGATTTAGGGTTTAGGGTTTAAGGTTTATGGTTTAGGATTGTTTAAGGTTTAGGGTGGATTAGGTTTAGGGTTTAGAGTTTAGTGTTATGGTTATGGTTAGTGTTAGGGTTAGGGTTAGGGTTAGGGTTAGGTTTAGGGTAATAGTTAGGGTTAGGGTTAGAGTTAGGGTTAGGGTAAGGGTTAGGGGTTAGTGTTAGGATTAGGGTTAGGGTTAGGTTAGTGTTAGTGTTAGGGTTAGGGTTAGGGTTAGGGGTTAGGGTTAGTGTTAGGGTTAGAATTAGAAATAGGGTTAGTGTTAGGATTAGGGTCAGGGTTAGGTTTAGGGTTAGGGTTAGGGTTAGGGTTAGGGTTAGGGTTAGGGTTAGGGTCAGAGAGGGTTTAGGGTTAGGGTTAGGGTTAGGGTTAGATTTGGGGTTAGGTTTAGGTTTATTGTTAGATTTAGGATTTAGGGTCTAAGGTTTCTGGTTTAGGATTGTTTAAGGTTTAGGGTGGATTAGGTTTAGGGTATAGAGTTTAGTGTTATGGTTACGGTTAGGGTTAGGGTTAGGGTTAGGGTTAGGATTAGGGTTAAGGTTAGGGTTAGGATTAGGTTTAGGATTAGGGTTAGGGTTAGGGTTAGGGTTAGGGTTAGGGTTAGGGTTAGGGTTAGGGTTAGGGTTAGGATTAGGGTTAGGGTTAGGGTTAGGGTAAGGGTTAGGGGTTAGGGTTAGGGTTATTGTTATTGCTGGTTTAGGGTTTAGGGTTTAGTGTTTAGGGTTTAAGGTTTAGGGTTTAGGATTGTTTAAGATTTAGGGTGGTTTAGGTTAAGGGTTTAGGGTTTAGAGTTTAGGATTGTTTAAGGTTTAGGGTTGTTTAGGGTATAGTGTTTAGGGTTAAAAATTTAGGGTTGTTTAGGGTTTAGTGTTTTGGGTTTAGGGTTGTTTAAGGTTTAGTGTTTAAGGTTTAGGTTTTAGGGTTGTTTTGGGTTTAGTGTTTAGTGTTGTTTAGGGTATAGTGTTAATGGTTTAGGGTTTAGGGTTATTTAGCGTTTAGTGTTTAAGGTTTAGGGTATAAAGTTGTTTAGGGTTTAGTGTTTAGGGTTGTTTATGGTTTAGTGATTAGGGTTGTTTAGGGTTGTTTAGAGGTTTGTGTTTAGGGTTATTCAGGGTTTATGATTTAGGGTTGTTCAGGGTTTAGGATTTATGGTTGTTCAGGGTTTAGGATTTAGGGATTAAGGTTAAGGGGTTAAGGTTAGGGTTAGGGTTAGGGTTAGGGTTAGCATTAGGGTTAGATGTTAGGGTTAGAGTTAAGGTTATGGGGTTATGTTAGGCTTAAGGTTAGGGTTAGGGTTATGGGTTTAAGGTTAGGGTTGGGGTTAGGGTTAGGTTTAGGTTTAGGGTTAGGGTTAGGGTTATGGTTATTCTTAGATTTATGGTTTAAAATTTAGGGTTTATGGTTTAAGGTTTAGTGTTTAGGATTGTTTAAGTTTTAGGGAGGTTTAGGTTTAGGGTATAGGGTTTAGCGTTTAAGATTGTTTAATGTTTAGGGTTGTTTAGGTTTTAGCGTTTAGAGTTGTTTAGGGTTTTTTAGGGTTGTTTATGATTTAGTGTTTAGGGTTGTTCAGGATTTATGATTTAGGATATTTTAAGGTTTAGGGTTTAAGGTTGTATAGTGTTTTAGGGTTTAGGGTATAATGTTTAGTGTTAAGGGTTTAGGGTTGTTTAGGGTATAGTGTTAATGGTTTTAGGGTTTAGGCTTGTTTAGGGTTTAGTGTTTAGGGTTTAGGGTTTAGGGTTTTTTAGCATTTAGTGTTTATAGTTTAGGGTTTAGGGTGCTTTTGGAATTAGTGTTTAGGGTTTTTCGGGGTTTAGGGTTTAGGATTTAGGGTGTTAGGGTTAGTGTTAGGGTTAGGTTTAGGGTTAAGGTGAGGGTTAGGGTGAGGGTTAAGGTTAGGGTTAGGGTTAAGGTTAGTGTTAGTGTTAGAATAAGGGTTAGGGTTAGGGATAGGGTTAGGGTTAGGGTTAGGGATAGGGTAGGTGTGAGGTTTAGGGTTAGGGTTAGGGTTAGGGTTAGGGTTAGGGTAAGGGTTAGGGGTTAGTGTTAGGGTTAGGGTTAGGGTTAGGGTTAGGGTTAAGGTTAGGGGTTAGGGTTAGTGTTAGGGTTAGGGTTATTATTAGGGGATTAGGTATTAGTTTAGGATTAGTGTTAGGGTTAGAATTAGAAATAGGGTTAGTGTTAGGATTAGGGTCAGGGTTAGGTTTAGGGTTAGGGTTAGTGTTAGGGTTAGGGTTAGGGTTAGGGTCAGGGAGGGTTTTAGGGTTAGGGTTAGGGTTAGGGTTAGATTTAGGGTTAGGTTTAGGTTTATTGTTAGATTTAGGATTTAGGGTCTAAGGTTTATGGTTTAGGATTGTTTAAGGTTTAGGGTGGATTAGGTTTAGGGTTTAGAGTTTAGTGTTATGGTTACGGTTAGGGTTAGGGTTAGGGTTAGGGTTAGGATTAGCGTTAGGTTAGGGTTAGGATTAGGTTTAGAGTTAGGGTTAGGGTTTGGGTTAGGGTTAGGGTTAGGGTTAGGATTAGGGTTAGGGTTAGGGTTAGGGTAAGGGTTAGGGGTTAGGGTTAGGGTTATGGTTATTGTTAGGTTTAGGGTTTAGGGTTTAGTGTTTAGGGTTTAAGGTTTAGGGTTTAGGATTGTTTAAGATTTAGGGTGGTTTAGGTTAAGGTTTTAGGGTTTAGACTTTAGGATTGTTTAAGGTTTAGGGTTGTTTAGGGTATAGTGTTTAGGGTTAAATGTTTAGGGTTTTTTAGGCTTTAGTGTTTAGGGTTTAGGGTTGTTTAAGTTTTAGTGTTTAAGGTTTAGGTTTTAGGGTTGTTTTGGGTTAATGTTTATTTTTTTTTAGGGTATAGTGTTAATGGTTTAGGGTTTAGGGTTATTTAGGGTTTAGTGTTTAAGGTTTAGGGTATAGGGTTGTTTAGGGTTTAGTGTTTAGGGTTGTTTATGGTTTAGTGATTAGGGTTGTTTAGGGTTGTTTAGAGGTTAGTGTTTAGGGTTATTCAGGGTTTATGATTTAGGGTTGTTCAGGGTTTAGGATTTATGGTTGTTCAGGGTTTAGAATTTAGGGATTAAGGTTAAGGGGTTAGGGTTAGGTTTAGGGTTAGGGTTAGGGTTAGGGTTAGGGTTAGGGTTAGGGTTAGGGTTATGGTTAAGGTTAGGGTTAGGTTTAGGGTTATGGTTAGTGTTAGGATTAGGGTTAGGGTTAGGGTCAGGCTTAGTTTTAGGGTTAGGGTTAGGGTTAGGGTTAGATTTAGGGTCAGGTTTAGGTTTATTGTTAGATTTAGGGTTTAGGGTTTAAGGTTTATGGTTTAGGATTGTTTAAGGTTTAGGGTGGATTAGGTTTAGGGTTTAGAGTTTAGTGTTATGGTTATGGTTACTGTTAGGGTTAGGGTTAGGGTTAGGGTTAGGGTTAGGGTTAGGGTAATGGTTAGGGTTAGGGTTAGGGTTAGGGTTAGGGTAAGGGTTAGGGGTTAGTGTTAGGGTTAGGGTTAGGGTTAGGGTTAGGTTAGGGTTAGGGTTAGGGTTAGGGTTAGGGTTAGAGGTTAGGGTTAGTGTTAGGGTTAGGGTTATTATTAGGGGGTTCGGTTTAAGTTTAGGATTAGTGTTAGGGTTAGAATTAGAAATAGGGTTAGTGTTAGGATTAGGGTCAGGGTTAGGTTTAGGGTTAGGGTTAGCGTTAGGGTTAGATTTAGGGTCAGGTTTAGGTTTATTATTAGATTTAGGGTTCAGGGTTTAAGGTTTATGGTTTAGGATTGTTTAAGGTTTAGGGTGGATTAGGTTTAGGGTTTAGAGTTTAGTGTTATGGTTACGGTTAGTGTTAGGGTTAGGGTTAGGGTTAGGGTTAGGGTTTGGGTTAGGTTTAAGGTTAGTGTTAGGGTTAGGGTTAGGATTATGGTTAGTGTTAGGGTTAGGGTTAGGGTTAGGGTTAGGGTTAGGTTAGGGTTAGGGTTAGAGTTAGGGTTAAGGTTAGGGGTTAGGGTTAGTGTTAGGGTTAGGGTTATTATTAGGGGGTTAGGTTTAAGTTTAGGATTAGTGTTAGGATTAGAATTAGAAATAGGGTTAGTGTTAGGATTAGGGTCAGGGTTAGGTTTAGTGTTAGGGTTAGGGTTAGGGTTAGGGTTAGGGTTAGGGTCAGGGAGGGTTTAGGGTTAGGGTTAGGGTTAGGGTTAGATTTAGGGTTAGGTTTAGGTTTATTGTTAGATTTAGGATTTAGGGTCTAAGGTTTATGGTTTAGGATTGTTTAAGGTTTAGGGTGGATTAGGTTTAGGGTTTAGAGTTTAGTGTTATGGTTACGGTTAGGGTTAGGGTTAGGGTTAGGGTTAGGATTAGGGTTAAGGTTAGGGTTAGGATTAGGTTTAGGGTTAGGGTTAGGGTTAGGGTTAGGGTTAGGGTTAAGGTTAGGGTTAGGATTAGGGTTAGGGTTAGGGTTAGGGTAAGGGTTAGGGGTTAGGGTTAGGGTTAGGGTTAAAGTTAGGGTTAAGGTTAGGGTTAGTGTTAGGGTTAGGGTTATGGTTAGTGTTAGGATTAGGGTTAGGGTTAGGGTCAGGGTTAGGTATAGGGTTAGGGATAGGGTTGGGTTAGATTTAGGGTTAGGTTTAGGATTATTGTTAGATTTAGGGTTTAGGGTTTAAGTTTTATGGTTGAGGATTGTTTAAGGTTTAGGGTGGATTAGGTTTAGTGTTTAGAGTTTAGTGTTATGGTTACGGTTAGGGTTAGGGTTAGGGATGGGGTTAGGGTTAGGGTTAGGGTTATGGTAAGGGTTAGGTTTAGGGTTAGGGTTAGGGTAAAAGTTAGGGGGTTAGTGTTAGGGTTTGTGTTAGGGTTAGGGTTAGGGTTAGGGTTAGGTTAGGGTTAGGGTTAGGGTTAGGGTTAGGGATAGGGTTAGGTTAGGGTTAGGGTTAGAGTTAGGGTTAGGGTTAGGGGTTAGGGTTAGTGAAAGGGTTAGGGTTATTATTAGGGGGTTAGGTTTAAGTTTAGGATTAGTGTTAGGGTTAGAATTAGAAATAGGGTTAGTGTTAGGATTAGGGTCAGGATTAGGTTTAGGGTTAGGGTTAGGGTTAGGGTCAGGGAGGGTTTAGGGTTAGGGTTTGGGTTAGGGTTAGATTTAGGGTTAGGTTTAGGTTTATTGTTAGATTTAGGATTTAGGGTCTAAAGTTTATGGTTTATGATTGTTTAAGGTTTAGGGTGGATTAGGTTTAGGGTTTAGAGTTTAGTGTTATGGTTACGGTTACGGTTAGGGTTAGGGTTAGGATTAGGGTTAAGGTTAGGGTTAGGATTAGGTTTAGGGTTAGTGTTAGGGTTTGGGTTAGGGTTAGGGTTAGGGTTAGGGTTAGGGTTAGGATTAGGTTTAGGGTTAGGTTTACGGTTAGGGTTAGGGTTAGGGTTAGGATTAGGGTTAAGGTTAGGGTTAGGTTTAGGGTTAGGGTTAGGGTTAGGGTTAGGGTTAGGGTTAGGTTTAGGGTTAGGGTTAGGGTTAGGATTAGGGTTAGGGTTAGGGTTAGGGTAAGGGTTAGGGGTTAGGGTTAGGGTTATTGTTATTGTTAGGTTTAGGGTTTAGGGTTTAGTGTTTAGGGTTTAAGGTTTAGGGTTTTGGATTGTTTAAGATTTAGGGTGGTTTAGGTTAAGGGTTTAGAGTTTAGAGTTTAGGATTGTTTAAGGTTTAGGGTTGTTTAGGGTATAGTGTTTAGGGTTAAAAGTTTAGGGTTGTTTAGGGTTTAGTGTTTAGGGTTTAGGGTTGTTTAAGGTTTAGTGTTTAAGGTTTAGGTTTTAGGGTTGTTTTGGGTTTAGTGTTTAGTGTTGTTTAGGGTATAGTGTTAATGGTTTAGGGTTTAGGGTTATTTAGGGTTTAGTGTTTAAGGTTTAAGGTATAGGGTTGTTTAGGGTTTAGTGTATAGGGTTGTTTATGGTTTAGTGATTAGGGTTGTTCAGGGTTTAGGATTTATGATTGTTCAGGCTTTAGGATTTAGGGATTAAGGTTAAGGGGTTAGGTTTAGGGTTAGGGTTAGGGTTAGCATTAGGGTTAGAGTTAGGGTTAGAGTTAGGGTTATGGGGTTATGTTAGGCTTAAGGTTAGGGTTAGGGTTATGGGGTTAAGGTTAGGGTTGGGGTTAGGGTTAGGTTTAGGTTTAGGGTTAGGGTTAGGGTTATGGTTATTCTTAGATTTATGGTTTAAAATTTAGGGTTTATGGTTTAAGGTTTAGGGTTTAGGATTGTTTAAGTTTTAGGGTGGTTTAGGTTTAGGGTACAAAATTTAGCGTTTAAGATTGTTTAATGGTTAGGGTTGTTTAGGTTTTAGCGTTTATAGTTGTTTAGGGTTTTTTAGGGTTGTTTATAATTTAGTGTTTAGGGTTGTTCAGGATTTATGATTTAGGATATTTTAAGGTTTAGGGTTTAAGGTTGTATAGTGTTTTAGGGTTTAGGGTATAATGTTTAATGTTAAGGGTTTAGGGTTTGTTTAGGGTATAGTGTTAATGGTTTTAGGGTTTAGGCTTGTTTAGGGTTTAGTGTTTAGGGTTTAGGGTTTAGGGTTTTTTAGCGTTTAGTGTTTATAGTTTAGGGTTTAGGGTGCTTTTGGAATTAGTGTTTAGGGTTTTTCGGGGTTTAGGGTTTAGGATTTAGGGTGTTAGGGTTAGTGTTAGGGTTAGGTTTAGGGTTAAGGTGAGGGTTAGGGTAAGGGTTAAGGTTAGTGTTAGTGTTAGAATAAGGGTTAGGGTTAGGGATAGGGTTAGGGTTAGGGTTAGGGTTAGGGTTAAGGTTAGGGTTAGGGTTAGGGTTAGGGTTAGGGGTTTGGGTTAGGGTTAGTGTTAGGGGTTAGGGGTTAGTGTTAAGTTTATGGTTATGGTTAGGGTTAGGGTTAGGTTTAATGTTAGGGTTATTATTAGGGGGTTAGGTTTTAGTTTAGGATTAGTGTTAGGGTTAGAATTAGAAATAGGGTTAGTGTTAGGATTAGGGTCAGGGTTAGGTTTAGGGATAGGGTTAGGTTTAGTGTTAAGGGTAGGGTTAGGGTTAGGGTTAGATTTAAAGTTTTGGGTTTAGAGTTAGGATTAGGGATAGTGTGAGATTTAGGGTTAAGTTTAGGGTTAGAGTTAGGGTTAGTGTTTGGGTTATGATTAGTGTTAGGATTAGGGTTAGGGTTAGGGTCAGGTTTAGGTTTAGGGTTAGGGTTAGGGTTAGGGTTAGATTTAGGGTTAGGTTTAGGTTTATTGTTAGATTTAGGGTTTAGGGTTTAAGGTTTATGCTTTAGGATTGTTTAAGGTTTAGGGTGGATTAGGTTTAGGGTTTAGAGTTTAGTATTATGGTTACGGTTAGGGTTAGGGTTAGGGTTAGAGTTAGGGTTAGGGTTAGGGTTAGGGTTAGGGTTAGGGTTAAGGTTAGGGTTAGTGTTAGGGTTAGAGTTATGGTTAGTGTTAGGATTAGGGTTAGGGTTAGGGTCAGGGTTAGGTTTAGGGTTAGGGATAGGGTTAGGGTTAGATTTAGGGTTAGGTTTAGGTTTATTGTTAGATTTAGGGTTTAGGGTCTACGGTTTATGGTTTAGGATTGTTTAAGGTTTAGGTGGATTAGGTTTAGGGTTTAGAGTTTAGTGT
>NC_137978.1:1867500-1887500 GCF_963924665.1 Micromys minutus
TTTCAAGGGCCGTTATCAGGGCGGTTGCTAGGGCCCTTGTTAGGGCCGTTGCTAGGGCCCTCGTTAGGGCCGTTGCTAGGGCCATTGCTTGGGCCGTTGCTAGGGCCCTTGTTAGGGCCGTTGCTAGGGCCGTTGCTAGGGCCGTTTCAAGGACCGTTGTTAGAACCGTTGCTAGGGCCCTTGTTAGGGTCGTTGCTAGGGCCATTGTTAGGGCCGTTGCTAGGGCCGTTGCTAGGGCCGTTGCTAGGGTTGTTCCTAGGGCCGTTTCAAGGGCCGTTATCAGGGCGGTTGCTAGGGCCCATGTTAGGGCCGTTGCTAGGGCCCTCGTTAGGGCCGTTGCTAGGGCCGTTGCTAGGGCCGTTGTTAGGGCCGTTGCTAGGGCCGTTGCTAGGGCCGTTGTTAGGGCCGTTGGTAGGGCCGTTGCTAGGGCTGTTGTTAGGGCCGTTGCTAGGGCCATTGCTAGGGCCGTTGCTAGGGTTGTTCCTAGGGCCGTTTCAAGGGCCGTTGTTAGGGCCGTTGGTAGGGCCGTTGCTAGGGCCGTTGTTAGGGCCGTTGCTAAGGCCGTTGTTAGGGCCGTTGCTAGGGCCGTTGTTAGGTCCGTTGTCAGGGCCGTTGTTTGGACCGTTGTCAGGGCCGTTGTTAGGGCCGTTGTTAGGGCCCTTGTTAGGGCCGTTGCTAGGGCCCTTGTTAGGGCCTTTGCTAGGGCCCTTGTTTGGGCCGTTGCTAGGGCCCTTGTTAGGGCCGTTGATAGGGCCCTTGTTAGGGCCGTTGCTAGGGCCGTTGCTAGGGCCGTTTCAAAGGCTGTTGTTAGGGCCGTTGCTAGGGCCCTTGTTAGGGCCGTTGCTAGGGCCGTTGTTAGGGCCGTTGCTAGGGCCGTTGCTAGGGCTGTTGCTAGGGTTGTTCCTAGGGCCGTTTCAAGGGCCGTTGTTAGGGCCGTTGCTAGGGCCCTTGTTAGGGCCGTTGCTAGGGCCGTTGTTAGGGCTGTTGCTAAGGCCGTTGCTAGGGCCGTTGCTAGGGCCGTTGCTAGGGCCCTTGTTAGGGCTGTTGCTAGGGCCGTAGCGAAGGCCGTTGCTAGGGCCGTTGCTAGGGCCGTTGCTAGCACCCTTTTTAGGGCCATTTCTAGGGCCCTTGTTAGGGCCGTTGCTAGGGCCCTTGTTAGGGCCGTTGCTAGGGCCCTTGTTACGGCCGTTGGTAGGGCCGTTGCTAGGGCCGTTGTTAGGGCCGTTGCTAGGGCCGTTGCTAGGGCCTTTGCTAGGGCCGTTGTTAGGGCCATTGTTGGTCCGTTGTTAGGGCCGTTGCTAGGGCCGTTGCTAGGGCCGTTGCTAGGGCCGTTGCAAAGGCCGTTGCTAGGGCCCTTGTTAGGGCCGTTGCTAGGGCCGTTGCTAGGGCCGTTTCAAGGACCGTTGTTAGGGCCGTTGCTAGGGCCCTTGTTAGGGCCGTTGCTAGGGCCGTTGTTAGGGCCGTTGCTAGGGCCGTTGCTAGGGCCCTTGTTAGGGCCGTTGCTAGGGCCGTTGCTAGGGCCGTTCTTAGGGCCGTTGCTAGGGCCGTTGCTAGGGCCGTTGCTAGGGCCGTTCCTAGGGCCGTGGTTAGGGCCGTTGCTAGGGCCCTTGTTAGGGCCTTTGCTAGGGCCGTGGTTAGGGCCTTTGCTAGGGCCGTTCCTAGGGCCGTTGCTAGGGCCGTTGCTAGGGCCGTTGTTAGGGCCATTGCTAGGGCCGTTGCTAGGGCCGTTGTTAGGGCCGTTGTTAGGGCCGTTGCTATAGCCGTTGTTAGGGTTGTTGCTATGGCCGTGGTTTGTGCCGCTGCTAGGGCCGTTGTTAGGGCCGTTGCTAGGGCCGTTGCTAGGGCCCTTGTTATGGCCGTTGCTAGGGCCGTTGCTAGGGCCCTTGTTAGGGCCGTTGCTAGGGGCGTTGCTAGGGCCGTTGCTAGGGCCGTTGCTAGGGCCCTGGTTAGGGCCGTTGCTAGGGCCGTTGTTAGGGCCGTTGCTAGAGCCGTTGTTAGGGTTGTTGCTATGGCCGTGGTTTGTGCCGCTGCTAGGGCCGTTGTTAGGGCCGTTGCTAGGGCCGTTGCTAGGGCCGTTGTTAGGGCCGTTGCTAGGGCCGTTGCTAGGGCCCTTGTTAGGGCCGTTGCTAGGGCCGTTGCTAGGGCCCTTGTTTGGGCCGTTGCTAGGGCCGTTGCTAGGGCCGTTGCTAGGGCCGTTGCTAGGGCCCTGGTTAGGGCCGTTGCTAGGGCCGTAGCTAGGGCTGTTGCTAGGGCCCTTGTTAGGGCCGTTGCTAGGGCCGTAGCTAGGGCCGTTGCTAGGGCCCTTGTTAGGGCCGTTGCTAGGTCCGTTGCTAGGGCCCTTGTTAGCGCCGTTGCTAGGGCCGTTGCTGGGGCCGTTGCTAGGGCCGTTGCTGGGGCCCTTGTTAGGGCCGTGGTTAGGGCCGTTGTTAGGGCCGTTGCTAGGGCCGTTGCTAGGGCCGTTGCTAGGGTCGTTGCTAGGGCCGTTGTTAGGGTTGTTCCTAGGGCCGTTTCAAGGGCCGTTGTTAGGGCCGTTGCTAGGGCCCTTGTTAGGGCCGTTGCTAAGGCCGTTGCTATGGTCGTTGCTAGGGACCTTGTTAGGGCCATTGCAAGGGACGTTGCTAGGGCCTTTGGTAGGGCCGTTGCTAGGGCCGTTGCTAGGGCCGTTGCTAGGGCCGTTGTTAGGGCCGTTGCTAGGGCCGTTGCTAGGGCCGTTGCTAGGCTCGTTGTTAGGGCCGTTGGTAGGTCCGTTGGTAGGGCCGTTGCTAGGGCCCTTGTTTGGGCCGTTGCTAGGGCCCTTGTTAGGGCTGTTGCTAGGGCCGTTGCTAGGGCCGTTGCTAGGGCCCTTGTTAGGGCCGTTATAGGGCCGTTGCTAGGGCCGTTGCTAGGGCCCTTGTTAGGGCTGTTGCTAGGGCCGTTGCTAGGGCCGTTGATAGGGTCGTTGTTAGGGCCCTTGTTTGGGCCGTTGCTAGGGCCCTTGTTAGGGCCGTTGCTAGGGCCGTTGCTAGGGCCGTTGCTAGGGTTGTTCCTAGGGCCGATTCAAGGGCCGTTCTTAGGGCCGTTGCTAGGGCCCTTGTTAGGGCCGTTGCTAGGGCCGTTGCTAGGGCCGTTGCTAGGGTTGTTGCTAGGGCCGTTGCTAGGGCCGTTTCTAGGACCCTTGTTAGGGCCGTTGCTAGGGCCGTTGCTAGGGCCGTTGCTACGGCCGTTGCTAGGGCCGTTGCTAGGGCCGTTGCTACGGCCGTTGCTAGGGCCTTTGCTAGGGCCGTTGCTAGGGCCGTTGCTAGGGCCCTTGTTAGGGCCGTTGCTAGGGCCCTTTTAGGGTCGTTGCTAGGGCCGTTGCTAGGGCCGTTGCTAGGGCCGTTGCTAGGGCCCTGGTTAGGGCCGTTGCTAGGGCCGTAGCTAGGGCCGTTGCTAGGGCCCTTGTTAGGGCCGTTGCTAGGTCCGTTGCTAGGGCCCTTGTTAGCGCCGTTGCTAGGGCCGTTGCTGGGGCCGTTGCTAGGGCCGTTGCTGGGGCCCTTGTTAGGGCCGTGGTTAGGGCCGTTGTTAGGGCCGTTGCTAGGGCCGTTGCTAGGGCCGTTGCTAGGGTCGTTGCTAGGGCCGTTGTTAGGGTTGTTACTAGGGCCGTTTCAAGGGCCGTTGTTAGGGCCGTTGCTAGGGCCCTTGTTAGGGCCGTTGCTAAGGCCGTTGCTATGGTCGTTGCTAGGGACCTTGTTAGGGCCATTGCAAGGGACGTTGCTAGGGCCTTTGGTAGGGCCGTTGCTAGGGCCGTTGCTAGGGCCGTTGCTAGGGCCGTTGTTAGGGCCGTTGCTAGGGCCGTTGCTAGGGCCGTTGCTAGGCTCGTTGTTAGGGCCGTTGGTAGGTCCGTTGGTAGGGCCGTTGCTAGGGCCCTTGTTTGGGCCGTTGCTAGGGCCCTTGTTAGGGCTGTTGCTAGGGCCGTTGCTAGGGCCGTTGCTAGGGCCCTTGTTAGGGCCGTTATAGGGCCGTTGCTAGGGCCGTTGCTAGGGCCCTTGTTAGGGCTGTTGCTAGGGCCGTTGCTAGGGCCGTTGATAGGGTCGTTGTTAGGGCCCTTGTTTGGGCCGTTGCTAGGGCCCTTGTTAGGGCCGTTGCTAGGGCCGTTGCTAGGGCCGTTGCTAGGGTTGTTCCTAGGGCCGATTCAAGGGCCGTTCTTAGGGCCGTTGCTAGGGCCCTTGTTAGGGCCGTTGCTAGGGCCGTTGCTAGGGCCGTTGCTAGGGCCGTTGCTAGGGCCGTTGCTAGGGCCGTTTCTAGGACCCTTGTTAGGGCCGTTGCTAGGGCCGTTGCTAGGGCCGTTGCTACGGCCGTTGCTAGGGCCGTTGCTAGGGTCGTTGCTACGGCCGTTGCTACGGCCGTTGCTAGGGCCGTTGCTAGGGCCGTTGCTAGGGCCCTTTTAGGGTCGTTGCTAGGGCCCTTGTTAGGGCCGTTGGTAGGGCTGTTGGTAGGGCCGTTGCTAGGGCCGTTGCTAGGGCCGTTGTTAGGGTCGTTGTTAGGGCCCTTGTTAGGGCCGTTGCTAGGGCCGTTGCTAGGGCCGTTTCAAAGGCCGTTGTTAGGGCCGTTGCTAGGGCCCTTGTTAGGGCCGTTGCTAGGGCCGTTGCTAGGGCCGTTTCTAGGGTTGTTCCTAGGGCCGTTTCAAGGGCCGTTCTTAGGGCCGTTGCTAGGGCCCTTGTTAGGGCCGTTGCTAGGGCCGTTGCTAGGGCCGTTGCTAGGGCCGTTGCTAGGGCCGTTGCTAGGGCCGTTTCTAGGACCCTTGTTAGGGCCGTTGCTAGGGCCGTTGCTAGGGCCGTTGCTAGGGCCGTAGCTAGGGCCGTTGCTAGGGACGTTGCAAGGGCCGTTGCTAGGGCCGTTGCTAGGGCCCTTGTTAGGGCCGTTGCTAGGGCCGTTGCTAGGGCCCTTGTTAGGGCCGTTGCTAGGGCTGTTGCTAAGGCCGTTGCTAGGGTCGTTGCTAGGGACATTGTTAGGGCCGTTGCAAGGGCTGTTGCTAGGGCCGTTGCTAGGGCCGTTGCTAGGGCCGTTGCTAGGGCCCTTGTTAGGGCCGTTGCTAGGGCCGTTGCTAGGGCCGTTGCTAGGGCCGTTGCTAGGGCCATTGTTAGGGCCGTTGCTAGGGCCGTTGCTAGGGCCCTTGTTAGGGCCGTTGCTAGGGCTGTTGCTAAGGCCGTTGCTAGGGTCGTTGCTAGGGACATTGTTAGGGCTGTTGCAAGGGCTGTTGCTAGGGCCGTTGCTAGGGCCGTTGCTAGGGCCGTTGCTAGGGCCCTTGTTAGGGCCGTTGCTAGGGCCGTTGCTAGGGCCGTTGCTAGGGCCGTTGCTAGGGCCATTGTTAGGGCCGTTGCTAGGGCTGTTGCTAAGGCCGTTGCTAGGGTCGTTGCTAGGGACCTTGTTAGGGCCGTTGCAAGGGCCGTTGCTAGGGCCTTTGGTAGGGCCGTTGCTAGGGCCGTTGCTATGGCCGTGGTTAGGGCCGTTGTTTGGGCCGTTGCTAGGGCCGTTACTAGGGCCTTTGTTAGGGCCGTTGCTAGGGCCGTTGCTAGGGCCGTTGCTAGGGCCGTGGTTAAGGCCGTTGTTAGGGCCGTTGCTTGTGCCGTTGCTAGGGCCGTTTCTAGGGCCGTTGCTAGGGCCGTTTCAAAGGCCGTTGTTACGGCCGTTGCTAGGGCCCTTGTTAGGGCCGTTGCTAGGGCCGTTGCTAGGGCCGTTGCTAGGGTTGTTCCTAGGGCCGTTTCAAGGGCCGTTCTTAGGGCCGTTGCTAGGGCCCTTGTTAGGGCCGTTGCTAGGGCCGTTTCTAGGACCCTTGTTAGGGCCGTTGCTAGGGCCGTTGCTAGGGCCGTTGCTACGGCCGTTGCTAGGGCCGTTGCTAGGGCCGTTGCTATGGCCGTTCCTAGGGCCGTTGCTAGGGCCGTAGCTAGGGCCGTTGCTAGGGCCGTTGCTAGGGCCCTTGTTAGGGCCGTTGCTAGGGCCCTTGTTAGGGCCGTTGCTAGGGCCCTTGTTAGGGCCGTTGCTAGGGCCCTTGTTAGGGCCGTTGCTAGGGTGTTGCTAGGGCCGTTGTTACGGCCGTTGTTAGGGCCCTTGTTAGGGCCGTTGGTAGGGCCGTTGGTAGGGCCGTTGCTAGGGCCGTTGCTAGGGCCGTTGTTAGGGTCGTTGTTAGGGCCCTTGTTTAGGCCGTTCCTAGAGCCCTTGTTAGGGCCGTTGCTAGGGCCTTTGCTAGGGCCGTTGCTAGGGTTTTTCCTAGGGCCGTTTCAAGGGCCGTTGTTAGGGCCGTTGCTAGGGCCCATGTTAGGGCCGTTGCTAGGGCCGTTGTTAGGGCCGTTGCTAGGGCCGTTGCTAGGGCCATTGCTAGGGCCGTTGCTAGGGCTCTTGTTAGGGCCGTTGCTAGGGCCCTTGTTAGGGCCGTTGCTAGGGCCCTTGTTAGGGCCGTTGCTAGGGCCCTTGTTAGGGCCGTTGCTAGGGCCCTTGTTAGGGCCGTTGCTAGGGCCCTTGTTAGGGCCGTTGCTAGGGCCCTTGTTAGGGCCGTTGCTAGGGCCCTTGCTAGGGCCGTTTTTAGGGCCGTTGCTAGGGCCGTTGTTAGGGCCGTTGGTAGGGCCGTTGGTAGGGCCGTTGCTAGGGCCGTTGCTAGGGCCGTTGTTAGGGCCGTTGTTAGGGCCGTTGGTAGGGCCGTTGCTAGGGCCCTTGTTAGGGCCGTTGCTAAGGCCGTTGCTAGGGTCGTTGCTAGGGACCTTTTTAGGGCCGTTGCAAGGGCCATTGCTAGGGCCTTTGGTAGGGCCGTTGCTAGGGCCGTTGCTAGGGCCGTTGTTAGGGCCGTTGCTAGGGCCGTTGCTAGGGCCTTTGCTAGGCTCGTTGTTAGGGCCGTTGGTAGGGCCGTTGATAGGGCCGTTGCTAGGGCCGTTGTTAGGGCCGTTGCTAGGGCCGTTGCTAGGGCCCTTGTTAGGGCTGTTGCTAGGGCCGTTGCTAGGGCCGTTGTTAGGGTCGTTGTTAGGGCCCTTGTTTGGGCTGTTGCTAGGGCCCTTGTTAGGGCCGTTGCTAAGGCCGTTGCTAGGGCCGTTTCAAAGGCCGTTGTTAGGGCCGTTGCTAGGGCCCTTGTTAGGGCCGTTGCTAGGGCCGTTGCTAGGGCCGTTGCTAGGGTTGTTCCTAGGGCCGTTTCAAGGGCCGTTCTTAGGGCCGTTGCTAGGGCCCTTGTTAGGGCCGTTGCTAGGGCCGTTGCTAGGGCCGTTGCTAGGGCCGTTGCTAGGGCCGTTGCTATGGCCGTTGCTAGGGCCGTTGCTAGGGCCGTAGCTAGGGCCGTTGCTAGGGCCGTTGCTAGGGCCGTTGCTAGGGCCCTTGTTAGGGCCGTTGCTAGGGCCCTTGTTAGGGCCGTTGCTAGGGCCCTTGTTAGGGCCGTTGCTAGGGCCCTTGTTAGGGCCGTTGCTAGGGCCGTTGCTAGGGCCCTTGTTAGGGCCGTTGGTAGGGCCGTTGTTAGGGCCGTTGCTAGGGCCGTTGCTAGGGCCGTTGTTAGGGTCGTTGTTAGGGACCTTGTTTAGGCCGTTGCTAGGGCCCTTGTTAGGGCCGTTGCTAGGGCCGTTGCTAGGGCCGTTTCAAAGGCCGTTGTTAGGGCCGTTGCTAGGGCCCTTGTTAGGGCCGTTGCTAGGGCCGTTGCTAGGGCCGTTGCTAGAGCCGTTGCTAGGGCCGTTGTTAGGGCCGTTGCTAGGGCCGTTGCTAGGGCCCTTGTTAGGGCCATGGCTAGGGCCGTTGCTAGGGCCGTTGCTAGGGCCGTTGCTAGGGCCGTTGCTATGGCCCTTGTTAGGGCCGTTGCTAGGGCCCTGGTTTAGGCCGTGGCTAGGGCCCTTTTTAGGGCGGTTGCTAGGGCCGTTGCTAGGGCCCTGGTTAGGGCCGTTGCTAGGGCCCTGGTTAGGGCCGTTGCTAGGGCCCTTGTTAGGGCCGTTGCTAGGGCCCTTGTTAGGGCCGTTGCTAGGGCCCTTGTTAGGGCCATCGCTAGGGCCATTCCTAGGGCCGATGTTAGGGCCGTTGCTAGGGCCGTTGCTAGGGCCGTTGTTAGGGCCGTTGGTAGGGCCGTTGGTAGGGCCGTTGCTAGGGCCGTTGCTAGGGCCGTTGCTAAGGCCGTTGTTAGGGCCGTTGGTAGGGCCGTTGCTAGGGCCGTTGCTAGGGCCGTTGCTAGGGCCGTTGCTAGGGCCGTTGCTAGGGCCGTTGTTAGGGCCGTTGCTAGGGCCGTTGTTAGGGCCGTTGGTAGGGCCGTTGCTAGGGCCGTTGTTAGGGCCGTTGCTAGGGCCGTTGCTAGGGCCCTTGTTAGGGCCGTTGCTAGGGCCGTTGCTAGGGCCGTTTCAAAGGCCGTTGTTAGGGCCGTTGCTAGGGCCCTTGTTAGGGCCGTTGCTAGGGCTGTTGTTAGGGCCGTTGCTAGGGCCGTTGCTAGGGCCGTTGCTAGGGTTGTTCCTAGGTCCGCTTCAAGGGCCTTTGGTAGGGCCGTTGTTAGGGCCGTTGCTAGGGCCGTTGCTAGGGCCGTTGTTAGGGCCGTTGCTAGGGCCGTTGCTAGGGCCGTTGATAGGCTCGTTGTTAGGGCCGTTGGTAGGGCCGTTGGTAGGGCCGTTGCTAGGGCCGTTGTTAGGGCCGTTGCTAGGGCCGTTGCTAGGGCCCTTGTTAGGGCTGTTGCTAGGGCCGTTGCTAGGGCCGTTGTTAGGTTCGTTGTTAGGGCCCTTGTTTGGGCCGTTGCTAGGGCCCTTGTTAGGGCCGTTGCTAGGGCCGTTGCTAGGGCCGTTTCAAAGGCCGTTGTTAGGGCCGTTGCTAGGGCCCTTGTTAGGGCCGTTGCTAGGGCCGTTGCTAGGGCCGTTGCTAGGGCCGTTGCTATGGCCGTTGCTAGGGCCGTTGCTAGGGCCGTAGCTAGGGCCGTTGCTAGGGCCGTTGCTAGGGCCCTTGTTAGGGCCGTTGCTAGGGCCCTTGTTAGGGCCGTTGCTAGGGCCCTTGTTAGGGCCGTTGCTAGGGCCCTTGTTAGGGCCATTGCTAGGGCCGTTGCTAGGGCCGTTGTTACGGCCGTTGTTAGGGCCCTTGTTAGGGCCGTTGCTAGGGCCGTTGCTAGGCTCGTTGTTAGGGCCGTTGGTAGTGCCGTTGGTAGGGCCGTTGCTAGGGCCGTTGCTAGGGCCATTGTTAGGGTCGTTGTTAGGGCCCTTGTTTAGGCCGTTGCTAGGGCCCTTGTTAGGGCCGTTGCTAGGGCCGTTGCTAGGGCCGTTTCAAAGGCCGTTGTTAGGGCCGTTGCTAGGGCCCTTGTTAGGGCCGTTGCTAGAGCCGTTGCTAGGGCCGTTGCTAGGGCCGTTGCTAGGGCCGTTGTTAGGGCCGTTGCTAGGGCCGTTGCTAGGGCCCTTGTTAGGGCCGTGGCTAGGGTCATTGCTAGGGCCGTTGCTAGGGCCGTTGCTAGGGCCGTTGCTAGGGCCGTTGCTAGGGCCGTTGCTAGGGCCGTTGCTAGGGCCGTAGCTAGGGCCGTTGCTAGGGCCGTTGCTAGGGCCGTTGCTATGGCCCTTGTTATGGCCGTTGCTAGGGCCCTTGTTAGGGCCGTTGATAGGGCCCTTGTTAGGGTCGTTGCTAGGGCCGTAGCTAGGGCCGTTTCTAGAGCCGTTGCTAGGGCCGTTGCTAGGGCCATTGTTAGGGCCGTTGCTAGGGCCCTTGTTAGGGCCGTTGCTAGGGCCGTTGCTAGGGCCGTTGCTAGGGTTGTTCCTTGGGCCGTTTCAAAGGCCGTTGTTAGGGCCGTTGCTAGGGCCGTTGTTAGGGCCGTTGCTAGGGCCGTTGCTAGGGCCGTTGCTAGGGTTGTTCCTAGGGCCGTTTCAAAGGCCGTTGTTAGGGCCGTTGCTAGGGTCGTTGTTAGGGCCGTTGCTAGGGCCGTTGCTAGGGCCGTTGTTAGGGCCGTTGCTAGGGCCGTTTCTAGGGCCCTTGTTAGGGCCGTTGCTAGGGCCGTTGCTAGGGCCCTTGTTAGTGCCGTTGCTAGGGCCGTTGCTAGGGCCGTTGCTAGGGCCGTTGCTAGGGCCCTTGTTAGGGCCGTTATAGGGCCGTAGCTAGGGCTGTTGCTAGGGCCGTTGCTAGGGCCCTTGTTAGGGCCGTTGCTAGGGCCCTTGTTAGGGCCGTTGCTAGGGCCCTTGTTAGGGCCGTTGCTAGGGCCGGAGCTAGGGCCGTTGCTAGGGCCGTTGTTAGGGCCATTGCTAGGGCCGTTGCTAGGGCCGTTGTTAGGGCCGTTGCTAGGGCCGTTTCTAGGGCCCTTGTTAGGGCCGTTGCTAGGGCCGTTGCTAGGGCCCTTGTTAGTTTCGTTGCTAGGGCCGTTGCTAGGGCCGTTGCTAGGGCCGTTGCTAGGGCCCTTGTTAGGGCCGTTATAGGGCCGTAGCTAGGGCCGTTGCTAGGGCCGTTGCTAGGGCCCTTGTTAGGGCCGTTGCTAGGGCTCTTGTTAGGGCCGTTGCTAGGGCCCTTGTTAGGGCCGTTGCTAGGGCCGTTGCTAGGGCCGTTGTTAGGGCCGTTGCTAGGGCCGTTGCTAGGGCCCTTGTTAGGGCCGTTATAGGGCCGTAGCTAGGGCTGTTGCTAGGGCCGTTGCTAGGGCCCTTGTTAGGGCCGTTGCTAGGGCCCTTGTTAGGGCCGTTGCTAGGGCCCTTGTTAGGGCCGTTGCTAGGGCCGTTGCTAGGGCCGTTGTTAGGGCCGTTGCTAGGGCCGTTGCTAGGGCCCTTGTTAGGGCCGTTGCTAGTGCCGGAGCTAGGGCCGTTGCTAGGGCCGTTGTTAGGGCCGTTGCTAGGGCCGTTGCTAGGGCCCTTGTCAGGGCCGTTGCTAGGGCCCCTGTTAGGGCCGTTGCTAGGGCCTTTGTTAGGGCCGTTGCTAGGGCCGTTGCTAGGGCCGTTGCTAGGGTTGTTCCTAGGGCCGTTTCAAGGGCCGTTGTTAGGGCCGTTGCTAGGGCCGTTGTTAGGGCCGTTGCTAGGGCCGTTGCTAGGGCCGTTTCTAGGGCCCTTGTTAGGGCCGTTGCTAGGGCCGTTGCTAGGGCCCTTGTTAGGGCCGTTGCTAGGGCCGTAGCTAGGGCCGTTGCTAGGGCCATTGCTAGGGCCGTTTCTAGGGCCCTTGTTAGGGCCGTTGCTAGGACCGTTGCTAGGGCCCTTGTTAGGGCCGTTGCTAGGGCCGTTGCTAGGGCCGTTGCTAGGGCCGTTGCTAGGGCCCTTGTTAGGGCCGTTGCTAGGGCCGTAGCTAGGGCCGTTGCTAGGGCCGTTGCTAGGGCCCTTGTTAGGGCCGTTGATAGGGCCCTTGTTAGGGCCGTTGCTAGGGCCCTTGTTAGGGCCGTTGCTAGGGCCCTTGTTAGGGCCGTTGCTAGGGCCCTTGTTAGGGCCGTTGCTAGGGCCGTTGCTAGGGCCGTTGAAGGGCCGTTGCTAGGGCCGTTGCTAGGGCCCTTGTTAGGGCCGTTGCTAGGGCCCTTGTTAGGGCCGTTGCTAGAGCCGTTGTTAGGGCCGTTGCTAGGGCCGTTGCTAGGGCCGTTGCTAGGGTTGTTCCTAGGGCCGTTTCAAAGGCCGTTGTTAGGGCCGTTGCTAGGGCCCTTGTTAGGGCCGTTATAGGGCCGTAGCTAGGGCCGTTGCTAGGGCCGTTGCTAGGGCTCTTGTTAGGGCCGTTGCTAGGGCCCTTTTTAGGGCCGTTGCTAGGGCCGTTGCTAGGGCCGTTGCTAGGGCCCTTGTTAGGGCCGTTGCTAGGGCCGTTGCTAGGGCCGTTGCTAGGGCCGTTGCTAGGGCCCTTGTTAGGGCCGTTGCTAGGGCCGTTGCTAGGGCCGTTGCTAGGGCCGTTGCTAGGGCGCTTGTTAGGGCCGTTGTTAGGGCCGTTGCTAGGGCCGTTGTTAGGTCCGTTGTCAGGGCCGATGTTTGGACCGTTGTCAGGGCCGTTGTTAGGGCCGTTGCTAAGGCCGTTGCTAGGGCCGTTGTTAGGGCCCTTGTTAAGGCCGTTGCTAGGGCCCTTGTTAGGGCCGTTGCTAGGGCCCTTGTTAGGGCCGTTGCTAGGGCCCTTGTTTGGGCCGTTGTTAGGGCCGTTGCTAGGGCCGTTGCTAGGGCCGTTGCTAGGGCCGTTGTTTGGGCCGTTGTTAAAGCCGTTGCTAGCGCCGTTGCTAGGGCCGTTGCTAGGGCCGTTGTTTGGGCCGTTGTTAGGGCCGTTGCTAGGGCCGTTGCTAGGGCCGTTGCTAGGGCCGTTGCTAGGGCCCTTGTTTGGGCCGTTGCTAGGGCCCTTGTTAGGGCTGTTGCTAGGGCCCTTGTTAGGGCCGTTGCTAGGCCCCTTGTAAGGGCCGTTGCTAGGGTCCTTATTAGGGCCGTTGCTAGGGCCGTTGTTAGGGCCGTTGCTAGGGCCGTTGCTAGGGCCGTTGCTAGGGTTGTTCCTAGGGCCGTTTCAAAGGCCGTTGTTAGGGCCGTTGCTAGGGCCGTTTCTAGGGCCCTTGTTAGGGCCGTTGCTAGGGCCGTTGCTAGGGCCCTTGTTAGTGCCGTTGCTAGGGCCGTTGCTAGGGCCGTTGCTAGGGCCGTTGCTAGGGCCCTTGTTAGGGCCGTTATAGGGCCGTAGCTAGGGCTGTTGCTAGGGCCGTTGCTAGGGCCCTTGTTAGGGCCATTGCTAGGGCCCTTGTTAGGGCCGTTGCTAGGGCCCTTGTTAGGGCCGTTGCTAGGGCCCTTGTTAGGGCCGTTGCTAGGGCCGTTGCTAGGGCCGTTGTTAGGGCCGTTGCTAGGGCCGTTGCTAGGGCCCTTGTTAGGGCCGTTGCTAGGGCCGGAGCTAGGGCCGTTGCTAGGGCCGTTGTTAGGGCCGTTGCTAGGGCCGTTGCTAGGGCCCTTGTCAGGGCCGTTGCTAGGGCCCCTGTTAGGGCCGTTGCTAGGGCCCTTGTTAGGGCCGTTGCTAGGGCCGTTGCTAGGGCCGTTGCTAGGGTTGTTCCTAGGGCCGTTTCAAGGGCCGTTGTTAGGGCCGTTGCTAGGGCCGTTGTTAGGGCCGTTGCTAGGGCCGTTGCTAGGGCCGTTTCTAGGGCCCTTGTTAGGGCCGTTGCTAGGGCCGTTGCTAGGGCCCTTGTTAGGGCCGTTGCTAGGGCCGTAGCTAGGGCCGTTGCTAGGGCCATTGCTAGGGCCGTTTCTAGGGCCCTTGTTAGGGCCGTTGCTAGGACCGTTGCTAGGGCCCTTGTTAGGGCCGTTGCTAGGGCCGTTGCTAGGGCCGTTGCTAGGGCCGTTGCTAGGGCCCTTGTTAGGGCCGTTGCTAGGGCCGTAGCTAGGGCCGTTGCTAGGGCCGTTGCTAGGGCCCTTGTTAGGGCCGTTGATAGGGCCCTTGTTAGGGCCGTTGCTAGGGCCCTTGTTAGGGCCGTTGCTAGGGCCCTTGTTAGGGCCGTTGCTAGGGCCCTTGTTAGGGCCGTTGCTAGGGCCGTTGCTAGGGCCGTTGAAGGGCCGTTGCTAGGGCCGTTGCTAGGGCCCTTGTTAGGGCCGTTGCTAGGGCCCTTGTTAGGGCCGTTGCTAGAGCCGTTGTTAGGGCCGTTGCTAGGGCCGTTGCTAGGGCCGTTGCTAGGGTTGTTCCTAGGGCCGTTTCAAAGGCCGTTGTTAGGGCCGTTGCTAGGGCCCTTGTTAGGGCCGTTATAGGGCCGTAGCTAGGGCCGTTGCTAGGGCCGTTGCTAGGGCTCTTGTTAGGGCCGTTGCTAGGGCCCTTTTTAGGGCCGTTGCTAGGGCCGTTGCTAGGGCCGTTGCTAGGGCCCTTGTTAGGGCCGTTGCTAGGGCCGTTGCTAGGGCCGTTGCTAGGGCCGTTGCTAGGGCCCTTGTTAGGGCCGTTGCTAGGGCCGTTGCTAGGGCCGTTGCTAGGGCCGTTGCTAGGGCGCTTGTTAGGGCCGTTGTTAGGGCCGTTGCTAGGGCCGTTGTTAGGTCCGTTGTCAGGGCCGATGTTTGGACCGTTGTCAGGGCCGTTGTTAGGGCCGTTGCTAAGGCCGTTGCTAGGGCCGTTGTTAGGGCCCTTGTTAAGGCCGTTGCTAGGGCCCTTGTTAGGGCCGTTGCTAGGGCCCTTGTTAGGGCCGTTGCTAGGGCCCTTGTTTGGGCCGTTGTTAGGGCCGTTGCTAGGGCCGTTGCTAGGGCCGTTGCTAGGGCCGTTGTTTGGGCCGTTGTTAAAGCCGTTGCTAGCGCCGTTGCTAGGGCCGTTGCTAGGGCCGTTGTTTGGGCCGTTGTTAGGGCCGTTGCTAGGGCCGTTGCTAGGGCCGTTGCTAGGGCCGTTGCTAGGGCCCTTGTTTGGGCCGTTGCTAGGGCCCTTGTTAGGGCTGTTGCTAGGGCCCTTGTTAGGGCCGTTGCTAGGCCCCTTGTAAGGGCCGTTGCTAGGGCCCTTATTAGGGCCGTTGCTAGGGCCGTTGTTAGGGCCGTTGCTAGGGCCGTTGCTAGGGCCGTTGCTAGGGTTGTTCCTAGGGCCGTTTCAAAGGCCGTTGTTAGGGCCGTTGCTAGGGCCGTTTCTAGGGCCCTTGTTAGGGCCGTTGCTAGGGCCGTTGCTAGGGCCCTTGTTAGTGCCGTTGCTAGGGCCGTTGCTAGGGCCGTTGCTAGGGCCGTTGCTAGGGCCCTTGTTAGGGCCGTTATAGGGCCGTAGCTAGGGCTGTTGCTAGGGCCGTTGCTAGGGCCCTTGTTAGGGCCATTGCTAGGGCCCTTGTTAGGGCCGTTGCTAGGTTCTTGTTAGGGCCGTTGCTAGGGCCCTTGTTAGGGCCGTTGCTAGGGCCGTTGCTAGGGCCGTTGTTAGGGCCGTTGCTAGGGCCTTTGTTAGGGACGTTGCTAGGGCCGTTTCTAGGGCCGTTTCTAGGGCCGTTGCTAGGGCCGTTGCTAGGGCCCTTGTTAGTGCCGTTGCTAGGGCCCTTGTTAGTGCCGTTGCTAGGGCCCTTGTTAGGGCCGTTGCTAGGGCCGTTGCTAGGGCAGTTGCTAGGGCCGTTGCTAGGGCCGTTGCTAGGGCCCTTGTTAGGGCCGTTGCTAGGGCCCTTGTTAGGGCCGTTGCTAGGGCCCTTGTTAGGGCCGTTGCTAGGGCCGTTGCTAGGGCCGTTGTTAGGGCCGTTGCTAGGGCCGTTGCTAGGGCCGTTGTTAGGGCCGTTGCTAGGGCCGTTTCTAGGGCCCTTGTTAGGGCCGTTGCTAGGGCCGTTGCTAGGGCCCTTGTTAGGGCCGTTGCTAGGGCCGTAGCTAGGGCCGTTGCTAGGGCCGTTGCTAGGGCCGTTTCTAGGGCCCTTGTTAGGGCCGTTGCTAGGACCGTTGCTAGGGCCCTTGTTAGGGCCGTTGCTAGGGCCGTTGCTAGGGCCGTTGCTAGGGCCGTTGCTAGGGCCCTTGTTAGGGCCGTTGCTAGGGCCGTAGCTAGGGCCGTTGCTAGGGCCGTTGCTAGGGCCCTTGTTAGTGCCGTTGATAGGGCCCTTGTTAGGGCCGTTGCTAGGGCCCTTGTTAGGGCCGTTGCTAGGGCCCTTGTTAGGGCCGTTGCTAGGGCCGTTGCTAGGGCCGTTGAAGGGCCGTTGCTAGGGCCGTTGCTAGGGCCGTTGCTAGGGCTCTTGTTAGGGCCGTTGCTAGGGCCCTTTTTAGGGCCGTTGCTAGGGCCGTTGCTAGGGCCGTTGCTGGGGCCCTTGTTAGGGCCGTTGCTAGGGCCGTTGCTAGGGCCGTTGCTAGGGCCGTTGCTAGGGCCCTTGTTAGGGCCGTTGCTAGGGCCGTTGCTAGGGCCGTTGCTAGGGCCGTTGCTAGGGCGCTTGTTAGGGCCGTTGTTAGGGCCGTTGCTAGGGCCGTTGTTAGGTCCGTTGTCAGGGCCGTTGTTTGGACCGTTGTCAGGGCCGTTGTTAGGGCCGTTGCTAAGGCCGTTGCTAGGGCCCTTGTTAGGGCCGTTGCTAGGGCCCTTGTTAGGGCCGTTGCTAGGGCCCTTGTTTGGGCCGTTGTTAGGGCCGTTGCTAGGGCCGTTGCTAGGGCCGTTTCTAGGGCCGTTACTAGGGCCGTTGCTAGGGCCCTTGTTTGGGCCGTTGCTAGGGCCCTTGTTAGGGCCGTTGCTAGGGCCCTTGTTAGGGCCGTTGCTAGGGCCCTTGTAAGGGCCGTTGCTAGGGCCCTTGTTAGGGCCGTTGTTAGGGCCGTTGTTAGGGCCGTTGCTAGGGCCGTTGCTAGGGCCGTTGCTAGGGTTGATCCTAGGGCCGTTTCAAAGGCCGTTGTTAGGGCCGTTGCTAGGGCCGTTGTTAGGGCCGTTGCTAGGGCCGTTTCTAGGGCCCTTGTTAGGGCCGTTGCTAGGGCCGTTGCTAGGGCCCTTGTTAGTGCCGTTGCTAGGGCCGTTGCTAGGGCCGTTGCTAGGGCCGTTGCTAGGGCCCTTGTTAGGGCCGTTATAGGGCCGTAGCTAGGGCTGTTGCTAGGGCCGTTGCTAGGGCCCTTGTTAGGGCCATTGCTAGGGCCCTTGTTAGGGCCGTTGCTAGGGCCCTTGTTAGGGCCGTTGCTAGGGCCCTTGTTAGGGCCGTTGCTAGGGCCCTTGTTAGGGCCGTTGCTAGGGCCGTTGCTAGGGCCATTGTTAGGGCCGTTGCTAGGGCTGTTGCTAGGGCCCTTTTTAGGGCCGTTGCTAGGGCCGTAGCTAGGGCCGTTGCTAGGGCCGTTGCTAGGGCGGTGGTTAGGGCCGTTGTTAGGGCCGTTGCTAGGGCCGTTGCTAGGGCCGTTGCTAGGGCCGTTGTTAGGGCCGTTCCTAGGGCCGTTGTTAGGGTCGTTGCTAGGGCCGTTGGTAGGGCCGTTGCAAGGGCCGTTGTTAGGGCCGTTGCTAGGGCCCTTGTTAGGGCCGTTGCTAGGGCCGTTGTTAGGGCCGTTGCTAGGGCCGTTGCTAGGGCCGTTACTAGGGTTGTTCCTAGGGCCGTTTCAAAGGCCGTTGTTAGGGCCGTTGCTAGGGCCGTTGTTAGGGCCGTTGCTAGGGCCGTTTCTAGGGCCCTTGTTAGGGCCGTTGCTAGGGCCGTTGCTAGGGCCCTTGTTAGTGCCGTTGCTAGGGCCGTTGCTAGGGCCGTTGCTAGGGCCCTTTTTAGGGCCGTTATAGGGCCGTAGCTAGGGCTGTTGCTAGGGCCGTTGCTAGGGCCCTTGTTAGGGCCATTGCTAGGGCCCTTGTTAGGGCCGTTGCTAGGGCCCTTGTTAGGGCCGTTGCTAGGGCCCTTGTTAGGGCCGTTGCTAGGGCCGTTGCTAGGGCCGTTGCTAGTGCCGTTGCTAGGGCCTTTGTTAGGGACGTTGCTAGGGCCGTTTCTAGGGCAGTTTCTAGGGCCCTTGTTAGGGCCGTTGCTAGGGCCCTTGTTAGTGCCGTTGCTAGGGCCCTTGTTAGGGCCGTTGCTAGGGCCGTTGCTAGGGCAGTTGCTAGGGCCGTTGCTAGGCCCGTTGCTAGGGCCCTTGTTAGGGCCGTTGCTAGGGCCCTTGTTAGGGCCGTTGCTAGGGCCCTTGTTAGGGCCGTTGCTAGGGCCGTTGCTAGGGCCGTTGCTAGGGTTGTTCCTAGGGCCGTTTCAAGGGCCGTTGTTAGGGCCGTTGCTAGGGCCGTTGTTAGGGCCGTTGCTAGGGCCGTTGCTAGGGCCGTGGTTAGGGCCGTTGCTAGGGCCGTTTCTAGGGCCCTTGTTAGGGCCGTTGCTAGGGCCGTTGCTAGGGCCCTTGTTAGGGCCGTTGCTAGGGCCGTAGCTAGGGCCGTAGCTAGGGCCGTTGCTAGGGCCGTTGCTAGGGCCCTTGTTAGGGCCGTTGATAGGGCCCTTGTTAGGGCCGTTGCTAGGGCCCTTGTTAGGGCCGTTGCTAGGGCCCTTGTTAGGGCCGTTGCTAGGGCCCTTGTTAGGGCCGTTGCTAGGGCCGTTGCTAGGGCCGTTGAAGGGCCGTTGCTAGGGCCGTTGCTAGGGTTGTTCCTAGGGCCGTTTCAAAGGCCGTTGTTAGGGCCGTTGCTAGGGCCCTTGTTAGGGCCGTTATAGGGCCGTAGCTAGGGCCGTTGCTAGGGCCGTTGCTAGGGCTCTTGTTAGGGCCGTTGCTAGGGCCCTTGTTAGGGCCGTTGCTAGGGCCCTTTTTAGGGCCGTTGCTAGGGCCGTTGCTAGGTCCGTTGCTAGGGCCCTTGTTAGGGCCGTTGCTAGGGCCGTTGCTAGGGCCGTTGCTAGGGCCGTTGCTAGGGCCCTTGTTAGGGCCGTTGCTAGGGCCGTTGCTAGGGCCGTTGCTAGGGCCGTTGCTAGGGCGCTTGTTAGGGCCGTTGTTAGGGCCGTTGCTAGGGCCGTTGCTAAGGCCGTTGCTAGGGCCGTTGTTAGGGCCCTTGTTAAGGCCGTTGCTAGGGCCCTTGTTAGGGCCGTTGCTAGGGCCCTTGTTAGGGCCGTTGCTAGGGCCCTTGTTTGGGCCGTTGTTAGGGCCGTTGCTAGGGCCGTTGCTAGGGCCGTTGCTAGGGCCGTTGTTTGGGCCCTTGTTAGGGCCGTTGCTAGGGCCCTTGTTAGGGCCAGTGTTAGGGCCCTTGTTTGGGCCGTTTTTAGGGCCCTTGTTAGGGCCGTTGTTACAGCCCTTGCTAGGGCCGTTGCTAGGGCCGTTGCTAGGGCCGTTGCTAGGGCTTTTGTTAGGGCCGTTGTCAGGGCCGTTGTTAGGGCCGTTGCTAGGGCCGTTGTTAGGGCCGTTGCTAGGGCCGTTGATAGGGCCCTTGTTTGGGCCATTGCTAGGGCCCTTGTTAGGGCAGTTGCTAGGGCCTTTGCTAGGGCCGTTGTTAGGGCCGTTGTTAGGGCCTTTGTTTGGGCCCTTGTTAGGGCCGTTGCTAGGGTCGTTGCTAGGGCCGTTTCTAGGGCCGTTGCTAGGGCCCTTGTTAGGCCCGTTGCTAGGGCCCTTGTTAGGGCCGTTCTACTGCCGTTTCTAGGGCCGTTGCTAGGGCCGTTGCTAGGGCCGTTGTTAGGGCCGTTGCTAGGGCCCTTGTTAGGGCCGTTGCTAGGGCCGTTGCTAGGGCCGTTGCTAGGGCCGTTGTTAGGGCCGTTGCTAGGGCCGTTGCTAGGGCCGTTGCTAGGGCCGTTGCCGGTGCCGTTGCTAGGGCCGTTGCTAGGGCCGTTGCTAGGGCCGTTGCTAGGGCCTTTTCTAGGGCCGTTGCTAGGGCCGTTGCTAGGGCCGTTGCTAGGGCCGTTGCTAGGGCCGTTGCTAGAGCCGTTGCTAGGGCCGTTGCAAGGGCCCTTGTTAGGGCCGTTGCTAGTGCCGTTGTTAGGGCCGTTGCTAGGGCTGTTGCTAGGGCCGTTGCAATACCCTTGTTAGGGCCGTTGCTAGTGCCGTTGTTAGGGCCGTTGCTAGGGCCGTTGCTAGGGCCGTTGCTAGGGCCGTTGTTAGGGCCGTTGTTAGGGCGGTTGTTAGGGCCGTTGCTAGGGCCGTTGTTAGGGCCCTTGTTAGGGCCGTTGCTAGGGCCGTTGTTAGGGCCGTTTCTAGGGCCGTTGTTAGGGCCGTTGTTAGGGCCCTTGGTAAAGCCGTTGCTATGGCCGTTGCTAGGGCCGTTGTTAGGGCCGTTGCTAGGGCCCTTGTTAGGGCCGTTACTAGGGCCGTTGCTAGGGCCGTTGCTAGGGCCGTTGCTAGGGCCGTTGTTAGGGCCGCTGCTAGGGCCGTTGTTAGGGCCGCTGTTACGGCCATGGTTTGTGCCGCTGCTACGGCCGTTGTTAGGGCCGTTGCTAGGGCCGTTGTTAGGGCCGTTGTTAGGGCCGTTGTTAGGGCCGTTGCTAGGGCCGTTGCAAGGGCCGTTGTTAGGGCCGTTGCTAGGGCCGTTGCTAGGGCCGTTGCTAGGGCCGTTGTTAAAGCCCTTGCTAGGGCCGTTGCTAGGGCCGTTGCTAGGGCCGTTGCTAGGGCCGTTGTTAGGGCCGTTGCTAGGGCCGTTGATAGAACCGTTGCTAGGGCCCTTGTTAGGGCCATTGCTAGGGCCGTTGTTAGGGCCGTATCTAGGGCCGTTGCTAGGGCCCTTGTTAGGCCCGTTGCTAGGGCCCTTGTTAGGGCCGTTCTACTGCCGTTTCTAGGGCCGTTGCTAGGGCCGTTGCTTGGGCCCTTGTTAGGGCCGTTGCTAGGGCCGTAGCTAGGGCCGTTGCTAGGGCCGTTGCTAGG
>NC_137978.1:1892500-1905000 GCF_963924665.1 Micromys minutus
GGGTGGATTATTTTTAGGGTTTAGTGTTTTGTGTTTGGGATATCGTTAGGGTTAGGTTTAGGGTTTAGGGATTACTGTTAGGGTTAGGCTTAGGGTTAGGGTTAAGGTTAGTGTTAGGTTTAGGGTTAGGGTTAGGGTTAGGGTTAGGTTTAGGTTTATTGTTAGGATTAGGGTTAGAGTTAGGATTAGGGTTAGGGTTAGGGTTAGGGTTAGGGTCAGGTTTAGGGTTAGGGTTAGGGTTAGGACAACGTTTAGTGTTAGTGTTAGGTTTAGGGTTATGGTTAGGGTTATGTTTAGTGTTAGGGTTACGTTTAGGGTTAGGGTTAGGGTTAGGATTAGGGTTAGGGTTATGGTAATTGTTAGGTTTAGGGTTTAAGGTTTAGGGTTTAGGATTGTTTAAGGTTTATCATAAATTAAATTATGGTTTACAATTTAGTGTTAGGGTTATGGTTAGTGTTAGTGTTAGGGTTAGGGTTAGGTTTAGGGTTCAGGGTTTAGGGTTTAGAATTGTTTAAGGTTGAGAGTAGATTAGGTTTAGGATTTAAAGTTTAGTTTTAGGGTTAGGGTTAGGTTTAGGGTTTATGGTTTAGTGTTAGGATTAGGGTTAGGGTTAAAGTTAGTGTTAGGGTAAGGGTTAGGATTAGGTTTAGGGTTAGGGTTAGGGTTAGGGTTAGGGTTAGGGTTAGGGTTAGGATTAGGGTTAGGGTTAGGGTTAGGGTAAAGTTTAGGGGTTAGGGTTAGGGTTATGGTTATTGTTAGGTTTAGGGTTTAGGGTTTAGTGTTTAGGGTTTTAGGTTTAGGGTTTAGGATTGTTTAAGATTTAGGGTGGTTTAGGTTAAGGGTTTAGGGTTTAGAGTTTAGGATTGTTTAAGGTTTAGGGTTGTTTAGGGTATAGTGTTTAGGGTTAAAAGTTTAGGGTTGTTTAGGGTTTAGTGTTTAGGGTTTAGGGTTGTTTAAGGTTTAGTGTTTAAGGTTTAGGTTTTAGGGTTGTTTTGGGTTTAGTGTTTAGTGTTGTTTAGGGTATAGTGTTAATGGTTTAGGGTTTAGGGTTATTTAGGGTTTAGTGTTTAAGGTTTAGGGTATAGGGTTGTTTAGGGTTTAGTGTTTAGGGTTGTTTATGGTTTAGTGATTAGGGTTGTTTAGGGTTGTTTAGAGGTTAGTGTTTAGGGTTGTTCAGGGTTTATGATTTAGGGTTGTTCAGGATTTAGGATTTATGGTTGTTCAGGGTTTAGGATTTAGGGATTAAGGTTAAGGGGTTAGGGTTAGGTTTAGGGTTAGGGTTAGGGTTAGGGTTAGGGTTAGGGTTAGCGTTAGTTTTAGGGTTAGGGTTAAGGTTAGGGTTAGGGTTAGGGTTAGGGTTATGGTTAGTGTTAGGATTATGGTTAGGGTTAGGGTCAGGGTTAGGTTTAGGGTTAGGGTTAGGGTTAGGGTTAGATTTAGGGTCAGGTTTAGGTTTATTGTTAGATTTAGGGTTTAGGGTTTAAGGTTTATGGTTTAGGATTGTTTAAGGTTTAGGGTGGATTAGGTTTAGGGTTTAGAGTTTAGTGTTATGGTTATGGTTAGTGTTATGGTTAGGGTTAGGGTTAGGGTTAGGGTTAGGGTTAGGGTAATGGTTAGGGTTAGGGTTAGGGTTAGGGTTAGGGTAAGGGTTAGGGGTTAGTGTTAGGGTTAGGGTTAGGGTTAGGTTCAGGTTAGGGTTAGGGTTAGGGTTAGGGTTAGGGTTAGGGGTTAGGGTTAGTGTTAGTGTTAGGGTTATTATTAGGGGGTTAGGGTTAAGTTTAGGATTAGTGTTAGGGTTAGAATTAGAAATAGGGTTAGTGTTAGGATTAGGGTCATGGTTAGGTTTAGGGTAAGGTTAGGGGTTAGGGTTAGGGTTATGATTATTGTTAGGTTTAGGGTTTAGGGTTTAGTGTTTAGGGTTTAAGGTTTAGGGTTTAGGATTGTTTAAGATTTAGGGTGGTTTAGGTTAAGGGTTTAGGGTTTAGAGTTTAGGATTGTTTAAGGTTTAGGGTTGTTTAGGGTATAGTGTTAATGGTTTTAGGGTTTAGGCTTGTTTAGGGTTTAGTGTTCAGGGTTTAGGGTTTAGGGTTTTTTAGCGTTTAGTGTTTATAGTTTAGGGTTTAGGGTGCTTTTGGAATTAGTGTTTAGGGGTTTTCAGGGATTAGGGTTTAGGATTTAGGGTGTTAGGGTTAGTTTTAGGGTTAGGTTTAGGGTTAAGGTGAGGGTTAGGGTGAGGGTTGAGGTTAGGGTTAGGGTTAAGGTTAGTGTTAGTGTTAGAATAAGGGTTAGGGTTAGGGATAGGGTTAGGTTTAGGGTTAGGGTTAGGGTTAAGGTTAGGGTTAGGGTTAGGGTTAGGGTTAGGGGTTTGGGTTAGGGTTAGTGTTAGGGGTTAGGGGTTAGTGTTAGGGTTAGGGTTAGGTTTAGTGTTAGGGTTATTATTAGGGGGTTAGGTTTTAGTTTAGGATTAGTGTTAGGGTTTGAATTAGAAATAGGGTTAGTGTTAGGATTAGGGTCAGGGTTAGGTTTAGAAATATGGTTAGGTTTAGGGTTAAGGGTAGGGTTAGTGTTATGGTTAGAATTAAAGTTTAGGGTTTAGTGTTAGGATTAGGGATAGTGTGAGGTTTAGGGTTAGGTTTAGGGTTAGGGTTAGGGTTAGTGTTTAGGTTATGATTAGTGTTAGGATTAGGATTAGGGTTAGGGTCAGGTTTATGTTCAGGGTTAGGGTTAGAGTTAGGGTTAGGTTTAGGGTTAGGTTTAGGTTTATTGTTAGATTTAGGGTTTAGGGTTTAAGGTTTATGGTTTAGGATTGTTTAAGTTTAAGGGTGGATTAGGTTTAGGGTTTAGAGTTTAGTATTATGGTTATGGTTAGGGTTAGGGTTAGGGTTAGAGTTAGGGTTAGGGTTAGGGTTAGGGTTAGGGTTAAGGTTAGGGTTAGTGTTAGGGTTAGGGTTATGGTTAGTGTTAGGATTAGGGTTAGGGTTAGGGTCAGGGTTAGGTTTAAGGTTAAGGTTAGGGTTAGGGTTAGGGTTAGGGTTAGGGTTAGGATTAGGGTTAGGGTTAGGGTTAGGGTAAGGGTTAGGGGTTAGGGTTAGGGTTATGGTTATTGTTAGGTTTAGGGTTTAGGGTTTAGTGTTTAGGGTTTAAAATTTATGGTTGAGGATTGTTTAAGGTTTAGGGTGGATTAGGTTTAGGGTTTAGAGTTTAGTGTTATGGTTACGGTTAGGGTTAGGGTTAGGGAGAGGGTTAGGGTTAGGGTTAGGGTTATGGTAAGGGTTAGGTTTAGGGTTAGGGTTAGGGTTAGGGTAAAAGTTAGGGGGTTAGTGTTAGGGTTTGTGTTAGGGTTAGGGTTAGGGTTAGGGTTAGGTTAGGGTTAGGGTTAGGGTTAGGGTTAGGGGTAGGGTTAGGTTAGGGTTAGGGTTAGGGTTAGGGTTAGGGTTAGGGGTTAGGGTTAGTGAAAGGGTTAGGGTTATTATTAGGGGGTTAGGTTTAAGTTTAGGATTAGTGTTAGGCTTAGAATTAGAAATAGGGTTAGTGTTAGGATTAGGGTCAGGGTTAGGTTTAGGGTTAGGGTTAGGGTTAGGGTCAGGGAGGGTTTAGGGTTAGGGTTAGGGTTAGTGTTAGATTTAGGGTTAGGTTTATGTTTATTGTTAGATTTAGGATTTAGGGTCTAAGGTTTATGGTTTAGGATTGTTTAACGTTTAGGGTGGATTAGGTTTAGGGTTTAGAGTTTAGTGTTATGGTTACGGTTAGGGTTAGGGTTAGGGTTAGAGTTAGGGTTAGGGTTAGTGTTAGGGTTAGGGTTAGGGTTAGGGTTAGGATTAGGTTTAGGTTTAGGGTTACGGTTAGGGTTAGGGTTAGGGTTAGGATTAGGGTTAAGGTTAGGGTTAGGTTTAGGGTTAGGGTTAGGGTTAGGGTTAGGGTTAGGGTTAGGGTTAGGGTTAGGATTAGGGTTAGGGTTAGGGTTAGAGTAAGGGTTAGGGGTTAGGGTTAGGGTTATGGTTATTGTTAGGTTTAGGGTTTAGGGTTTAGTGTTTAGGGTTTAAGGTTTAGGGTTTAGGATTGTTTAAGATTTAGGGTGGTTTAGGTTAAGGGTTTAGGGTTTAGAGTTTAGGATTGTTTAAGGTTTAGGGTTGTTTAGGGTATAGTGTTTAGGGTTAAAAGTTTAGGGTTGTTTAGGGTTTAGTGTTTAGAGTTTAGGTTTGTTTAAGGTTTAGTGTTTAAGGTTTAGGTTTTAGGGTTGTTTTGGATTTAGTGTTTAGTGTTGTTTAGGGTATAGTGTTAATGGTTTAGGGTTTAGGGTTATTTAGGGTTTAGTGTTTAAGGTTTAAGGTATAGGGTTGTTTAGGGTTTAGTGTTTAGGGTTGTTTATGGTTTAGTGATTAGGGTTGTTTAGGGTTGTTTAGAGGTTAGTGTTTAGGGTTATTCAGGGTTTATGATTTAGGGTTGTTCAGGGTTTAGGATTTATGGTTGTTCAGGGTTTAGGATTTAGGGATTAAGGTTAAGGGGTTAGGGTTAGGGTTAGCGTTAGGGTTAGCATTAGGGTTAGAGTTAGGGTTAGAGTTAGGGTTATGGGGTTATGTTAGGCTTAAGGTTAGGGTTAGGGTTATGGGGTTAAGGTTAGGGTTGGGGTTAGGGTTAGGTTTAGGTTTAGGGTTAGGGTTAGGGTTATGGTTATTCTTAGATTTATGGTTTAAAATTTAGGGTTTATGGTTTAAGGTTTAGGGTTTAGGATTGTTTAAGTTTTAGGGTGGTTTAGGTTTAGGGTTCAAAATTTAGCGTTTAAGATTGTTTAATGGTTAGGGTTGTTTAGGTTTTAGCGTTTAGAGTTGTTTAGGGTTTTTTAGGGTTGTTTATAATTTAGTGTTTAGGGTTGTTCATTATTTATGATTTAGGATATTTTAAGGTTTAGGGTTTAAGGTTTTATAGTGTTTTAGGGTTTAGGGTATAATGTTTAGGGTTAAGGGTTTAGGTTTGTTTAGGTTATAGTGTTAATGGTTTTAGGGTTTAGGCTTGTTTAGGGTTTAGTGTTTAGGGTTTAGGGTTTAGGGTTTTTTAGCGTTTAGTGTTTATAGTTTAGGGTTTAGGGTGCTTTTGGAATTAGTGTTTAGGGTTTTTCGGGGTTTAGGGTTTAGGATTTAGGGTGTTAGGGTTAGTGTTAGGGTTAGGTTTAGGGTTAAGGTGAGGGTTAGGGTGAGGGTTAAGGTTAGGGTTAGGGTTAAGGTTAGTGTTAGTGTTAGGGTAAGGGTTAGGGTTAGGGATAGGGTTAGGGTTAGGGTTAGAGTTAGGGTTAAGGTTAGGGTTAGGGTTAGGGTTAGGGTTAGGGGTTTGGTTTAGGGTTAGTGTTAGGTGTTAGGGGTTAGTGTTAGGGTTAGGATTAGGGTTAGGGTTCGGGTTAGGTTTAGTGTTAGGGTTATTATTAGGGGGTTAGGTTTTAGTTTAGGATTAGTGTTAGGGTTAGAATTAGAAATAGGGTTAGTGTTAGGATTAGGGTCAGGATAAGGTTTAGAAATATGGTTAGGGTTAGGGTTAAGGGTAGGGTTAAGGTTAGGGTTAGAATTAAGGTTTAGGGTTTAGTGTTAAGATTAGGAATAGGGTGAGGTTTAGAGTTAGGTTTAGGGTTAGGCTTAGGGTTAGTGTTTGGGTTATGATTAGTGTTAGGATTAGGATTAGGGTTAGGGTCAGGTTTATGTTTAGGGTTAGGGTTAGGGTTAGGGTTAGATTTAGGGTTAGGTTTAGGTTTATTGTTAGATTTAGGGTTTAGGGTTTAAGGTTTATGGTTTAGGATTGTTTAAGTTTAAGGGTGGATTAGGTTTAGGGTTTAGAGTTTAGTATTATGGTTACGGTTAGGGTTAGGGTTAGGGATGGGGTTAGGGTTAGGGTTAGGGTTATGGTAAGGGTTAGGTTTAGGGTTAGGGTTAATGTCAGGGTAAAAGTTAGGGGGTTAGTGTTAGGGTTTGTGTTAGGGTTAGGGTTAGGGTTAGGGTTAGGTTAGGGTTAGGGTTAGGGTTAGGGTTAGTGTTAGGGTTAGGGTTAGGTTAGGGTTAGGGTTAGGGTTAGGGTTAGGGTTAGGGGTTAGGGTTAGTGAAAGGGTTAGGGTTATTATTAGGGGGTTAGGTTTAAGTTTAGGATTAGTGTTAGGGTTAGAATTAGAAATAGGGTTAGTGTTAGGATTAGGGTCAGGGTTAGGTTTAGGGTTAGGGTTAGGGTTAGGGTTAGGGTCAGGGAGGGTTTAGGGTTAGGGTTAGGGTTAGGGTTAGATTTAGGTTTAGGTTTAGGTTTATTGTTAGATTTAGGATTTAGGGTCTAAGGTTTATGGTTTAGGATTGTTTAAGGTTTAGGGTGGATTAGGTTTAGGGTTTAGAGTTTAGAGTTATGGTTACCGTTAGGGTTAGGGTTAGGGTTAGGATTAGGGTTAAGGTTAGGGTTAGGATTAGGTTTAGGGTTAGGGTTAGGGTTAGGGTTAGGGTTAGGGTTAGGGTTAGGATTAGGGTTAGGGTTTGGGTTAGGGTAAGGGTTAGGGGTTTGGGTTAGGGTTATGGTTATTGTTAGGTTTAGGGTTTAGGGTTTAGTGTTTAGGGTTTAAGGTTTAGGGTTTAGGATTGTTTAAGATTTAGGGTGGTTTAGGTTAAGGGATTAGGGTTTAGAGTTTAGGATTGTTTAAGGTTTAGTGTTGTTTAGGGTATAGTGTTTAGGGTTAAAAGTTTAGGGTTGTTTAGGGTTTAGTGTTTAGGGTTTAGGGTTGTTTAAGGTTTAGTGTTTAAGGTTTAGGTTTTAGGGTTGTTTTGGGTTTAGTGTTTAGTGTTGTTTAGGGTATAGTGCTAATGGTTTAGGGTTTAGGATTATTTAGGGTTTAGTGTTTAAGGTTTAGGGTATAGGGTTGTTTAGGGTTTAGTGTTTAGGTTTGTTTATGGTTTAGTGATTAGGGTTATTTAGGGTAGTTTAGAGGTTAGTGTTTAGGGTTATTCAGGGTTTATGATTTAGGGTTGTTCAGGGTTTAGGATTTATGGTTATTAAGGGTTTAGGATTTAGGGATTAAGCTTAAGTGGTTAGGGTTAGGGTTAGGGTTAGGGTTAGGGTTAGGGTTAGGGTTAGGGTTAAGGTTAAGGTTAGGGTTAGGGTTAGGGTTAGGGTTATGGTAAGGGTTAGGTTTAGGGTTAGGGTTAGGGTTAGGGTAAAAGTTAGGGGGTTAGTGTTAGGGTTTGTGTTAGGGTTAGGGTTAGGGTTAGGGTTAGGTTAGGGTTAGGGTTAGGGTTAGGGTTAGGGTTAGGTTAGGGTTAGGGTTAGGGTTAGGGTTAGGGTTAGGGGTTAGGGTTAGTGAAAGGGTTAGGGTTATTATTAGGGGGTTAGGTTTAAGTTTAGGATTAGTGTTAGGGTTAAAATTAAAATAGGGTTAGTGTTAGGATTAGGGTCAGGGTTAGGTTTAGGGTTAGGGTTAGGGTTAGGGTTAGGGTCAGGGAGGTTTTAGGGTTAGGGTTAGGGTTAGGGTTAGATTTAGGTTTAGGTTTAGGTTTATTGTTAGATTTAGGGTTTAGGGTCTAAGGTTTATGGTTTAGGATTTTTTAAGGTTTAGGGTGGATTAGGTTTACGGTTTAGAGTTTAGTGTTATGGTTACGGTTAGGGTTAGGGTTAGGGTTAGGATTCGGGTTAAGGTTAGGGTTAGGATTAGGTTTAGGGTTAGGGTTAGGGTTAGGGTTAGGGTTAGGGTTTGGGTTAGGATTAGGGTTAGGGTTAGGGTTAGGGTAAGGGTTAGGGGTTAGGGTTAGGGTTATGGTTATTGTTAGGTTTAGGGTTTAGGGTTTAGTGTTTAGGGTTTAAGGTTTAGGGTTTAGGATTGTTTAAGATTTAGGGTGGTTTAGGTTAAGGGATTAGGGTTTAGAGTTTAGGATTGTTTAAGGTTTAGTGTTGTTTAGGGTATAGTGTTTAGGGTTAAAAGTTTAGGGTTGTTTAGGGTTTAGTGTTTAGGGTTTAGGGTTGTTTAAGGTTTAGTGTTTAAGGTTTAGGTTTTAGGGTTGTTTTGGGTTTAGTGTTTAGTGTTGTTTAGGGTATAGTGCTAATGGTTTAGGGTTTAGGATTATTTAGGGTTTAGTGTTTAAGGTTTAGGGTATAGGGTTGTTTAGGGTTTAGTGTTTAGGGTTGTTTATGGTTTAGTGATTAGGGTTATTTAGGGTAGTTTAGAGGTTAGTGTTTAGGGTTATTCAGGGTTTATGATTTAGGGTTGTTCAGGGTTTAGGATTTATGGTTGTTCAGGGTTTAGGATTTAGGGATTAAGGTTAAGGGGTTAGGGTTAGGGTTAGGGTTAGGGTTAGGGTTAAGGTTAGGGTTAGTGTTAGGGTTAGGGTTATGGTTAGTGTTAGGATTAGGGTTAGTGTTAGGGTCAGGGTTAGGTTTAGGGTTAGGGTTAGGGTTAGGGTTAGATTTAGGGTCAGGTTTAGGTTTATTGTTAGATTTAGGGTTTAGGGTTTAAGGTTTATGGTTTACGATTGTTTAAGGTTTAGGGTGGATTAGGTTTAGGGTTTAGAGTTTAGTGTTATGGTTACGGTTAGTGTTAGGGTTAGGGTTAGGGTTAGGGTTAGGGTTAGTGTTAGGGTTAGGGTAATGGTTAGGATGAGGTTTAGGGTTAGGGTTAGGGTAAGGGTTAGGGGTTAGTGTTAGGGTTAGGATTAGGGTTAGGGTTAGGGTTAGGTTAGGGTTAGGGTTAGGGTTAGGGGTTAGGGTTAGTGTTAGGGTTAGGGTTATTATTAGGGGGTTAGGTTAAAGTTTAGGATTAGTGTTAGGGTTAGAATTAGAAATAGGGTTAGTGTTAGGATTAGGGTCAGGGTTAGGTTTAGGGTTAGGGTTAGGGTTAGGGTGAGGGTTAGGGTCAGGTAGGGTTTAGGGTTAGGGTTAGGGTTAGGGTAAGATTTAGGGTTAGGTTTAGGTTTATTGTTAGATTTAGGATTTAGGGTCTAATGTTTATGGTTTAGGATTGTTTAAGGTTTAGGGTGGATTAGGTTTAGGGTTTAGAGTTTAGTGTTATGGTTACGGTTAGGGTTAGGGTTAGGGTTAGGGTTAGGATTAGGGTTAAGGTTAGGGTTAGGATTAGGTTTAGGTTTAGGGTTAGGTTTAGGGTTAGGGTTAGGGTTAGGGTTAGGGTTAGGGTTAGGATTAGGGTTAGGGTTAGGGTTAGGGTAAGGGTTAGGGTTTAGGGTTAGGGTTATGGTTATTGTTAGGTTTAGGGTTTAGGGTTTAGTGTTTAGGGTTTAAGGTTTAGGGTTTAGGATTGTTTAAGATTTAGGGTGGTTTAGGTTTAGGGTTTAGGGTTTAGAGTTTAGGATTGTTTAAGGTTTAGGGTTGTTTAGGGTATAGTGTTTAGGGTTAAAAGTTTAGTGTTGTTTTGGGTTTAGTGTTTAGGGTTTAGGGTTGTTTAAGGTTTAGTGTTTAAGGTTTAGGTTTTAGGGTTGTTTTGAGTTTAGTGTTTAGTGTTGTTTAGGGTATAGTGTTAATGGTTTATGGTTTAGAGTTATTTAGGGTTTAGTGTTTAAGGTTTAGGGTATAGGGTTGTTTAGGATTTAGTGTTTAGGGTTGTTTATGGTTTAGTGATTAGGGTTGTTTAGGGTTGTTTAGAGGTTAGTGTTTAGGGTTATTCAGGGTTTATGATTTAGGGTTGTTCAGGGTTTAGGATTTATGGTTGTTCAGGGTTTAGGATTTAGGGATTAAGGTTAAGGGGTTAGGGTTAGGGTTAGGGTTAGCATTAGGGTTATAGTTAGGGTTAGAGTTAGGGTTATGGGGTTATGTTAGGCTTAAGGTTAGGGTTAGGGTTTTGGGGTTAAGGTTAGGGTTGGGGTTAGGGTTAGGTTTAGGTTTAGGGTTAGGGTTAGGGTTATGGTTATTCTTAGATTTAATGTTTAAATTTTAGGGTTTAATCTTTAAGGTTTAGGGTTTAGGATTGTTTAAGTTTTAGGGTGGTTTAGGTTTAGGGTATAGGGTTTAGCGTTTAAGATTCTTTAATGTTTAGCGTTGTTTAGGTTTTAGCGTTTAGAGTTGTTTAGGGTTTTTTAGGGTTGTTTATGATTTAGTGTTTAGGGTTGTTCAGGATTTATGATTTAGGATATTTTAAGGTTTAGGGTTTAAGGTTGTATAGTGTTTTAGGGTTTAGGGTATATTGTTTAGGGTTAAGGGTTTAGGGTTGTTTAGGGTATAGTGTTAATGGTTTTAGGGTTTAGGCTTGTTTAGTGTTTAGTGTTTAGGGTTTAGGGTTTAGGGTTTTTTAGCGTTTAGTGTTTACAGTTTAGGGTTTAGGGTGCTTTTGGAATTAGTGTTTAGGGTTTTTCGGGGTTTAGGGTTTAGGATTTAGGGTGTTAGTGTTAGTGTTAGGGTTAGGTTTAGGGTTAAGGTTAGGGTTAGGGTGAGGGTTAAGGTTAGGGTTAGGGTTAAGGTTAGTGTTAGTGTTAGGGTAAGGGTTAGGGTTAGGGATAGGGTTAGGGTTAGGGTTAGGGTTAAGTTTAGGGTTAGGGTTAGGGTTCGGGTTAGGGGTTAGGGTTAGGGTTAGTGTTAGGGGTTAGGGGTTAGTGTTAGGGTTAGGGTTAGGGTTAGGGTTAGGGTTAGGTTTAGGTTTAGTGTTAGGGTTATTATTAGGGGGTTAGGTTTTAGTTCAGGATTAGTGTTAGGGTTAGAATTAGAAATAGGGTTAGTGTTAGGATTAGAGTCAGGGTTAGGTTTAGGGATATGGTTAGGGTTAGTGTTAAGGGTAGAGTTAGGGTTAGGGTTAGATTTAAAGTTTAGGGTTTAGTGTTAGGATTAGGGATAGTGTGAGGTTTAGGGTTAGGTTTAGGGTTAGGGTTAGGGTTAGTGTTTGGGTTATGATTAGTGTTATTATTAGGGTTAGGGTTAGGGTCAGGTTTAGGTTTAGGGTTAGGGTTAGGGTCAGATTTAGGGTTAGGTTTAGGTTTATTGTTAGATTTAGGGTTTAGGGTTTAAGGTTTAAGGTTTAGGATTGTTTAAGGTTTAGGGTAGATTAGGTTTAGGGTTTAGAGTTTAGTATTATGGTTACGGTTAGTGTTAGGGTTAGGGTTAGAGTTAGGGTTAGGGTTAGGGTTAGGGTTAGGGTTAGGGTTAAGGTTAGGGTTAATGTTAGGTTAGAGTTATGGTTAGTGTTAGGATTAGGGTTAGGTTTAGGGTCAGGGTTAGGTTTAGGGTTAGGGATAGGGTTAGGGTTAGATTTAGGGTTAGGTTTAGGTTTATTGTTAGATTTAGGGTTTAGGGTTTAAGGTTTATGGTTTAGGATTGTTTAAGGTTTAGGGTGGATTAGGTTTAGGGTTTAGAGTTTAGTGTTATGGTTACGGTTAGGGTTAGGGTTAGGGATGGTGTTAGGGTTAGGGTTAGGGTTATGGTAAGGGTTAGGGTTAGGGTTAGGGTTAGGGTTATGGTAAAAGTTAGGGGGTTAGTGTTAGGGTTTGTGTTAGGGTTAGGGTTAGGGTTAGGGTTTGGTTAGGGTTAGGGTTAGGGTTAGGGTTAGGGGTTAGGGTTAGTGTTAGGGTTAGGGTTATTATTAGGGGGTTAGGTTTAAGTTTAGGATTAGTGTTAGGGTAAGAATTAGAAATAGGGTTAGTCTTAGGATTAGGGTCAGGGTTAGGTTTAGAGTTAGGGTTAGGGTTAGGGTTAGGGTTAAAGTCAGGGAGGGTTTAGGGTTAGGGTTAAGGTTAGGGTTAGATTTATGGTTAGGTTTAGGTTTATTGTTAGATTTAGGATTTAGGGTCTAAGGTTTATGGTTTAGGATTTTTTAAGGTTTAGGGTGGATTAGCTTTAGGCTTTAGAGTTTAGTGTTATGGTTACAGTTAGGTTTAGGGTTAGGGTTAGGGTTAGGATTAGGGTTAAGGTTAGGGTTAGGATTAGGTTTAGGGTTAGGGTTAGGGTTAGGGTTAGGGTTAGGGTTAGGGTTAGGGTTAGGATTAGGGTTAGGGTTAGGGTTAGGGTAAGGGTTAGGGGTTAGGGTTAGGGTTATGGTTATTGTTAGGTTTAGGGTTTAAGGTTTAGTGTTTAGGGTTTAAGGTTTAGGGTTTAGGATTGTTTAAGATTTAGGGTGGTTTAGGTTAAGGGTTTAGCGTTTAGAGTTTAGGATTGTTTAAGGTTTAGGGTTGTTTAGGGTATAGAGTTTAGGGTTAAAAGTTTAGGGTTTTTTAGGGTTTAGTGTTTAGGGTTTAGGGTTGTTTAAGGTTTAGTGTTTAAGGTTTAGGTTTTAGGGTTGTTTGGGGTTGAGTGTTTAGTGTTCTTTAGGGTATAGTGTTAATGGTTTAGGGTTTAGGGTTATTTAGGGTTTAGTGTTTAAGGTTTAGTGTATAGGGTTGTTTAGGGTTTAGTGTTTAGGGTTGTTTATGGTTTACTGATTAAGGTTGTTTAGGGTTGTTTAGAGGTTAGTGTTTAGGGTTATTCAGGGTTTATGATTTAGGGTTGTTCAGGGTTTAGGATTTATGGTTGTTCAGGGTTTAGAATTTAGGGATTAAGGTTAAGGGGTTAGGGTTAGG
>NC_137978.1:1910000-1912500 GCF_963924665.1 Micromys minutus
GTGTTAGGGTAAGGGTTAGGGTTAGGGATAGGGTTAGGGTTAGGGTTAGGGTTAGGGTTAAGTTTAGGTTTAGGGTTAGGGTTAGGGTTAGGTGTTAGGGTTAGGGTTAGTGTTAGGGGTTAGGGGTTAGTGTTAGGGTTAGGGTTAGGGTTAGGGTTAGGTTAGTGTTATTATTAGGGGGTTAGGTTTTAGTTCAGGATTAGTGTTCGGGTTAGAATTAGAAATAGGGTTAGTGTTAGGATTAGGGTCAGGGTTAGGTTTAGGGATATGGTTAGGGTTAGGGTTAAGGGTAGGGTTAGTGTTAGGGTTAGATTTAAAGTTTAGGGTTTAGTGTTAGGAATAGGGATAGTGTGAGGTTTAGGGTTAGGTTTAGGGTTAGGGTTAGGGTTAGTGTTTGGGTTATGATTAGTGTTATTATTAGGGTTAGGGTTAGGGTCAGGTTTAGGTTTAGGGTTAGGGTTAGGGTTAGGGTCAGATTTAGGGTTAGGTTTAGGTTTATTGTTAGATTTAGGGTTTAGGGTTTAAGGTTTAAGATTTAGGATTGTTTAAGGTTTAGGGTAGATTAGGTTTAGGGTTTAGAGTTTAGTATTATGGTTACGGTTAGTGTTAGGGTTAGGGTTAGAGTTAGGGTTAGGGTTTGGGTTAGGGTTAGGGTTAGGGTTAGGGTTAAGGTTAGGGTTAATGTTAGGGTTAGAGTTATGGTTAGTGTTAGGATTAGGGTTAGGTTTAGGGTCAGGGTTAGGTTTAGGGTTAGGGATAGGGTTAGGGTTAGATTTAGGGTTAGGTTTAGGTTTATTGTTAGATTAAGATTTAGGGTCTAAGGTTTATGGTTTAGGATTGTTTAAGGTTTAGGGTAGATTAGGTTTAGGGTTTAGAGTTTAGTGTTATGGTTACAGTTAGGGTTAGTGTTAGGGATGGGGTTAGGGTTAGGGTTAGGGTTATGGTAAGGGTTAGGGTTAGGGTTAGGGTTAGGGTTATAGTAAAAGTTAGGGGGTTAGTGTTAGGGTTTGGGTTAGGGTTAGGGTTAGGGTTAGGGTTAGGTTAGGGTTAGGGTTAGGGTTAGGGTTAGGGTTAGGTTTAGGGGTTAGGGTTAGTGTTAGGGTTAGGGTTAGGGCTAGGGTTAGGTTAGGGTTAGGGTTAGGGTTAGAGTTAGGGTTAGAGTTAGGGTTAGAGTTAGGGTTATGGGGTTATGTTAGGCTTAAGGTTAGGGTTAGGGTTATGGGGTTAAGGTTAGGGTTGGGGTTAGGGTTAGGTTTAGGTTTAGGGTTAGGGTTAGGGTTATGGTTATTCTTAGATTTATGGTTGAAAATTTAGGGCTTATGGTTTATTGTTTAGTCTTTAGGATTGTTTAAGTTTTAGTGTGGTTTAGGTTTAGGGTATAGAATTTAGCGTTTAAGATTGTTTAATGGTTAGGGTTGTTTAGGTTTTAGCGTTTAGAGTTGTTTAGGGTTTTTTAGGGTTGTTTATAATTTAGTGTTTAGGGTTGTTCAGTATTTATGATTTAGGATATTTTAAGGTTTAGGGTTTAAGGTTGTATAGTGTTTTAGGGTTTAGTGTATAATGTTTAGGGTTAAGGGTTAAGGGTTGTTTAGGGTATAGTGTTAATGGTTTTAGGGTTTAGGCTTGTTTAGGGTTTAGTGTTTAGGGTTTAGTGTTTCGGGTTTTTTAGCGTTTAGTGTTTATAGTTTAGGGTTTAGGGTGCTTTTGGAATTAGTGTTTAGGGTTTTTCGGGGTTTAGGGTTTAGGATTTAGGGTGTTAGGGTTAGTGTTAGGGTTAGGTTTAGGGTTAAGGTGAGGGTTAGGGTGAGGGTTAAGGTTAGGGTTAGGGTTAAGGTTAGTGTTAGTGTTAGGGTAAGGGTTAGGGTTAGGGATAGGGTTAGGGTTAGGTTTAGGGTTAGGGTTAGGGTTAGGGTTAGGGTTAGGGGTTAGGGTTAGGTTTAGTGTTAGGGGTTAGGGGTTAGAGTTAGGGTTAGGGTTAGGGTTAGGGTTAGGGTTAGGTTTAGTGTAGGGTTATTATTAGGGGGTTAGGTTTTAGTTTAGGATTAGTGTTAGGGTTAGAATTAGAAATAGGGTTAGTGTTAGGATTAGGGTCAGGGTTAGGTTTAGGGATAGGGTTAGGGTTAGGGTTAAGGGTAGGGTTAGGGTTAGGGTTAGATTTAAAGTTTAGGGTTTAGTGTTAGGATTAGGGATAGTGTGAGGTTTAGGGTTAGGTTTAGGGTTAGGGTTAGGGTTAGTTTTTGGGTTATGATTAGTGTTAGGATTAGGGTTAGGGTTAGGGTCAGGTTTAGGTTTAGGGTTAGGGTTAGGGTTAGGGTTATATTTAGGGTTAGGTTTAGGTTTATTGTTAGATTTAGGGTTTAGGGTTTAAGGTTTATGGTTTAGGATTGTTTAAGGTTTAGGGTGGATTAGGTTTAGGGTTTAGAGTTTAGTATTATGGTTACGGTTAGGGTTAGGGTTAGGGTTAGAGACAGGGTTAGGGTTAGGGTTAGGGTTAGGGTTA
>NC_137978.1:1917500-1930000 GCF_963924665.1 Micromys minutus
GTTAGTGTTAGGGTTAGGGTTAGGGTTAGGTTTAGGGTTCAGGGTTTAGGGTTTAGGATTGTTTAAGGTTTAGGGTAGATTAGGTTTAGGATTTAAAGTTTAGTTTTAGGGTTAGGGTTAGGTTTATGGTTTAGGGTTTAGTGTTAAGATTAGGGTTAGGGTTAAAGTTAGGGTTAGGGTAAGGTTTAGGATTAGGTTTAGGGTATAGGGTTTAGCGTTTAAGATTGTTTAATGTTTAGGGTTGTTTAGGTTTTAGCGTTTAGAGTTGTTTAGGGTTTTTTAGGGTTGTTTATAATTTAGTGTTTAGGGTTGTTCAGGATTTATGATTTAGGATATTTTAAGGTTTAGGGTTTAAGGTTGTATAGTGTTTTAGGGTTTAGGGTATAATGTTTAGGGTTAAGGGTTTAGGGTTGTTTAGGGTATAGCGTTAATGGTTTTAGGGTTTAGGCTTGTTTAGGGTTTAGTGTTTAGGGTTTAGGGTTTAGGGTTTTTTAGCGTTTAGTGTTTATAGTTTAGGGTTTAGGGTGCTTTTGGAATTAGTGTTTAGAGTTTTTTGGGGTTTAGGGTTTAGGATTTAGGGTGTTAGGGTTAGTGTTAGGGTTAGGTTTAGGGTTAAGGTGAGGGTTAGGGTGAGGGTTAAGGTTAGTGTTAGTGTTAGGGTAAGGGTTAGGCTTAGGGATAGGGTTAGGGTTAGGGTTAGTGTTAGGGTTAGGGTTAGGGTTAGGGTTAGGGTTACGGGTTAGGTTTAGGGTTATTGTTAGGGGTTAGGGGTTAGTGTTAGGGTTAGGGTTAGGGTTAGGGTTAGGTTTAGTGTTAGGGTTATTATTAGGGGGTTAGGTTTTAGTTAAGGATTAGTGTTAGGGTTAGAATTAGAAATAGGGTTAGTGTTAGGATTAGGGTCAGGGTTAGGTTTAGGGATAGGGTTAGGTTTAGGGTTAAGGTTAGGGTTAGGGTTAGGGTTAGGGTTATGGTTAGTGTTAGGATTAGGGTTAGGGTTAGGGTCAGGTTTAGGTTTAGGGTTAGGGTTAGGGTTAGGGTTAGATTTAGGGTCAGGTTTAGGTTTATTGTTAGATTTAGGGATTAGGGTTTAAGGTTTATGGTTTAGGATTGTTTAAGGTTTAGGGTGGATTAGGTTTAGGGTTTAGAGTATAGTGTTATGGTTATGGTTAGTGTTAGGGTTAGGGTTAGGGTTAGGGTTAGGGTTAGGGATAGGGTAATGGTTAGGGTTAGGTTTAGGGTTAGGGTTAGGGTAAGGGTTAGGGGTTAGTGTTAGGGTTAGGGTTAGGGTTAGGGTTAGGGTTAGGGTTAGGTTAGGTTTAGGGTTAGGGTTAGGGTTAGGGTTAGGGGTTAGGGTTAGTGTTAGGGTTAGGGTTATTATTAGGGGGTTAGGTTTAAGTTTAGGATTAGTGTTAGGGTTAGAATTAGAAATAGGGTTAGTGTTAGGATTAGGGTCAGGGTTAGGTTTAGGGTTAGGGTTAGGGTTAGGGTTAGGGTCAGGGAGGGTTTAGGGTTAGGGTTAGGGTTAGGGTTAGATTTAGGGTTAGGTTTAGGTTTATTGTTAGATTTAGGATTTAGGGTCTAAGGTTTATGGTTTAGGATTGTTTAAGGTTTAGGGTGGATTAGGTTTAGGGTTTAGAGTTTAGTGTTATGGTTACGGTTAGGGTTAGGGTTAGGGTTAGGGTTAGGATTAGGGTTAAGGTTAGGGTTAGGATTAGGTTTAGGGTTAGGGTTAGGGTTAGGGTTAGGGTTAGGGTTAGGGTTAGGGTTAGGGTTAGGATTAGGATTAGGGTTAGGATTAGGGTTAGGGTTAGGGTTAGGGTAAGGGTTAGGTGTTAGGTTTAGTGTTATGGTTATTGTTAGGTTTAGGGTTTAGGGTTTAGTGTTTAGGGTTTAAGGTTTAGGGTTTAGGATTGTTTAAGATTTAGGGTGGTTTAGGTTAAGGGTTTAGGGTTTAGAGTTTAGGATTGTTTAAGGTTTAGGGTTGTTTAGGGTATAGTGTTTAAAGTTAAAAGTTTAGGGTTGTTTAGGGTTTAGTGTTTAGGGTTTAGGGTTTTTTAAGGTTTAGTGTTTAAGGTTTAGGTTTTAGGGTTGTTTTGGGTTTAGTGTTTAGTGTTGTTTAGGGTATAGTGTTAATGGTTTAGGGTTTAGGGTTATTTAGGGTTTAGTGTTTAAGGTTTAGGGTATAGGGTTGTTTAGGGTTTAGTGTTTAGGGTTGTTTATGGTTTAGAGATTAGGGTTGTTTAGGGTTGTTTAGAGGTTAGTGTTTAGGGTTATTCAGGGTTTATGATTTAGGGTTGTTCAGGGTTTAGGATTTATGGTTGTTCAGGGTTTAGGATTTAGGGATTAAGGTTAAGGGGTTAAGGTTAGGGTTAGGGTTAGGGTTAGGGTTAGCATTAGGGTTAGAGTTAGGGTTAGAGCTAAGGTTATGGGGTTATGTTAGGCTTAAGGTTAGGGTTAGGGTTATGGGGTTAAGGTTAGGGTTGGGGTTAGGGTTAGGTTTAGGTTTAGGGTTAGGGTTAAGGTTAGTGTTAGTGTTAGAATAATGGTTAGGGTTAGGGATAAGGTTAGGGTTAGGGTTAGGGTTAGGGTTAAGGTTAGGGTTAGGGTTAGGGTTAGGGTTAGGGGTTAGTGTTAGGGTTAGGGTTAGGGTTAGGGTTAGGGTTAGGTTTAGTGTTAGGGTTATTATTAGGGGGTTAGGTTTTAGTTTAGGATTAGTGTTAGGGTTAGAATTAGAAATAGGGTTAGTGTTAGGATTAGGGTCAGGGTTAGGTTTAGAAATATGGTTAGGGTTAGGGTTAAGGGTAGGGTTAAAGTTAGGGTTAGAATTAAAGTTTAGGGTTTAGTGTTAGGATTAGGGATAGTGTGAGGTTTAGGGTTAGGTTTAGGGTTATGGTTAGGGTTAGTGTTTGGGTTATGATTAGTGTTAGGATTAGGATTAGGGTTAGGGTAAGGTTTATGTTTAGGGTTAGGGTTAGGGTTAGGGTTAGATTTAGGGTTAGGTTTAGGTTTATTGTTAGATTTAGGGTTTAGGGTTTAAGGTTTATGGTTTAGGATTGTTTAAGTTTAAGGGTGGATTAGGTTTAGGGTTTAGAGTTTAGTATTATGGTTACGGTTAGGGTTATGGTTAGGGTTTTAGTTAGGGTTAGGGTTAGGGTTAGGGTTAGGGTTAAGGTTAGGGTTAGTGTTAGGGTTAGGGTTATGGTTAGTGTTAGGATTAGGGTTAGGGTTAGGGTCAGGGTTAGGTTTAGGGTTAGGGATAGGGTTAGGGTTAGATTTAGGGTTAGGTTTAGGTTGATTGTTAGATTTAGGGTTTAGGGTTTAAGGTTTATGGTTTAGGATTGTTTAAGGTTTAGGGTGGATTAGGTTTAGGGTTTAGAGTTTAGTGTTATGGTTACGGTTAGGGTTAGAGTTAGGGATGGAGTTAGGGTTAGGGTTAGGGTTATGGTAAGGGTCAGGTTTATGGTTAGGGTTAGGGTTAGGGTAAAAGTAAGGGGGTTAGTGTTAGGGTTTGTGTTAGGGTTAGAGTTAGGGTTAGGGTTAGGTTAGGGTTAGGGTTAGGGTTAGGGTTAGGGTTAGGGTTAGGGTTAGGGTTAGGGTTAGGTTAGGGTTAGGGTTAGGGTTAGGTTTAAGGGTTAGGGTTAGTGAAAGGGTTAGGGTTATTATTAGGGGGTTAGGTTTAAGTTTAGGATTAGTGTTAGGGTTAGAATTAGAAATAGGGTTAGTTTTAGGATTAGGGTCAGGGTTAGGTTTAGGGTTAGGGTTAGGGTTAGGGTCAGGGAGGGTTTAGGGTTAGGGTTAGGGTTAGGGTTAGAGTTAGGGTTAGGTTTAGGTTTATTGTTAGATTTAGGATTTAGGGTCTAAGATTTATGGTTTAGGATTGTTTAAGGTTTAGGGTGGATTAGGTTTAGGGTTTAGAGTTTAGTGTTATGGTTACGGTTAGGGTTAGGGTTAGGGTTAGGATTAGGGTTAAGGTTAGGGTTCGGATTAGGTTTAGGGTTAGGGATAGGGTTAGGGTTAGGGTTAGGGTTAGGATTAGGTTTAGGGTTAGGGTTAGGGTTAGGGTTAGGGTTAGGGTTAGGATTAGGGTTAAGGTTAGGGTTAGGTTTAGGTTTAGGGTTAGGGTTAGGGTTAGGATTAGGGTTAGGATTAGGGTTAGGGTTAGGGTTAGGGTAAGGGTTAGGGGTTAGGGTTAGGGTTATGGTTATTGTTAGGTTTAGGGTTTAGAGTTTATTGTTTAGGGTTTAAGGTTTAGGGTTTAGGATTGTTTAAGATTTAGGGTGGTTTAGGTTAAGGGTTTAGGGTTTAGAGTTTAGGATTGTTTAAGGTTTAGGGTTTTTTAGGGTATAGTGTTTAGTGTTAAAAGTTTAGGGTTGTTTAGGGTTTAGTGTTTAGGGTTTAGGGTTGTTTAAGGTTTAGTGTTTAAGGTTTAGTTTTTAGGGTTGTTTTGGGTTTAGTGTTTAGTGTTGTTTAGGGTATAGTGTTAATGGTTTAGGGTTTAGGGTTATTTAGGGTTTAGTGTTCAAGGTTTAAGGTATAGGGTTGTTTAGGGTTTAGTGTTTAGGGTTGTTTATGGTTTAGTGATTAGGGTTGTTTAGGGTTGTTTAGAGGTTAGTGTTTAGGGTTATTCAAGGTTTATGATTTAGGGTTGTTCAGGGTTTAGGATTTATGGTTGTTCAGGGTTTAGGATTTAGGGATTAAGGTTAAGGGGTTAGGGTTAGGGTTAGGGTTACGGTTAGCATTAGGGTTAGAGTTAGGTTTAGAGTTAGGGTTATGGGGTTATGTTAGGCTTAAGGTTAGGGTTAGGGTTATGGGGTTAATGTTAGGGTTGTGGTTAGGGTTAGGTTTTGGTTTAGGGTTAGGGTTAGGCTTATGGTTATTCTTAGATTTATGGTTTAAAATTTAGGGTTTATGTTTTAAGGTTTAGGGTTTAGGATTGTTTAAGTTTTAGGGTGGTTTATGTTTAGGGTACAGAATTTAGCGTTTAAGATTGTTTAATGGTTAGGGTTGTTTAGGTTTTAGCGTTTAGAGTTGTTTAGGGTTTTTTAGGGTTGTTTATAATTTAGTGTTTAGGGTTGTTCAGGATTTATGATTTAGGATATTTTAAGGTTTAGGGTTTAAGGTTGTATAGTGTTTTAGGGTTTAGGGTATAATGTTTAGGATTAAGAGTTTAGGGTTGGTTAGGGTATAGTGTTAATGGTTTTAGGGTTTTGGCTTGTTAAGGGTTTAGTGTTTAGGGTTTAGGGTTTAGGGTTTTTTAGCGTTTAGTGTTTATAGTTTAGGGTTTAGGGTGCTTTTGGAATTAGTGTTTAGGGTTTTTCGGGGTTTAGGGTTTAGGATTTAGGGTGTTAGGGTTAGTGTTAGGTTTAGGTTTAGGGTTAAGGTGAGGTTTAGGGTGAGGGTTAAGGTTAGGGTTAGGGTTAAGGTTAGTTTTAGTGTTAGGGTAAGGGTTAGGGTTAGGGATAGGGTTAGGGTTAGGGTTAGGGTTAAGGTTAGGGTTAGGGTTAGGGTTAGGGGTTAGGGTTAGGGTTAGTGTTAGGGGTTAGGGGTTAGTGTTAGGGTTAGGTTTAGGGTTAGGGTTAGGGTTAGTGTTAGGGTTGGGTTAGAATTAGGGTTAGGGTTAGGGGTTAGGGTTAGGGTTAGTGTTAGGGGTTAGGTGTTAGGGTTAGGGTTAGTGTTAGGGTTAGGGTTAGGGTTAGGGTTAGGTTTAGTGTTAGGGTTATTATTAGGGGGTTAGGTTTAAGTTTAGGATTAGTGTTAGGGTTAGAATTAGAAATAGGGTTAGTGTTAGGATTAGGGTCAGGGTTAGGTTTAGGGATATGGTTAGGGTTAGGGTTAAGGGTAGGGTTAGGGTTAGGGTTAGATTTAAAGTTTAGGGTTTAGTGTTAGGATTAGGGATAGTGTGAGGTTTAGGGTTAGGGTTAGGTTTAGGGTTAGGGTTAGGGTTAGTGTTTGGGTTATGGTTAGTGTTAGGATTAGGGTTAGGGTTAGGGTCAGGGTTAGGTTTAGGGTTAGGGTTAGGATTAGGGTTAGATTAGGGTTAGGTTTAGGTTTATTATTAGATTTAGGGTTTAGAGTTTAAAGTTTATGGTTTAGAATTGTTTAAGGTTTAGGGTGGATTAGGTTTAGGGTTTAGAGTTTAGTATTATGGTTACGGTTAGGGTTAGGGTTAGGTTTAGGGTTAGGGTTAAGGTTAGTGTTAGGGTTATGGTTAGGGTTATGGTTAGTGTTAGGATTAGTGTTAGGGTTAGGGTCAGGGTTAGGTTTAGGGTTAGGGTTAGGGTTAGGGTTAGATTTAGGGTCAGGTTTAGGTTTATTGTTAGATTTAGGGTTTAGGGTTTAAGGTTTATGGTTTAGGATGGTTTAAGGTTTAGGGTGGATTAGGTTTATGGTTTAGAGTTTAGTGTTATGTTTACGGTTAGTGTTAGGGTTAGGGTTAGGGTTAGGGTTAGGGTTAGGGTTAGGGTTAGGGTTAGGGTTAGGGTAATGCTTAGGGTTAGGGTTAGGGTTAGGGTAAGGGTTAGGGGTTAGTGTTAGGGTTAGGGTTAGGGTTAGGGTTAGGGTTAGGGTTAGGTTAGGGTTAGTGTTAGGGTTAGGGTTAGGGTTAGGGGTTAGGGTTAGTGTTAGGGTTAGGGTTATTATTAGGGGGTTAGGTTTAAGTTTAGGATTAGTGTTAGGGTTAGAATTAGAAATAGGGTTAGTGTTAAGATTAGGGTCAGGGTTAGGTTTAGGTTTAGGGTTAGGGTTAGGGTTAGGGTTAGGGTCAGGGAGGGTTTAGGATTAGGGTTAGGGTTAGGGTTAGATTTAGGGTTAGGTTTAGGTTTATTGTTAGATTTAGGATTTAGGGTCTAAGGTTTATGGTTTAGGATTGTTTAAGGTTTAGGGTGGATTAGGTTTAGGGTTTAGAGTCTAGTGTTATGGTTACGGTTAGGGTTAGGGTTAGGGTTAGGTTTAGGATTATTGTTAAGGTTAGGGTTAGGATTAGGTTTAGGGTTAGGGTTAGGGTTAGGGTTAGGGTTAGGGTTAGGGTTAGGGTTAAGGTTAGGGTTAGGATTAGGTTTAGGGTTAGGGTTAGGGTTAGGGTTAGGGTTAGGGTTAGGGTTAGGGTTAGGATTAGGGTTAGGGTTAGGGTTAGGGTAAGGGTTAGGGGTTAGGGTTAGGGTTATGGTTATTGTTAGGTTTAGGGTTTAGGGTTTAGTGTTTAGGGTTTAAGATTTAGGGTTTATGATTGTTTAAGATTTAGGTTGGTTTAGGTTAAGGGTTTAGGGTTTAGAGTTTAGGATTGTTTAAGGTTTTAGGTTTTTTAGGGTACAGTGTTTAGGGTTAAAAGTTTAGGGTTGTTTAGGGTTTAGTGTTTAGGGTTTAGGGTTGTTTAAGGTTTAGTGTTTAAGGTTTAGGTTTTAGGGTTGTTTTGGGTTTAGTGTTTAGTGTTGTTTAGGGTATAGTGTTAATAGTTTAGGGTTTAGGGTTATTTAGGGTTTAGTGTTTAAGGTTTAGGGTATAGGGTTGTTTAGGGTTTAGTGTTTAGGGTTGTTTATGGTTTAGTGATTAGGGTTGTTTAGGTTTGTTTAGAGGTTAGTGTTTAGGGTTATTCAGCGTTTATGATTTAGGGTTGTTCAGGGTTTAGGATTTATGGTTGTTCAGGGTTAAGGATTTAGGGATTAAGGTTAAGGGGTTAGGGTTAGGGTTAGGGTTAGGGTTAGGGTTAGCATTAGGGTTAGAGTTAGGGTTAGAGTTAGGGTTAGAGTTATGGTTATGGTTAGTGTTAGGATTAGGGTTAGGGTTAGGGTCAGGGTTAGGTTTAGGGTTAGGGTTAGGGTTAGGGTTAGGGTTAGGGTTAGATTTAGGGTCAGGTTTAGGTTTATTGTTAGATTTAGGTTTTAGGGTTTAAGGTTTATGGTTTAGGATTGTTTAAGGTTTAGGGTGGATTAGGTTTAGGGTTTAGAGTTTAGTGTTATGGTTACGGTTAGTGTTAGGCTTAGGGTTAGGGTTAGGGTTAGGGTAATGGTTAGGGTTAGGGTTAGGGTTAGGGTTAGGGTAAGGGTTAGGGGTTAGTGTTAAGGTTAGGGTTAGGGTTAGGGTTAGGGTTAGGTTAGGGTTAGGGTTAGGGTTAGGGTTAGGGTTAGGGTTTAGTGTTAGTGTTAGGGTTAGGGTTATTATTAGGGGGTTAGGTTTAAGTTTAGGATGAGTGTTAGGGTTAGAATTAGAAATAGGGTTAGTGTTAGGATTAGGGTCAGGGTTAGGTTTAGGGTTAGTGTTAGGGTTAGGGTGAGGGTTAGGGTCAGGGAGGGTTTAGGGTTAGGGTTAGGGTTAGGGTAAGATTTAGGGTTAGGTTTAGGTTTATTGTTAGATTTAGGATTTAGGGTCTAAGGTTTATGGTTTAAGATTGTTTAAGGTTTAGGGTGGATTAGGTTTAGGGTTTAGAGTTTAGTGTTATGGTTACGGTTAGGGTTAGGGTTAGGGTTATGGTTAAGATTAGGGTTAAGGTTTGGGTTAGGATTAGGTTTAGGTTTAGGGTTAGGGTTAGGGTTAGGGTTAGGGTTAGGGGTAGGTTTAGGGTTAAAATTAGGATTAGGGTTAGGGTTAGGGTAAGGGTTAGGGGTTAGGGTTAGGGTTATGGTTATTGTTAGGTTTAGGGTTTAGGGTTTAGTGTTTAGGGTTTAAGGTTTAGGGTTTAGGATTGTTTAAGATTTAGGGTGGTTTAGGTTAAGGGTTTAGGGTTTAGAGTTTAGGATTGTTTAAGGTTTAGGGTTGTTTAGGGTATAGTGTTTAGGGTTAAAAGTTTAGGGTTGTTTTGGGTTTAGTGTTTAGTGTTGTTTAGGGTATAGTGTTAATGGTTTAGGGTTTAGGGTTATTTAGGGTTTAGTGTTTAAGGTTTAGGGTATAGGGTTGTTTAGGATTTAGTGTTTATGGTTGTTTATGGTTTAGTGATTAGGGTTGTTTAGGGTTGTTTAGAGGTTAGTGTTTAGGGTTATTCAGGGTTTATGATTTAGGGTTGTTCAGGGTTTAGGATTTATGGTTGTTCAGGGTTTAGGATTTAGGGATTAAGCTTAAGGGGTTAGGGTTTGGGTTAGGGTTAGGGTTAGGGTTAGCATTAGGGTTAGAGTTAGGGTTAGAGTTAGGGTTATGGGGTTATGTTAGGCTTAAGGTTAGGGTTAGGGTTATGGGGTTAAGGTTAGGGTTGGGGTTAGGGTTAGGTTTAGGTTTAGGGTTAGGTTTAGGGTTATGGTTATTCTCAGATTTAAGGTTTAAATTTTAGGGTTTATGGTTTAAGTTTTAGGGTTTAGGATTGTTTAAGTTTTAGGGTGGTTTAGGTTTAGGGTATAGGGTTTAGCGTTTAAGATTGTTTAATGTTTAGGGTTGTTTAGGTTTTAGCGTTTAGAGTTGTTTAGGGTTTTTTAGGGTTGTTTATGATTTAGTGTTTAGGGTTGTTCAGGATTTATGATTTAGGATATTTTAAGGTTTAGGGTTTAAGGTTGTATAGTGTTTTTGGTTTAGGGTATAATGTTTAGTGTTAAGGGTTTAGGGTTGTTTAGGGTATAGTGTTAATGGTTTTAGGGTTTAGGCTTGTTTAGTGTTTAGTGTTTAGGGTTTAGGGTTTAGGGTTTTTTAGCGTTTAGTGTTTATAGTTTAGGGTTTAGGGTGCTTTTGGAATTAGTGTTTAGGGTTTTTCGGGGTTTAGGGTTTAGGATTTATGGTGTTAGGGTTAGTGTTAGGGTTAGGTTTAGGGTTAAGGTGAGGTTTAGGGTGAGGGTTAAGGTTAGGGTTAGGGTTAAGGTTAGTGTTAGTGTTAGGGTAAGGGATAGGGTTAGGGATAGGGTTAGGGTTAGGGTTAGGGTTAGGGTTAAGGTTAGGGTTAGGGTTTGGGTTAGGTTTAGGGGTTAGGGTTAGGGTTAGTGTTAGGGGTTAGTGGTTAGTGTTAGGGTTAGGGTTAGGGTTAGGGTTAGGGTTAGGTTTAGTGTTATGGTTATTATTAGGGGGTTAGGTTTTAGTTTAGGATTAGTGTTAGGGTTAGAATTAGAAATAGGGTTAGTGTTAGGATTAGGGTCAGGGTTAGGTTTAGGGATATGGTTAGGGTTAGGGTTAAGGGTAGGGTTAGGGTTAGGGTTAGATTTAAAGTTTAGGGTTTAGTGTTAAGATTAGAGATAGTGTGAGGTTTAGGGTTAGGTTTAGAGTTAGGGTTAGGGATAGTGTTTGGGTTATGATTAGTGTTATTATTAGGGTTAGGGTTAGTTTCAGGTTTAGGTTTAGGGTTAGGGTTAGGGTTAGGGTTAGATTTAGGGTTAGGTTTAGGTTTATTGTTAGATTTAGGGTTTAGGGTTTAAGGTTTAAGGTTTAGGATTGTTTAAGCTTTAGGGTAGAATAGGTTTAGGGTTTAGAGTTTAGTATTATGGTTACGGTTAGGGTTAGGGTTAGGGTTAGAGTTAGGGTTAGGGTTATTGTTAGGGTTAGGGTTAGGGTTAAGGTTAGGGTTAATGTTAGGGTTAGGGTTATGGTTAGTGTTAGGATTAGGGTTAGGGTTAGGGTCAGGGTTAGGTTTAGGTTTAGGGATAGGGTTAGGGTTAGATTTAGGGTTAGGTTTAGGTATATTGTTAGATTTAGGGTTTAGGGTTTAAGGTTTATGGTTTAAGATTGTTTAAGGTTTAGGGTGGATTAGGTTTACGGTTTAGAGTTTAGTTTTATGGTTACGGTTAGGGTTAGGGTTAGGGATGGGGTTAGGGTTAGGGTTAGGGTTATGGTAAGGGTTAGGGTTAGGTTTAGGGTTAGGGTTATGGTAAGGGTTAGGGTTAGTTTTAGGGTTAGGGTTATGGTAAAAGTTAGAAGGTTAGTGTTAGGGTTTGGGTTAGGGTTAGGGTTAGGGTTAGGGTTAGGTTAGGGTTAGGGATAGGGTTAGGATTAGGGGTTAGGGTTAGTGTTAGGGTTAGGGTTATTATTAGGGGGTTAGGTTTAAGTTTAGGATTAGTGTTAGGGTTAGAATTAGAAATAGGGTTAGTGTTAGGATTAGGGTCAGGGTTAGGTTTAGGGTTAGGGTTAGGGTTAAAGTCAGGGAGGGTTTAGGGTTAGGGTTAGGTTTAGGGTTAGATTTAGGGTTAGGTTTAGGTTTATTGTTAGATTTAGGATTTAGGGTCTAAGGTTTATGGTTTAGGATTGTTTAAGGTTTAGGGTGGATTAGGTTTAGGGTTTAGAGTTTAGTGTTATGGTTACGGTTAGGGTTAGGGTTAGGGTTAGGGTTAGGATTAGGGTTAAGGTTAGGGTTAGGATTAGATTTAGGGTTAGGGTTAGGGTTAGGGTTAGGGTTAGGGTTAGGGTTAGGATTAGGGTTAGGATTAGGGTTAGGGTAAGGGTTAGGGGTTAGAGTTAGGGTTATGGTTATTGTTAGGTTTAGGGTTTAGGGTTTAGTGTTTAGGGTTTAAGGTTTAGGGTTTAGGATTGTTTAAGGTTTAGGGTGGTTTAGGTTAAGGGTTTAGGATTTAGAGTTTAGGATTGTTTAAGGTTTAGGGTTGTTTAGGGTATAGAGTTTAGGGTTAAAAGTTTAGGGTTGTTTAGGGTTTAGTGTTTAGGGTTTAGGGTTGTTTAAGGTTTAGTGTTAAAGGTTTAGGTTTTAGGGTTGTTTTGGGTTTAGTGTTTAATGTTGTTTAGGGTATAGTGTTAATGGTTTAGGGTTTAGGGTTATTTAGGGTTTAGTGTTTAAGGTTTAGGGTATAGGGTTGTTTAGGGTTTAGTGTTTAGGGTTGTTTATGGTTTAGTGATTAGGGTTGTTTAGGGTTGTTCAGAGGTTAGTGTTTAGGGTTATTCAGGGTTTATGATTTAGGGTTGTTCCGGGTTTAGGATTTATTGTTGTTCAGGGTTTAGGATTTAGGGATTAAGGTTAAGGGGTTAGGGTTAAGGTTAGGGTTAGGGTTAGGGTTAGGGTTAGCATTAGGGTTAGAGTTAGGGTTAGAGTTAGGGTTAGAGTTAGGGTTATGGGGTTATGTTAGGCTTAAGGTTAGGGTTAGGGTTATGGGGTTAAGGTTAGGGTTGGGGTTAGGGTTAGGTTTAGGTTTAGGTTTAGGGTTAGGGTTATGGTTATTCTTAGATTTATGGTTTAAAATTTAGGGTTTATGGTTTAAGGTTTAGGGTTTAGGATTGTTTAAGTTTTAGGGTGGTTTAGGTTTAGGGTATAGAATTTAGCGTTTAAGATTGTTTAATGGTTAGGGTTGTTTAGGTTTTAGCGTTTAGAGTTGTTTAGGGTTTTTTAGGGTTGTTTATAATTTAGTGTTTAGGGTTGTTCAGGATTTATGATTTAGGATATTTTAAGGTTTAGGGTTTAAGGTTGTATAGTGTTTTAGGGTTTAGGGTATAATGTTTAGGGTTAAGGGTTTAGGGTTGTTTAGGGTATAGTGTTAATGGTTTTAGGGTTTAGGCTTGTTTAGGGTTTAGTGTTTAGGGTTTAGGGTTTAGGGTTTTTTAGCGTTTAGTGTTTATAGTTTAGAGTTTAGGGTGCTTTTGGAATTAGTGTTTAG
>NC_137978.1:1932500-1962500 GCF_963924665.1 Micromys minutus
TGGTTTAGGATTGTTTAAGGTTTAGGGTGGATTAGGTTTAGGGTTTAGAGTTTAGTGTTATGGTTACGGTTAGGGTTAGGGTTAGGGATGGGGTTAGGGTTAGGGTTAGGGTTATGGTAAGGGTTAGGGGTAGGGTTAGGGTTAGGGTTATGGTAAATGTTAGGGGGTTAGTGTTAGGGTTTGGGTTAGGGTTAGGGTTAGGGTTAGGGTTAGGTTAGGGTTAGGATTAGGGTTAGGGTTAGGGGTTAGGGTTAGTGTTATTGTTAGGGTTATTATTAGGGGGTTAGGTTTAAGTTTAGGATTAGTGTTAGGGTTAGAATTAGAAATAGGGGTAGTGTTAGGATTAAGGTCAGGGTTAGGTTTAGGGTTAGGGTTAGGGTTAAAGTTAGGGTTAAAGTCAGGGAGGGTTTAGGGTTAGGGTTAGGGTTAGCGTTAGATTTAGGGTTAGGTTTAGGTTTATTGTTAGATTTAGGATTTAGGGTCTAAGGTTTATGGTTTAGGATTGTTTAAGGTTTAGGGTGGATTAGGTTTAGGGTTTAGAGTTTAGTGTTATGGTTACAGTTAGGGTTAGGGTTAGGGTTAGGATTAGGGTTCAGGTTAGGGTTAGGATTAGGTTTAGGTTTAGGTTTAGAATTAGGGTTAGGGTTAGGGTTAGGGTTAGGGTTAGGGTTAGGGTTAGGGTTAGGTTAGGGTTAGGGTTAGGGTTAGGGTAAGGGTTAGGGTTTAGGGTTAGGGTTATGGTTATTATTAGGTTTAGGGTTTAGGGTTTAGTGTTTAGGGTTTAAGGTTTAGGGTTTAGGATTGTTTAAGGTTTAGGGTGGTTTAGGTTAAGGGTTTAGGGTTTAGAGTTTAGGATTGTTTAAGGTATAGGGTTGTTTAGGGTATAGAGTTTAGGGTTAAAAGTTTAGGGTTGTTTAGGGTTTAGTGTTTAGGGTTTAGGGTTGTTTAAGGTTTAGTGTTTAAGGTTTAGGTTTTAGGGTTGTTTTGGGTTTAGTGTTTAGTGTTGTTTAGGGTATAGTGTTAATGGTTTAGGGTTTAGGGTTATTTAGGGTTTAGTGTTTAAGGTTTAGGGTATAGGGTTGTTTAGGGTTTAGTGTTTAGGGTTGTTTATGGTTTAGTGATTAGGGTTGTTTAGGGTTGTTTAGAGGTTAGTGTTTAGGGTTATTCAGGGTTTATGATTTAGGGTTGTTCAGGGTTTAGGATTTATGGTTGTTCAGGGTTTAGGATTTAGGGATTAAGGTTAAGGGGTTAGGGTTAGGGTTAGGGTTAGGGTTAGGGTTAGGGTTAGCATTAGGGTTAGAGTTTGGGTTAGAGTTAGGGTTAGAGTTAGGGTTACGGGGTTATGTTAGGCTTAAGGTTAGGGTTAGGGTTATGGGGTTAAAGTTAGGGTTGGGGTTAGGGTTAGGTTTAGGTTTCGGGTTAGGGTTAGGGTTATAGTTATTCTTAGATTTATGGTTTAAAATTTAGGGTTTATGGTTTAAGGTTTAGGGTTTAGGATTGTTTAAGTTTTAGGGAGGTTTAGGTTTAGGGTATAGAATTTAGCGTTTAAGATTTTTTAATGGTTAGGGTTGTTTAGGTTTTAGCGTTTAGAGTTGTTTAGGGTTTTTTAGGGTTGTTTATAATTTAGTGTTTAGGGTTGTTCAGGATTTATGATTTAGGATATTTTAAGGTTTAGGGTTTAAGGTTGTATAGTGTTTTAGGGTTTAGGGTATAATGTTTAGGGTTAAGGGTTTAGGGTTGTTTAGGGTATAGTGTTAATGGTTTTAGGGTTTAGGCTTGTTTAGGGTTTAGTGTTTAGGGTTTAGGGTTTAGGGTTTTTTAGCGTTTAGTGTTTATAGTATAGGGTTTAGGGTGCTTTTGGAATTAGTGTTTAGGGTTTTTCGGGGCTTAAGGTTTAGGATTTAGGGTGTTAGGGTTAGTGTTAGGGTTAGGTTTAGGGTTAAGGTGAGGGTTAGGGTGAGGGTTAAGGTTAGGGTTAGGGTTAAGGTTAGTGTTAGTGTTAGGGTAAGGGTTAGGGTTAGGGATAGGGTTAGGGTTAGGGTTAGGGTTAAGTTTAGGGTTAGGGTTAGGGTTAGGGGTTAGGGTTAGGGTTGGTGTTAGGGGTTAGGGGTTAGTGTTAGGGTTAGGGTTAGGGTTAGGGTTAGGTTTAGTGTTAGGGTTATTATTAGAAGGTTAGGTTTTAGTTTAGGATTACTGTTAGGGTTAGAATTAGAAATAGGGTTAGTGTTAGGATTAGGGTCAGGGTTAGGTTTAGGGATAGGGTTAGGGTTAAGGGTAGGGTTAGGGTTAAGGTTAGATTTAAAGTTTAGGGTTTAGTGTTAGGATTAGGGATAGTGTGAGTTTTAGGGTTAGGTTTAGGGTTAGGGTTAGGGTTAGTGTTTGGGTTATGATTAGTGTTAGGATTAGGGTTAGGGTTAGGGTCAGGTTTAGGTTTAGGGTTAGGGTTAGGGTTAGGGTTAGATTTAGGGTTAGGTTTAGGTTTATTGTTAGATTTAAGGTTTAGGGTTTAAGGTTTATGGTTTAGGATTGTTTAAGGTTTAGGGTGGATTAGGTTTAGGGTTTAGAGTTTAGTATTATGGTTACGGTTAGGGTTAGGGTTAGGGTTAGAGTTAGGGTTAGGGTTAGGGTTAGGGTTAGGGTTAGAGTTAAGGTTAGGGTTAGTGTTAGGGTTAGGGTTATGGTTAGTGTTAGGATTAGGGTTAGGGTTAGGGTCAGGGTTAGGTTTAGGGTTAGGGATAGGGTTAGGGTTAGATTTAGGGTTAGGTTAGGTTTATTGTTAGATTTAGGTTTTAGAGTTTAAGGTTTATGGTTTAGGATTGTTCAAGGTTTAGGGTGGATTAGGTTTAGGGTTTAGAGTTTAGTGTTATGGTTACGGTTAGGGTTAGGGTTAGGGATGGGGTTAGGGTTAGGGTTAGGGTTATGGTAAAGGTTAAGGTTAGGGTTAGGGTTAGGGTAAAAGTTAGGGGGTTAGTGTTAGGGTTTGAGTTAGGGTAAGGGTTAGGGTTAGGGTTAGGTTAGGGTTAGGGTTAGGGTTAGGGTTAGGGTTTAGGGTTAGTTTTAGGGTTAGGGTTATTATTAGGGGGTTAGGGTTAAGTTTAGGATTAGTGTTAGGGTTAGAATTAGAAATAGGTTTAGTGTTAGGATTAGGGTCAGGGTTAGGTTTAGGGTTAGGGTTAGGGTTAGGGTTAGGGTTAGGGTCAGGTAGGGTTTAGGGTTAGGGTTAGATTTAGGGTTAGGTTTAGGTTTAATGTTAGATTTAGGGTTTAGGGTCTACGGTTTATGGTTTAGGATTGTTTAAGGTTTAGGGTGGATTAGGTTTAGGGTTTAGAGTTTAGTGTTATGGTTACGGTTAGGGTTAGGGTTAGGGTTAGGGTTAGGATTAGGGTTAAGGTTAGGCTTAGGGTTAGGTTTAGGGTTAGGGTTAGGGTTAGGGTTAGGGTTATGGTTAGGGTTATGGTTATGGTTAGGGTTAGGGTTAGGTTTAGGGTTAGGGTTAGGGTTAGGGTTTGGGTAAGGGTTAGGGGTTAGGGTTAGGGTTAGGGTTAAGGTTAGGGTTAGGGTTAAGGTTAGGGTTAGGGTTAGGGTTAGGGTTAGGTTTAAGGTTAGGGTTAGGGTAAGGTTAGGGTTAGGGTTAGGGTTAGGGTTAGGGGTTAGGGTTAGTGTTAGGGTTAGGGTTATTATTAGGGGGTTAGGTTTAAGTTTAGGATTAGTGTTATGGTTAGAATTAGAAATAGGTTTAGTGTTAGGATTAGGGTCAGGGTTAGGTTTAGGGTTAGGGTTAGGGTTAAAGTCAGGTAGGGTTTAGGGTTAGGGTTAGGGTTAGGGTTAGATTTAGGGTTAGGTTTAGGTTTATTGTTAGATTTAGGATTTAGGGTCTAAGGTTTATGGTTTAGGATTGTTTAAGATTTAGGGTGGATTAGGTTTAGGGTTTAGAGTTTAGTGTTATGGTTACGGTTAGGGTTAGGGTTAGGGTTAGGGTTAGGATTAGGGTTAAGGTTAGGGTTAGGGTTAGGGTTAGGGTTAGGGGTTTGGTTTAGGGTTAGTGTTAGGGGTTAGGGTTAGGTTAGGGTTAGGGTTAGGGTTAGGGTTAGGGTTAGGGTTTAGTGTTAGTGTTAGTGTTAGGGTTATTATTAGGGGGTTAGGTTTTAGTTTAGGATTAGTGTTAGGGTTAGAATTAGAAATAGGGTTAGTGTTAGGATTAGGGTCAGGGTTAGGTTTAGGGATATGGTTAGGGTTAGGGTTAAGGGTAGGGTTAGGGTTAGGGTTAGATTTAAAGTTTAGGGTTTAGTGTTAAGATTAAGGATAGTGTGAGGTTTAGGGTTAGGTTTAGGGTTAGGGTTAGGGATAGTGTTTGGGTTATGATTAGTGTTATTATTAGGGTTAGGGTTAGGGTCAGGTTTAGGTTTAGGGTTAGGGTTAGGGTTAGGGTTAGATTTAGAGTTAGGTTTAGGTTTATTGTTAGATTTAGGGTTTAGGGTTTAAGGTTTAAGGTTTGGATTGTTTAAGATTTAGGGTAGATTAGGTTTAGGGTTTAGAATTTAGTATTATGGTTACGGTTAGGGTTAGGGTTAGGGTTAGAGTTAAGGTTAGGTTTAGGGTTCGGGTTAGGGTTAGGGTTAAGGTTAGGGTTAATGTTAGGGTTAGGGTTATGGTTAGTGTTAGGATTAGGGTTAGGTTTAGGGTCAGGGTTAGGTTTAGGGTTAGGGATAGGGTTAGGGTTAGATTTAGGGTTAGGTTTAGGTTTATTGTTAGATTTAGAGTTTAGGGTTTAAGGTTTATGGTTTAGGATTGTTTAAGGTTTAGGGTGGATTAGGTTTAGGGTTTAGAGTTTAGTGTTATGGTTACGGTTAGGGTTAGGGTTAGGGATGGGGTTAGGGTTAGGGTTAGGGTTATGGTAAGGGTTAGGGGTAGGGTTAGGGTTAGGGTTATGGTAAATGTTAGGGGGTTAGTGTTAGGGTTTGGGTTAGGGTTAGGGTTAGGGTTAGGGTTAGGTTAGGGTTAGGATTAGGGTTAGGGTTAGGGGTTAGGGTTAGTGTTATTGTTAGGGTTATTATTAGGGGGTTAGGTTTAAGTTTAGGATTAGTGTTAGGGTTAGAATTAGAAATAGGGGTAGTGTTAGGATTAAGGTCAGGGTTAGGTTTAGGGTTAGGGTTAGGGTTAAAGTTAGGGTTAAAGTCAGGGAGGGTTTAGGGTTAGGGTTAGGGTTAGCGTTAGATTTAGGGTTAGGTTTAGGTTTATTGTTAGATTTAGGATTTAGGGTCTAAGGTTTATGGTTTAGGATTGTTTAAGGTTTAGGGTGGATTAGGTTTAGGGTTTAGAGTTTAGTGTTATGGTTACAGTTAGGGTTAGGGTTAGGGTTAGGATTAGGGTTCAGGTTAGGGTTAGGATTAGGTTTAGGTTTAGGTTTAGAATTAGGGTTAGGGTTAGGGTTAGGGTTAGGGTTAGGGTTAGGGTTAGGGTTAGGTTAGGGTTAGGGTTAGGGTTAGGGTAAGGGTTAGGGTTTAGGGTTAGGGTTATGGTTATTATTAGGTTTAGGGTTTAGGGTTTAGTGTTTAGGGTTTAAGGTTTAGGGTTTAGGATTGTTTAAGGTTTAGGGTGGTTTAGGTTAAGGGTTTAGGGTTTAGAGTTTAGGATTGTTTAAGGTATAGGGTTGTTTAGGGTATAGAGTTTAGGGTTAAAAGTTTAGGGTTGTTTAGGGTTTAGTGTTTAGGGTTTAGGGTTGTTTAAGGTTTAGTGTTTAAGGTTTAGGTTTTAGGGTTGTTTTGGGTTTAGTGTTTAGTGTTGTTTAGGGTATAGTGTTAATGGTTTAGGGTTTAGGGTTATTTAGGGTTTAGTGTTTAAGGTTTAGGGTATAGGGTTGTTTAGGGTTTAGTGTTTAGGGTTGTTTATGGTTTAGTGATTAGGGTTGTTTAGGGTTGTTTAGAGGTTAGTGTTTAGGGTTATTCAGGGTTTATGATTTAGGGTTGTTCAGGGTTTAGGATTTATGGTTGTTCAGGGTTTAGGATTTAGGGATTAAGGTTAAGGGGTTAGGGTTAGGGTTAGGGTTAGGGTTAGGGTTAGGGTTAGCATTAGGGTTAGAGTTTGGGTTAGAGTTAGGGTTAGAGTTAGGGTTACGGGGTTATGTTAGGCTTAAGGTTAGGGTTAGGGTTATGGGGTTAAAGTTAGGGTTGGGGTTAGGGTTAGGTTTAGGTTTCGGGTTAGGGTTAGGGTTATAGTTATTCTTAGATTTATGGTTTAAAATTTAGGGTTTATGGTTTAAGGTTTAGGGTTTAGGATTGTTTAAGTTTTAGGGAGGTTTAGGTTTAGGGTATAGAATTTAGCGTTTAAGATTTTTTAATGGTTAGGGTTGTTTAGGTTTTAGCGTTTAGAGTTGTTTAGGGTTTTTTAGGGTTGTTTATAATTTAGTGTTTAGGGTTGTTCAGGATTTATGATTTAGGATATTTTAAGGTTTAGGGTTTAAGGTTGTATAGTGTTTTAGGGTTTAGGGTATAATGTTTAGGGTTAAGGGTTTAGGGTTGTTTAGGGTATAGTGTTAATGGTTTTAGGGTTTAGGCTTGTTTAGGGTTTAGTGTTTAGGGTTTAGGGTTTAGGGTTTTTTAGCGTTTAGTGTTTATAGTATAGGGTTTAGGGTGCTTTTGGAATTAGTGTTTAGGGTTTTTCGGGGCTTAAGGTTTAGGATTTAGGGTGTTAGGGTTAGTGTTAGGGTTAGGTTTAGGGTTAAGGTGAGGGTTAGGGTGAGGGTTAAGGTTAGGGTTAGGGTTAAGGTTAGTGTTAGTGTTAGGGTAAGGGTTAGGGTTAGGGATAGGGTTAGGGTTAGGGTTAGGGTTAAGTTTAGGGTTAGGGTTAGGGTTAGGGGTTAGGGTTAGGGTTGGTGTTAGGGGTTAGGGGTTAGTGTTAGGGTTAGGGTTAGGGTTAGGGTTAGGTTTAGTGTTAGGGTTATTATTAGAAGGTTAGGTTTTAGTTTAGGATTACTGTTAGGGTTAGAATTAGAAATAGGGTTAGTGTTAGGATTAGGGTCAGGGTTAGGTTTAGGGATAGGGTTAGGGTTAAGGGTAGGGTTAGGGTTAAGGTTAGATTTAAAGTTTAGGGTTTAGTGTTAGGATTAGGGATAGTGTGAGTTTTAGGGTTAGGTTTAGGGTTAGGGTTAGGGTTAGTGTTTGGGTTATGATTAGTGTTAGGATTAGGGTTAGGGTTAGGGTCAGGTTTAGGTTTAGGGTTAGGGTTAGGGTTAGGGTTAGATTTAGGGTTAGGTTTAGGTTTATTGTTAGATTTAAGGTTTAGGGTTTAAGGTTTATGGTTTAGGATTGTTTAAGGTTTAGGGTGGATTAGGTTTAGGGTTTAGAGTTTAGTATTATGGTTACGGTTAGGGTTAGGGTTAGGGTTAGAGTTAGGGTTAGGGTTAGGGTTAGGGTTAGGGTTAGAGTTAAGGTTAGGGTTAGTGTTAGGGTTAGGGTTATGGTTAGTGTTAGGATTAGGGTTAGGGTTAGGGTCAGGGTTAGGTTTAGGGTTAGGGATAGGGTTAGGGTTAGATTTAGGGTTAGGTTAGGTTTATTGTTAGATTTAGGTTTTAGAGTTTAAGGTTTATGGTTTAGGATTGTTCAAGGTTTAGGGTGGATTAGGTTTAGGGTTTAGAGTTTAGTGTTATGGTTACGGTTAGGGTTAGGGTTAGGGATGGGGTTAGGGTTAGGGTTAGGGTTATGGTAAAGGTTAAGGTTAGGGTTAGGGTTAGGGTAAAAGTTAGGGGGTTAGTGTTAGGGTTTGAGTTAGGGTAAGGGTTAGGGTTAGGGTTAGGTTAGGGTTAGGGTTAGGGTTAGGGTTAGGGTTTAGGGTTAGTTTTAGGGTTAGGGTTATTATTAGGGGGTTAGGGTTAAGTTTAGGATTAGTGTTAGGGTTAGAATTAGAAATAGGTTTAGTGTTAGGATTAGGGTCAGGGTTAGGTTTAGGGTTAGGGTTAGGGTTAGGGTTAGGGTTAGGGTCAGGTAGGGTTTAGGGTTAGGGTTAGATTTAGGGTTAGGTTTAGGTTTAATGTTAGATTTAGGGTTTAGGGTCTACGGTTTATGGTTTAGGATTGTTTAAGGTTTAGGGTGGATTAGGTTTAGGGTTTAGAGTTTAGTGTTATGGTTACGGTTAGGGTTAGGGTTAGGGTTAGGGTTAGGATTAGGGTTAAGGTTAGGCTTAGGGTTAGGTTTAGGGTTAGGGTTAGGGTTAGGGTTAGGGTTATGGTTAGGGTTATGGTTATGGTTAGGGTTAGGGTTAGGTTTAGGGTTAGGGTTAGGGTTAGGGTTTGGGTAAGGGTTAGGGGTTAGGGTTAGGGTTAGGGTTAAGGTTAGGGTTAGGGTTAAGGTTAGGGTTAGGGTTAGGGTTAGGTTTAAGGTTAGGGTTAGGGTAAGGTTAGGGTTAGGGTTAGGGTTAGGGTTAGGGGTTAGGGTTAGTGTTAGGGTTAGGGTTATTATTAGGGGGTTAGGTTTAAGTTTAGGATTAGTGTTATGGTTAGAATTAGAAATAGGTTTAGTGTTAGGATTAGGGTCAGGGTTAGGTTTAGGGTTAGGGTTAGGGTTAGGGTTAGGGTTAAAGTCAGGTAGGGTTTAGGGTTAGGGTTAGGGTTAGGGTTAGATTTAGGGTTAGGTTTAGGTTTATTGTTAGATTTAGGATTTAGGGTCTAAGGTTTATGGTTTAGGATTGTTTAAGATTTAGGGTGGATTAGGTTTAGGGTTTAGAGTTTAGTGTTATGGTTACGGTTAGGGTTAGGGTTAGGGTTAGGGTTAGGATTAGGGTTAAGGTTAGGGTTAGGATTAGGTTTAGGGTTAGGGTTAGGGTTAGGGTTAGGGTTAGGGTTAGGGTTAGGATTAGGGTTAGGGTTAGGGTTAGGGTAAGGGTTAGGGGTTAGGGTTAGGGTTATCGTTATTGTTAGGTTTAGGGTTTAGGGTTTAGTGTTTAGGGTTTAAGGTTTAGGGTTTAGGATTGTTTAAGGTTTAGGGTGGTTTAGGTTAAGGGTTTAGGGTTTAGAGTTTAGGATTGTTTAAGGTTTAGGGTTGTTTAGGGTATAGAGTTTAGGGTAAAAAGTTTAGGGTTGTTTAGGGTTTAGTGTTTAGGGTTTAGGGTTGTTTAAAGTTTAGTGTTTAAGGTTTAGGTTTTAGGGTTGTTTTGGGTTTAGTGTTTAGTGTTGTTTAGGGTATAGTGTTAATGGTTTAGGGTTTAGGGTTATTTAGGGTTTAGTGTTTAAGGTTTAGGGTATAGGGTTTTTTAGGGTTTAGTGTTTAGGGTTGTTTATGGTTTAGTGATTAGGGTTGTTTAGGGTTGTTTAGAGGTTAGTGTTTAGGGTTATTCAGGGTTTATGATTTAGGGTTGTTCAGGGTTTAGGATTTATGGTTGTTCAGGGTTTAGGATTTAGGGATTAAGGTTAAGGGGTTAGGGTTAGGGTTAGGGTTAGGGTTAGGGTTAGGGTTAGGGATAGCATTAGGGTTAGAGTTAGGGTTAAAGTTAGGGTTATGGGGTTATGTTAGGCTTAAGGTTAGGGTTAGGGTTATGGGGTTAAGGTTAGGGTTGGGGTTAGGGTTAGGTTTAGGTTTAGGGTTAGGGTTAGGGTTATGGTTATCCTTAGATTTATGGTTTAAAATTTAGTGATTATGGTTTAAGGTTTAGGGTTTAGGATTGTTTAAGTTTTAGGGTGGTTTAGGTTTAGGGTATAGAATTTAGCGTTTAAGATTTTTTAATGGTTAGGGTTGTTTAGGTTTTAGCGTTTAGAGTTGTTTAGGGTTTTTTAGGGTTGTTTATAATTTAGTGTTTAGGGTTGTTCAGGATTTATGATTTAGGATATGTTAAGGTTTAGGGTTTAAGGTTGTATAGTGTTTTAGGGTTTAGGATATAATGTTTAGGGTTAAGGGTTTAGGGTTTTTTAGGGTATAGTGTTAATGGTTTTAGGGTTTAATCTTGTTTAGGGTTTAGTGTTTAGGGTTTAGGGTTTAGGGTTTTTTAGCGTTTAGTGTTTATAGTTTAGGGTTTAGGGTGCTTTTGGAATTAGTGTTTAGGGTTTTTCGAGGCTTAAGGTTTAGGATTTAGGGTGTTAGGGTTAGTGTTAGGGTTAGGTTTAGGGTTAAGGTGAGGGTTAGGGTGAGGGTTAAGGTTAGGGTTAGGGTTAAGGTTAGTGTTAGTGTTAGGGTAAGGGTTAGGGTTAGGGATAGGGTTAGGGTTAGGGTTAGGGTTAAGGTTAGGGTTAGGGTTAGGGTTAGGGGTTAGGGTTAGGGTTAGTGTTAGGGGTTAAGGGTTAGTGTTAGGGTTAGGGTTAGGTTTAGGGTTAGGGTTAGGGTTAGGTTTAGTGTTAGGGTTATTATTAGGGGGTTAGGTTTTAGTTTAGGATTAGTGTTAGGGTTAGAATTAGAAATAGGGTTAGTGTTAGGATTAGGGTCAGTGTTAGGTTTAGGGATAGGGTTAGGGTTAAGGGTAGGGTTAGAGTTAGGGTTAGATTTAAAGTTTAGGGTTTAGTGTTAGGATTAGGGATAGTGTGAGTTTTAGGGTTAGGTTTAGGGTTAGGGTTAGGGTTAGTGTTTGTGTTATGATTAGTGTTAGGATTAGGGTTAGGGTTAGGGTCAGGTTTAGGTTTAGGGTTAGGGTTAGGGTTAGGGTTAGATTTAGGGTTAGGTTTAGGTTTATTGTTAGATTTAAGGTTTAGGGTTTAAGGTTTATGGTTTAGGATTGTTTAAGGTTTAGGGTGGATTAGGTTTAGGGTTTAGAGTTTAGTATTATGGTTACGGTTATGGTTAGGGTTAGGGTTAGAGTTAGGGTTAGGGTTAGGGTTAGGGTTAGGGTTAAGGTTAGGGTTAGTGTTAGAGTTAGGGTTATGGTTAGTTTTAGGATTAGGGTTAGGGTTAGGGTCAGGGTTAGGTTTAGGGTTAGGGATAGGGTTAGGGTTAGATTTAGGGTTAGGTTTAGGTTTATTGTTAGATTTAGGGTTTAGGGTTTAAGGTTTATGGTTTAGGATTGTTCAAGGTTTAGGGTGGATTAGGTTTAGGGTTTAGAGTTTAGTGTTATGGTTACGGTTAGTGTTAGGGTTAGGGATGGGATTAGGGTTAGGGTTAGGGTTAGGGTTAGGGTTAGGGTAATGGGTAGGGTTAGGGTTATGGTTAGGGTAAGGGTTAGGGGTTAGTGTTAGGGTTAGGGTTAGGGTTAGGGTTAGGGTTAGGTTAGGGTTAGGGTTAGGGTTAGGGTTAGGGTTAGGTTAGGGTTAGGGTTAGGGTTATGGTAAAGGTTAGGGTTAGGGTTAGGGTTAGAGTAAAAGTTAGGGGGTTAGTGTTAGGGTTTGTGTTAGGGTTAGGGTTAGGGTTAGGGTTAGGTTAGGGTTAGGGTTAGGTTTAGGGTTAGGGTTAGGGTTTAGGGTTAGTTTTAGGGTTAGGGTTAGGGTTAGGGGGTTAGGGTTAAGTTTAGGATTAGTGTTAGGGTTAGAATTAGAAATAGGTTTAGTGTTAGGATTAGGGTCAGGGTTAGGTTTAGGGTTAGGGTTAGGGTTAGGGTTAGGGTTAGGGTCAGGGAGGGTTTAGGGTTAGGGTTAGATTTAGGGTTAGGTTTAGGTTTAATGTTAGATTTAGGGTTTAGGGTCTACGGTTTATGGTTTAGGATTGTTTAAGGTTTAGGGTGGATTAGGTTTAGGGTTTAGAGTTTAGTGTTATGGTTACGGTTAGGGTTAGGGTTAGGGTTAGGGTTATGGTTAGGGTTAGGGCTAGGGTTAGGTTTAGAATTAGGATTAGGGTTAGGGTTTGGGTAAGGGTTAGGGGTTAGGGTTAGGGTTAGGGTTAGGGTTAGGGTTAGGTGTTAGGGTTCTTGAAAGGGTTAGGGTTATTATTAGGGGGTTAGGTTTAAGTTTAGGATTAGTGTTAGGCTTAGAATTAGAAATAGGGTTAGTGTTAGGATTAGGGTCAGGGTTAGGTTTAGGGTTAGGGTTAGGGTTAGGGTCAGGGAGGGTTTAGGGTTAGGGTTAGGGTTAGTGTTAGATTTAGGGTTAGGTTTAGGTTTATTGTTAGATTTAGGATTTAGGGTCTAAGGTTTATGGTTTAGGATTGTTTAACGTTTTGGGTGGATTAGGTTTAGGGTTTAGAGTTTAGTGTTATGGTTACGGTTAGGGTTAGGGTTAGGGTTAGGATTAGGGTTAAGGTTAGGGTTAGGATTAGGTTTAGGGTTAGGGTTAGGGTTAGGGTTAGGGTTAGGGTTAGGGTTAGGGTTAGGATTAAGTTTAGGTTTAGGGTTACGGTTAGGGTTAGGGTTAGGGTTAGGATTAGGGTTAAGGTTAGGGTTAGGTTTAGGGTTAGGGTTAGGGTTAGGGTTAGGGTTAGGGTTAGGGTAAGGGTTAGGGTTAGGGTTAGGATTAGGGTTAGGGTTAGGGTTAGGGTAAGGGTTAGGGGTTAGGGTTAGGGTTATGGTTATTGTTAGGTTTATGGTTTAGGGTTTAGTGTTTAGGGTTTAAGGTTTAGGGTTTAGGATTGTTTAAGATTTAGGGTGGTTTAGGTTAAGGGTGTAGGGTTTAGAGTTTAGGATTGTTTAAGGTTTAGGGTTGTTTAGGGTATAGTGTTTAGGGTTAAAAGTTTAGGGTTGTTTAGGGTTTAGTGTTTAGGGTTTAGGTTTGTTTAAGGTTTAGTGTTTAAGGTTTAGGTTTTAGGGTTGTTTGGGGTTGAGTGTTTAGTGTTCTTTAGGGTATAGTGTTAATGGTTTAGGGTTTAGGGTTATTTAGGGTTTAGTGTTTAAGGTTTAGTGTATAGGGTTGTTTAGGGTTTAGTGTTTAGGGTTGTTTATGGTTTACTGATTAGGGTTGTTTAGGGTTGTTTAGAGGTTAGTGTTTACGGTTATTCAGGGTTTATGATTTAGGGTTGTTCAGGGTTTAGGATTTATGGTTGTTCAGGGTTTAGAATTTAGGGATTAAGGTTAAGGGGTTAGGGTTAGGGTTAGGGTTAGGGTTAGCATTAGGGTTAGAGTTAGGGTTAGAGTTAGGGTTAGAGTTAGGGTTATGGGGTTATGTTAGGCTTAAGGTTAGGGTTAGGGTTATGGGGTTAAGGTTAGGGTTAAGGTTAGGGTTAGGTTTCAGTTTAGGGTTATGGTTAGGGTTATGGTTATTCTTAGATTTATGGTTTAAAATTTAGGGCTTATGGTTTAAGGTTTAGGGTTTAGGATTGTTTAAGTTTTAGGGTGGTTTAGGTTTAGGGTATAGAATTTAGCGTTTAAGATTGTTTAATGGTTAGGGTTGTTTAGGTTTTAGCGTTTAGAGTTGTTTAGGGTTTTTTAGGGTTGTTTATAATTTAGTGTTTAGGGTTGTTCAGGATTTATGATTTAGGATATTTTAAGGTTTAGGGTTAAAGGTTGTATAGTGTTTTAGGGTTAAGGGTATAATGTTTAGGGTTAAGGGTTTAGGGTTGTTTAGGGTATAGTGTTAATGGTTTTAGGGTTTAGGCTTGTTTAGGGTTTAGTGTTTAGGGTTTTGGGTTTTTTAGCGTTTAGTGTTTATAGTTTAGGGTTTAGGGTGCTTTTGGAATTAGTGTTTAGGGTTTTTCGGGGTTTAGGGTTTAGGATTTTGGGTGTTAGGGTTAGTGTTAGGGTTAGGTTTAGGGTTAAGGTGAGGGTTAGGGTGAGGGTTAAGGTTAGGGTTAGGGTTAAGGTTAGTGTTAGTGTTAGGGTAAGGGTTAGGGTTAGGGATAGGGTTAGGGTTAGGTTTAGGGTTAGGGTTAGGGTTAGGGTTAGGGTTAGGGTTAGGGGTTAGGGTTAGGTTTAGTGTTAGGGGTTAGGGGTTAGTGTTAGGGTTAGGGTTAGGGTTAGGGTTAGGGTTAGGTGTTAGGGTTCTTGAAAGGGTTAGGGTTATTATTAGGGGGTTAGGTTTAAGTTTAGGATTAGTGTTAGGCTTAGAATTAGAAATAGGGTTAGTGTTAGGATTAGGGTCAGGGTTAGGTTTAGGGTTAGGGTTAGGGTTAGGGTCAGGGAGGGTTTAGGTTTAGGGTTAGGGTTAGTGTTAGATTTAGGGTTAGGTTTAGGTTTATTGTTAGATTTAGGATTTAGGGTCTAAGGTTTATGGTTTAGGATTGTTTAACGTTTAGGGTGGATTAGGTTTAGGGTTTAGAGTTTAGTGTTATGGTTACGGTTAGGGTTAGGGTTAGGGTTAGGATTAGGGTTAAGGTTAGGGTTAGGATTAGGTTTAGGGTTAGGGTTAGGGTTAGGGTTAGGGTTAGGGTTAGGGTTAGGGTTAGGGTTAGGATTAAGTTTAGGTTTAGGGTTACGGTTAGGGTTAGGGTTAGGGTTAATATTAGGGTTAAGGTTAGGGTTAGGTTTAGGGTTAGGGTTAGGGTTAGGGTTAGGGTTAGGGTTAGGGTAAGGGTTAGGGTTAGGGTTAGGATTAGGGTTAGGGTTAGGGTTAGGGTAAGGGTTAGGGGTTAGGGTTAGGGTTATGGTTATTGTTAGGTTTATGGTTTAGGGTTTAGTGTTTAGGGTTTAAGGTTTAGGGTTTAGGATTGTTTAAGATTTAGGGTGGTTTAGGTTAAGGGTTTAGGGTTTAGAGTTTAGGATTGTTTAAGGTTTAGGGTTGTTTAGGGTATAGTGTTTAGGGTTAAAAGTTTAGGGTTTTTTAGGTTTTAGTGTTTAGGGTTTAGGGTTGTTTAAGGTTTAGTGTTTAAGGTTTAGGTTTTAGGGTTGTTTTGGATTTAGTGTTTAGTGTTGTTTAGGGTATAGTGTTAATGGTTTAGGGTTTAGGGTTATTTAGGGTTTAGTGTTTAAGGTTTAAGGTATAGGGTTGTTTAGGGTTTAGTGTTTAGGGTTGTTTATGGTTTAGTGATTAGGGTTGTTTAGGGTTGTTTAGAGGTTAGTGTTTAGGGTTATTCAGGGTTTATGATTTAGGGTTGTTCAGGGTTTAGGATTTATGGTTGTTCAGGATTTAGGATTTAGGGATAAAGGTTAAGGGGTTAGGGTTAGGGTTAGGGTTAGGGTTAGGGTTAGGGTTAGGGTTAGGGTTAGGGTTAGGGTTAAGGTGAGGGTTAGGGTTAGGGTTAGGGTTATGGTTAGTGTTAGGATTAGGGTTAGTGTTAGGGTCAGGGTTAGGTTTAGGGTTAGGGTTAGGGTTAGGGTTAGATTTAGGGTCAGGTTTAGGTTTATTGTTAGATTTAGGGTTTAGGGTTTAGGTTTATGGTTTAGGATTGTTTAAGGTTTAGGGTGGATTAGGTTTAGGGTTTAGAGTTTAGTGTTATGGTTACGGTTAGTGTTAGGGTTAGGGTTAGGGTTAGGGTTAGGGTTAGGGTTAGGGTAATGGTTAGTGTGAGGGTTAGGGTTAGGGTAAGGGTTAATGGTTAGTGTTAGGGTTAAGATTAGGGTTAGGGTTAGGGTTAGGTTAGGGTTAGGGTTAGGGTTAGGGTTAGGGGTTAGGGTTAGTGTTAGGGTTAAGGTTATTATTAGGGGGTTAGGTTTAAGTTTAGGATTAGTGTTAGGGTTAGAATTAGAAATAGGGTTAGTGTTAGGATTAGGGTCAGGGTTAGGTTTAGGGTTAGGGTTAGGGTTAGGGTGAGGTTTAGGGTCAGGGAGGGTTTAGGGTTAGGGTTAGGGTTAGGTTAAGATTTAGGGTTAGGTTTAGGTTTATTGTTAGATTTAGGATTTAGGGTCTAAGGTTTATGGTTTAGGATTGTTTAAGGTTTAGGGTGGATTAGGTTTAGGGTTTAGAGTTTAGTGTTATGGTTACGGTTAGGGTTAGGGTTAGGGTTAGGATTAGGGTTAAGGTTAGGGTTAGGATTAGGTTTAGGTTTAGGGTTAGGGTTAGGGTTAGGGTTAGGGTTAGGGTTAGGGTTAGGGTTAGGATTAGGGTTAGGGTTAGAGTTAGGGTAAGGGTTAGGGGTTAGGGTTAGGGTTATGGTTATTGTTAGGTTTAGGGTTTAGGGTTTAGTGTTTTGGGTTTAAGGTTTAGGGTTTAGGATTGTTTAAGATTTAGGGTGGTTTAGGTTAAGGGTTTAGGGTTTAGAGTTTAGGATTGTTTAAGGTTTAGGGTTGTTTAGGGTATAGTTTTTAGGGTTAAAATTTTAGGGTTGTTTTGGGTTTAGTGTTTAGGGTTTAGGGTTGTTTAAGATTTAGTGTTTAAGGTTTAGGTTTTAGGGTTGTTTTGGGTTTAGTGTTTAGTGTTGTTTAGGGTATAGTGTTAATGGTTTATGGTTTAGAGTTATTTAGGGTTTAGTGTTTAAGGTTTAGGGAATAGGGTTGTTTAGGATTTAGTGTTTAGGGTTGTTTATGGTTTAGTGATTAGGGTTGTTTAGGGTTTTTTTAGAGGTTAGTGTTTAGGGTTATTCAGGGTTTATGATTTAGGGTTGTTCAGGGTTTAGGATTTATGGTTGTTCAGGGTTTAGGATTTAGGGCTTAAGGTTAAGGGGTTAGGGTTAGGGTTAGGGTTAGGGTTAGGGTTAGCATTAGGGTTATAGTTAGAGTTAGAGTTAGGGTTATGGGGTTATGTTAGGCTTAAGGTTAGGGTTAGGGTTATGGGGTTAAGGTTAGGGTTGTGGTTAGGGTTAGGTTTAGGTTTAGGGTTAGGGTTAGGGTTATGGTTATTCTTAGATTTAAGGTTTAAATTTTAGGGTTTATGGTTTAAGGTTTAGGGTTTAGGATTGTTTAAGTTTTAGGGTGGTTTAGGTTTAGGGTATAGGGTTTAGCGTTTAAGATTCTTTAATGTTTAGGGTTGTTTAGGTTTTAGCGTTTAGAGTTGTTTAGGGTTTTTTAGGGTTGTTTATGATTTAGTGTTTAGGGTTGTTCAGGATTTATGATTTAGGTTATTTTAAGGTTTAGGGTTTAAGGTTGTATAGTGTTTTAGGGTTTAGGGTATATTGTTTAGGGTTAAGGGTTTAGGGTTGTTTAGGGTATAGTGTTAATGGTTTTAGGGTTTAGGCTTGTTTAGTGTTTAGTGTTTAGGGTTTAGGGTTTAGGGTTTTTTAGCGTTTAGTGTTTACAGTTTAGGGTTTAGGGCGCTTTTGGAATTAGTGTTTAGGGTTTTTCGGGGTTTAGTGTTTAGGATTTAGGGTGTTAGTGTTAGTTTTAGGGTTAGGTTTAGGGTTAAGGTGAGGGTTAGGGTGAGGGTTAAGGTTAGGGTTAGGGTTAAGGTTAGTGTTAGTGTTAGGGTAAGGGTTAGGGTTAGGGATAGGGTTAGGGTTAGGGTTAGGGTTAGGGTTAAGTTTAGGGTTAGGGTTAGGGTTAGGGTTAGGGGTTAGGGTTAGGGTTAGTGTTAGGGGTTAGGGGTTAGTGTTAGGGTTAGGGTTAGGGTTAGGGTTAGGTTAGGGTTATTATTAGGGGGTTAGGTTTTAGTTCAGGATTAGTGTTCGGGTTAGAATTAGAAATAGGGTTAGTGTTAGGATTAGGGTCAGGGTTAGGTTTAGGGATATGGTTAGGGTTAGGGTTAAGGGTAGGTTTAGTGTTAGGGTTAGATTTAAAGTTTAGGGTTTAGTGTTAGGAATAGGGATAGTGTGAGGTTTAGGGTTAGGTTTAGGGTTAGGGTTAGGGTTAGTGTTTGGGTTATGATTAGTGTTATTATTAGGGTTAGGGTTAGGGTCAGGTTTAGGTTTAGGGTTAGGGTTAGGGTTAGGGTCAGATTTAGGGTTAGGTTTAGGTTTATTGTTAGATTTAGGGTTTAGGGTTTAAGGTTTAAGGTTTAGGATTGTTTAAGGTTTAGGGTAGATTAGGTTTAGGGTTTAGAGTTTAGTATTATGGTTATGGTTAGTGTTAGGGTTAGGGTTAGAGTTAGGGTTAGGGTTTGGGTTAGGGTTAGGGTTAGGGTTAGGGTTAAGGTTAGGGTTAATGTTAGGGTTAGAGTTATGGTTAGTGTTAGGATTAGGGTTAGGTTTAGGGTCAGGGTTAGGTTTAGGGTTAGGGATAGGGTTAGGGTTAGATTTAGGGTTAGGTTTAGGTTTATTGTTAGATTTAGGATTTAGGGTCTAAGGTTTATGGTTTAGGATTGTTTAAGGTTTAGGGTGGATTAGGTTTAGGGTTTAGAGTTTAGTGTTATGGTTACGGTTAGGGTTAGGGTTAGGGTTAGGGTTAGGGTTAGGGTTAGGATTAGGGTTAAGGTTAGGGTTAGGATTAGGTTTAGGGTTAGGGTTAGGGTTAGGGTTAGGGTTAGGGTTAGGATTAGGGTTAGGGTTAGGGTTAGGGTAAGGGTTAGGGGTTAGGGTTAGGGTTATGGTTATTGTTAGGTTTAGGGTTTAGGGTTTAGTGTTTAGGGTTTAAGGTTTAGGGTTTAGGATTGTTTAACATTTAGGGTGGTTTAGGTTAAGGGTTTAGGGTTTAGAGTTTAGGATTGTTTAAGGTTTAGTGTTGTTTAGGGTATAGTGTTTAGGGTTAAATGTTTAGGGTTGTTTAGGGTTTAGTGTTTAGGGTTTAGGGTTGTTTAAGGTTTAGTGTTTAAGGTTTAGGTTTTAGGGTTGTTTTGGGTTTAGTGTTTAGTGTTGTTTAGGGTATAGTGCTAATGGTTTAGGGTTTAGGGTTATTTAGGGTTTAGTGTTTAAGGTTTAGGGTATAGGGTTGTTTAGGGTTTAGTGTTTAGGGTTGTTTATGGTTTAGTGATTAGTGTTATTTAGGGTAGTTTAGAGGTTAGTGTTTAGGGTTATTCAGGGTTTATGATTTAGGGTTGTTCAGGGTTTAGGATTTATGGTTGTTCAGGGTTTAGGATTTAGGGAAAAAGGTTAAGGGGTTAGGGTTAGGGTTAGGGTTAGGGTTAGGGTTAGGGTTAGGGTTAGGGTTAGGGTTAAGGTTAGGGTTAGGGTTAGGGTTAGGGTTATGGTTAGTGTTAGGATTAGGGTTAGTGTTAGGGTCAGGTTTAGGTTTAGGGTTAGGGTTAGGGTTAGGGTTAGATTTAGGGTCAGGTTTAGGTTTATTGTTAGATTTAGGGTTTAGGGTTTAGGTTTATGGTTTAGGATTGTTTAAGGTTTAGGGTGGATTAGGTTTAGGGTTTAGAGTTTAGTGTTATGGTTACGGTTAGTGTTAGGGTTAGGGTTAGGGTTAGGGTTAGGGTTAGGGTTAGGGTAATGGTTAGGGTGAGGGTTAGGGTTAGGGTAAGGGTTAATGGTTAGTGTTAGGGTTAGGATTAGGGTTAGGGTTAGGGTTAGGTTAGGGTTAGGGTTAGGGTTAGGGTTAGGGGTTAGGGTTAGTGTTAGGGTTAAGGTTATTATTAGGGGGTTAGGTTTAAGTTTAGGATTAGTGTTAGGGTTAGAATTAGAAATAGGGTTAGTGTTAGGATTAGGGTCAGGGTTAGGTTAAGGGTTAGGGTTAGGGTTAGGGTGAGGGTTAGGGTCAGTGAGGGTTTAGGGTTAGGGTTAGGGTTAGGGTAAGATTTAGGGTTAGGTTTAGGTTTATCGTTAGATTTAGGATTTAGGGTCTAAGGTTTATGGTTTAGGATTGTTTAAGGTTTAGGGTGGATTAGGTTTAGGGTTTAGAGTTTAGTGTTATGGTTACGGTTAGGGTTAGGGTTAGGGTTAGGATTAGGGTTAAGGTTAGGGTTAGGATTAGGTTTAGGTTTAGGGTTAGGGTTAGGGTTAGGGTTAGGGTTAGGGTTAGGGTTAGGATTAGGGTTAGGGTTAGAGTTAGGGTAAGGGTTAGGGGTTAGGGTTAGGGTTATGGTTATTGTTAGGTTTAGGGTTTAGGGTTTAGTGTTTAGGGTTTAAGGTTTAGGGTTTAGGATTGTTTAAGATTTAGGGTGGTTTAGGTTAAGGGTTTAGGGTTTAGAGTTTAGGATTGTTTAAGGTTTAGGGTTGTTTAGGGTATAGTTTTTAGGGTTAAAAGTTTAGGGTTGTTTTGGGTTTAGTGTTTAGGGTTTAGGGTTGTTTAAGGTTTAGTGTTTAAGGTTTAGGTTTTAGGGTTGTTTTGGGTTTAGTGTTTAGTGTTGTTTAGGGTATAGTGTTAATGGTTTATGGTTTAGAGTTATTTAGGGTTTAGTGTTTAAGGTTTAGGGAATAGGGTTGTTTAGGATTTAGTGTTTAGGATTGTTTATGGTTTAGTGATTAGGGTTGTTTAGGGTTGTTTAGAGGTTAGTGTTTAGGGTTATTCAGGGTTTATGATTTAGGGTTGTTCAGGGTTTAGGATTTATGGTTGTTCAGGGTTTAGGATTTAGGGCTTAAGGTTAAGGGGTTAGGGTTAGGGTTAGGGTTAGGGTTAGCATTAGGGTTATAGTTAGGGTTAGAGTTAGGGTTATGGGTTTATGTTAGGCTTAAGGTTAGGGTTAGGGTTATGGGTTTAATGTTAGGGTTGTGGTTAGGGTTAGTTTTAGGTTTAGGGTTAGGGTTAGGGTTATGGTTATTCTTAGATTTAAGGTTTAAATTTTAGGGTTTATGGTTTAAGGTTTAGGGTTTAGGATTGTTTAAGTTTTAGGGTGGTTTAGGTTTAGGGTATAGGGTTTAGCGTTTAAGATTCTTTAATGTTTAGGGTTGTTTAGGTTTTAGCGTTTAGAGTTGTTTAGGGTTTTTTAGGGTTGTTTATGATTTAGTGTTTAGGGTTGTTCAGGATTTATGATTTAGGATATTTTAAGGTTTAGGGTTTAAGGTTGTATAGTGTTTTAGGGTTTAGGGTATATTGTTTAGGGTTAAGGGTTTAGGGTTGTTTAGGGTATAGTGTTAATGGTTTTAGGGTTTAGGCTTGTTTAGTGTTTAGTGTTTAGGGTTTAGGGTTTAGGGTTTTTTAGCGTTTAGTGTTTACAGTTTAGGGTTTAGGGCGCTTTTGGAATTAGTGTTTAGGGTTTTTCGGGGTTTAGTGTTTAGGATTTAGGGTGTTAGTGTTAGTGTTAGGGTTAGGTTTAGGGTTAAGGTGAGGGTTAGGGTGAGGGTTAAGGTTAGGGTTAGGGTTAAGGTTAGTGTTAGTGTTAGGGTAAGGGTTAGGGTTAGGGATAGGGTTAGGGTTAGGGTTAGGGTTAGGGTTAAGTTTAGGGTTAGGGTTAGGGTTAGAGTTAAGAGTTAGGGTTAGGGTTAGTGTTAGGGGTTAGGGGTTAGTGTTAGGGTTAGGGTTAGGGTTAGGGTTAGGTTAGGGTTATTATTAGGGGGTTAGGTTTTAGTTCAGGATTAGTGTTCGGGTTAGAATTAGAAATAGGGTTAGTGTTAGGATTAGGGTCAGGGTTAGGTTTAGGGATATGGTTAGGGTTAGGGTTAAGGGTAGAGTTAGTGTTAGGGTTAGATTTAAAGTTTAGGGTTTAGTGTTAGGAATAGGGATAGTGTGAGGTTTAGGGTTAGGTTTAGGGTTAGGGTTAGGGTTAGTGTTTGGGTTATGATTAGTGTTATTATTAGGGTTAGGGTTAGGGTCAGGTTTAGGTTTAGGGTTAGGGTTAGGGTTAGGGTCAGATTTAGGGTTAGGTTTAGGTTTATTGTTAGATTTAGGGTTTAGGGTTTAAGGTTTAAGGTTTAGGATTGTTTAAGGTTTAGGGTAGATTAGGTTTAGGGTTTTGAGTTTAGTATTATGGTTACGGTTAGTGTTAGGGTTAGGGTTAGAGTTAGGGTTAGGGTTTGGGTTAGGGTTAGGGTTAGGGTTAGGGTTAAGGTTAGGGTTAATGTTAGGGTTAGAGTTATGGTTAGTGTTAGGATTAGGGTTAGGTTTAGGGTCAGGGTTAGGTTTAGGGTTAGGGATAGGGTTAGGGTTAGATTTAGGGTTAGGTTTAGGTTTATTGTTAGATTTAGGATTTAGGGTCTAAGGTTTATGGTTTAGGATTGTTTAAGGTTTAGGGTAGATTAGGTTTAGGGTTTAGAGTTTAGTGTTATGGTTACAGTTAGGGTTAGGGTTAGGGATGGGGTTAGGTTTAGGGTTAGGGTTATGGTAAGGGTTAGGGTTAGGGTTAGGGTTAGGGTTATGGTAAAAGTTAGGGGGTTAGTGTTAGGGTTTGGTTTAGGGTTAGGGTTAGGGTTAGGGTTAGGTTAGGGTTAGGGTTAGGGTTAGGGTTAGGGTTAGGGTTAGGGGTTAGGGTTAGTGTTAGGGTTAGGGTTAGGGTTAGGGTTAGGTTAGGGTTAGGGTTAGGGTTAGAGTTAGGGTTAGAGTTAGGGTTAAAGTTAGGGTTATGGGGTTATGTTAGGCTTAAGGTTAGGGTTAGGGTTATGGGGTTAAGGTTAGGGTTGGGGTTAGGGTTAGGTTTAGGTTTAGGGTTAGGGTTAGGGTTATGGTTATTCTTAGATTTATGGTTTAAAATTTAGGGCTTATGGTTTAAGGTTTAGTCTTTAGGATTGTTTAAGTTTTAGTGTGGTTTAGGTTTAGGGTATAGAATTTAGCGTTTAAGATTGTTTAATGGTTAGGGTTGTTTAGGTTTTAGCGTTTAGAGTTGTTTAGGGTTTTTTAGGGTTGTTTATAATTTAGTGTTTAGGGTTGTTCAGGATTTATGATTTAGGATATTTTAAGGTTTAGGGTTTAAGGTTGTATAGTGTTTTAGGGTTTAGTGTATAATGTTTAGGGTTAAGGGTTAAGGGTTGTTTAGGGTATAGTGTTAATGGTTTTAGGGTTTAGGCTTGTTTAGGGTTTAGTGTTTAGGGTTTAGTGTTTCGGGTTTTTTAGCGTTTAGTGTTTATAGTTTAGGGTTTAGGGTGCTTTTGGAATTAGTGTTTAGGGTTTTTCGGGGTTTAGTGTTTAGGATTTAGGGTGTTAGTGTTAGTGTTAGGGTTAGGTTTAGGGTTAAGGTGAGGGTTAGGGTGAGGGTTAAGGTTAGGGTTAGGGTTAAGGTTAGTGTTAGTGTTAGGGTAAGGGTTAGGGTTAGGGATAGGGTTAGGGTTAGGTTTAGGGTTAGGGTTAGGGTTAGGGCTAGGGTTAGGGGTTAGGGTTAGGTTTAGTGTTAGGGGTTAGGGGTTAGTGTTAGGATTAGGGTTAGGGTTAGGGTTAGGGTTAGGTTTAGTGTAGGGTTATTATTAGGGGGTTAGGTTTTAGTTTAGGATTAGTGTTAGGGTTAGAATTAGAAATAGGGTTAGTGTTAGGATTAGGGTCAGGGTTAGGTTTAGGGATAGGGTTAGGGTTAGGGTTAAGGGTAGGGTTAGGGTTAGGGTTAGATTTAAAGTTTAGGGTTTAGTGTTAGGATTAGTGATAGTGTGAGGTTTAGGGTTAGGTTTAGGGTTAGAGTTAGGGTTAGTGTTTGGGTTATGATTAGTGTTAGGATTAGGGTTAGGGTTAGGGTCAGGTTTAGGTTTAGGGTTAGGGTTAGGGTTAGGGTTATATTTAGGGTTAGGTTTAGGTTTATTGTTAGATTTAGGGTTTAGGGTTTAAGGTTTATGGTTTAGGATTGTTTATGGTTTAGGGTTGATTAGGTTTAGGGTTTAGAGTTTAGTATTATGGTTACGGTTAGGGTTAGGGTTAGGGTTAGAGACAGGGTTAGGGTTAGGGTTAGGGTTAGGGTTAAGGTTAGGGTTAGTGTTAGGGTTAGAGTTATGGTTAGTGTTAGGATTAGGGTTAGGGTTAGGGTCAGGGTTAGGTTTAGGGTTAGATATAGGGTTAGGGTTAGATTTAGGGTTAGGTTTAGGTTTATTGTTAGATTTAGGGTTTAGGGTTTAAGGTTTATGGTTTAGGATTGTTTAAGGTTTAGGGTGGATTAGGTTTAGGGTTTAGAGTTTAGTGTTATGGTTACGGTTAGGGTTAGGGTTAGGGTTGGGGTTATGGTTAGGGTTAGGGTTATGGTAAGGGTTAGGGTTAGGGTTAGGGTTAGGGTAAAAGTTAGGGGGTTAGTGTTAGGGTTTGGGTTAGGGTTAGGGTTAGGGTTAGGGTTAGGGTTAGTTTAGGGTTATGGTTAGGGTTAGGGTTAGGGGTTAGGTTTAGTGTTATGGTTAGGGTTATTATTAGGGGGTTAGGTTTAAGTTTAGGATTAGTGTTAGGGTTAGAATTAGAAATAGGGTTAGTGTTAGGATTAGTGTCAGGGTTTGGTTTAGGGTTAGGGTTAGGGTTAGGGTTAGGGTTAGGGTTAGGGTTAGGGTTACGGTTAGGGTTAGGGTTAGGGTTAGGTTTAGGGTTAGGGTTAGGTTTAGGGTTAGGGTAAGGGTTAGGGGTTAGGGTTAAGGTTAGGGTTAAGGTTAGGGTTAGGGTTAAGGTTAGGGTTAGGGTTAGGGTTAGGGTTAGGGTTAGGGTTAGGGTTAGGGTTAGGGTAAGGTTAGGGTTAGGGTTAGGGTTAGGGTTAGGGGTTAGGGTTAGGGTTAGTGTTAGGGGTTAGGGGTTAGGGTTAGGTTTATGGTTAGGGTTAGGGTTAGGGTTAGGTTTAGGGTTAGGGTTAGGGTGATGGTTAGGGTTAGGGTTATGTGGTTATGTTAGGCTTAAGGTTAGGGTTAGGGTTATGGGGTTAAGGTTAGGGTTGGGGTTAGGGTTAGGTTTAGGTTTAGGGTTATGGTTAGGGTTATGGTTATTCTTAGATTTATGGTTTAAAATTTAGGGTTTATGGTTTAAGGTTTAGGGTTTAGGATTGTTTAAGTTTTAGGGTGGTTTAGGTTTAGGGTATAGGGTTTAGCGTTTAAGATAGTTTAATGTTTAGGGTTGTTTATGTTTTAGCGTTTAGAGTTGTTTAGGTTTTTTTAGGGTTTTTTATGATTTAGTGTTTAAGGTTGTTCAGGATTTATGATTTAGGATATTTTAAGGTTTAGGGTTTAAGGTTGTATAGTGTTTTAGGGTTTAGGCTATAATGTTTAGGGTTAAGAGTTTAGGGTTGTTTAGGGTATAGTGTTAATGGTTTTAGGGTTTAGGCTTGTTTAGGGTTTAGTGTTTAGGGTTTAGGGTTTAGGGTTTTTTAGCGTTTAGTGTTGAGAGTTTAGGGGTTAGGGTGCTTTTGGAATTATTGTTTAGGGTTTTTCTGGGTTTAGGGTTTAGGATTTAGGGTTTTAGGGTTAGGTTTAGGGTTAGGCTGATGGTTAGGGTGAGGGTTAAGGTTAGGGTTAGGGTTAAGGTTAGTGTTAGTGTTAGGATAAGGGTTAGGGTTAGGGATAGGGTTAGGGTTAGGGTTAGGGTTAGGGTTAGGGTTAGGGTTAGGGTTAGGGTTAGGGTTAGGGTTAGGGTTAGGGTTAGAGTTTTGGGTTAGGGTTAGTGTTAGGGGTTAGGGATAGTGTTAGGGTTAGGGTTAGGGTTAGGGTTAGGGTTAGTGTTAGGGTTAGGGATAGGGTAGGTGTGAGGTTTAGGGTTACGGTTATGTTTAGGGTTAGGGTTAGTCTTTGTTTGGGTTATGGTTATTTTTAGGATTAGGCTTTGGTTTATGGTCAGGGGAAGGTTTAGGTTTACGTTTAGGGTTAGTGTTAGATTTAGGGTTAGGTTTAGGTTTATTGTTAGATTTAGGGTTTTGGGTTTAAGGTTTATGGTTTAGGATTGTTTAAGGTTTACGGTGGATTAGGTTTAGGGTTTAGAGTTTAGTCTTATGGTTACGGTTAGGGTTAGGGTTAGGGTTAGGGTTAGGGTTAGGGTTAGGGTTAGGTTTAGGGTTAGGATTAGGGTTAGGGTTAGGTTTAGAGTTAGTGTTAGGGTTAGGGATAGAGTTACGGTTAGGGTTAGGGTTAGAGTTACGGTTAGGGTTAGGGTTAGGGTTAAGGTTAGGGTTGGGGGGGTTAGGGTTAGGGTTAGGTTTAGGGTTAGGGTTATTATTAGGGAGTTAGGTTTAAATTTAGGATTAGTGTTAGGGTTACAATTAGAAATAGGGTTAGTGTTAGGATTAGGGTAAGGGTTAGGTTTAGGGATAGGGTTAGGGTTAGGGTTAGGGGTAGGGTTAGGGTTAGGGTTAGATTTAAAGTGCAAGGTTTTGTGTTAGGATTAGGGTTAGTGTGAGGTTTAGGGTTAGGGTTAGGTTTAGGGTTAGGGTTAGGGTTAGTGTTTGGGTTAAGGTTAGTGTTAGGATTAGGTTTAGGTTTAGGGTTAGGGTTAGGGTTAGATTTAGGGTTAGGTTTAGGTTTATTGTTAGATTTAGGGTTTAGGGTTTAAGGTTTGTGGTTTAGGATTGTTTAAGGTTTAGGGTGGATTATGTTTAGGGTTTATAGTTTAGTGTTATGGTTACGGTTATGGTTAGGGTTAGGTTTAGGGTTAGGGTTTGGGTTAGGGTTAGGGTTAGGTTTAGGGTTAGGGTTATGGTTAGGGTTAAGGTTAGGGTTAGGCTTAGGGTTAGGGTAAGGGTTATGATTATGTTTATTGTTAGGTTTAGGGTTAAAGTTAGGGTTAAGGTTCGGTTTATGGTTAGTGTTTGGTTTATGGTTAGGCTTAAGGTTAGGGTTAGGTTTAGGGTTAGGGTTACGGTTAGGGTTAGGTTTAGGGTTAGGGTTCGGGTTAGGGTTAGGGTTAGGTTTATTGTTAGGTTTAGGGTTTAGTGTTTAGGGACTAAGGTTTTGGGTTTAGGATTGTTTAAGGTTTAGGGTAGATTAGGTTTAGGGTTTAGAGTTTAGTGTTAAGGTTAGGGTTAGGTTTAGGGTTTAGGGTTTAGTGTTCGGATTAGGGTTAGGGTTAGGGTTAGGTTTAGGGTTACGTTTAGGGTCATGGATATTGTTAGGTTTAGGGTTTAGGGTTTAGGGTAAAGGTTTAGGATTTAGGATTGTTTAAGGTTTAGGGTGGATTATTTTTAGGGTTTAGAGTTTTGTGTTTGGGATATTGTTAGGGTTAGGTTTAGGCTTTAGGGATTACTGTTAGGGTTAGGGTTAGGGTTAGGGTTAAGGTTAGTGTTAGGTTTAGTGTTAGGGTTAGGGTTAGGTTTAGGTTTATTGTTAGGATTAGGGTTAGAGTTAGGATTAGGGTTAGGGTTAGGGTTAGTGTTAGGGTCAGGTTTAGGGTTAGGGTTAGGGTTAGGATTAGGTTTAGTGTTAGTGTTAGGTTTAGGGTTAGGGTTAGGGTTAGTGTTAGGTTTAGTGTTAGGGTTACGTTTAGGGTTAGGGTTAGGGTTAGGATTAGGGTTAGGGTTATGGTAATTGTTAGGTTTAGGGTTTAAGGTTTAGGGTTTAGGATTGTTTAAGGTTTATCGTAACTTAAATTTAGGGTTTACAATTTAGTGTTAGGGTTATGGTTAGTGTTAGGGTTAGGGTTAGGGTTAGGTTTAGGGTTCAGGGTTTAGGGTTTAGGATTGTTTAAGGTTTAGGGTAGATTAGGTTTAGGATTTAAAGTTTAGTTTTAGGGTTAGGGTTAGGTTTAGGGTTTTGGGTTTAGTGTTAGGATTAGGGTTAGGGTTAAAGTTAGGGTTAGGGTAAGGGTTAGGATTAGGTTTAGGGTTAGAGTTAGTGTTTGGGTTATGGTTAATGTTAGGATTAGGTTTAGGGTTAGGGTTAGGGTTAGGGTTAGATTTAGGGTTAGGTTTAGGTTTATTGTTAGATTTAGGGTTTAGGGTTTAAGGTCTGTGGTTTAGGATTGTTTAAGGTTTAGGGTGGATTAGGTTTAGGGTTTAGAGTTTAGTGTTATGGTTACGGTTAGGGTTAGGGTTAGGTTTAGGGTTAGGGTTTGGGTTAGGGTTAGTGTTAGGTTTAGGGTTAGGGTTATGGTTAGGGTTAAGTTTGTGCTTAGGGTTAGGATTAGGGTTATGGTTAGTGTTAGGATTAGGGTTAGGGTTAAGGTCAGGGTTAGGTTTAGGGTTAGGGTTAGGGTTAGGGATAGATTTAGGATTAGGTTTAGGTTTATTGTTAGATTTAGGGTTTAGGGTTTAAGGTTTATGGTTTAGGATATTTAAGGTTTAGGGTGGATTAGGTTTAGGGTTTAGAGTTTAGTGTTATGGTTAAGGTTAAGGTTAGGGTTAGGGTTAGGTTTAGGGTTAGGGTTAGTGTTACGGTTAGGGTTAGGGTTAGGGTTACGGTTAGGGTTAGGGTTAGGGTTAGGTTTATGGTTAGGCTTAAGTTTAGGGTTAGGTTTAGGGTTAGGGTTACGGTTAGGGTTAGGTTTAGGGTTAGGGTTAGGGTTAGGTTTAGGTTTATTGTTAGGTTTAGGGTTTAGTGTTTAGGGTCTAAGGTTTTGGGTTTAGGATTGTTTAAGGTTTAGGGTAGATTAGGTTTAGGGTTTAGAGTTTAGTGTTAAGTTTAGGGTTAGGTTTAGGGTTTAGGGTTTAGTGTTCGGATTAGGGTTAGGGTTAGGGTTAGGTTTAGGGTTACGTTTAGGGTCTTGGATATTGTTAGGTTTAGGGTTTAGGGTTTAGGGTAAAGGTTTAGGATTTAGGATTGTTTAAGGTTTAGGGTGGATTATTTTTAGGGTTTAGAGTTTTGTGTTTGGGATATCGTTAGGGTTAGGTTTAGGGTTTAGGGATTACTGTTAGGTTTAGGGTTAGGGTTAGGGTTAAGGTTAGTGTTAGGTTTAGGGTTAGGGTTAGGGGTAGGTTTAGGTTTATTGTTAGGATTAGGGTTAGAGTTAGAATTAAGGTTAGGGTTAGGGTTAGGGTTAGGGTCAGGTTAGGGTTAGGGTTAGGGTTAGGATTAGGTTTAGTGTTAGTGTTAGGTTTATGGTTAGGGTTAGGGTTAGGGTTAGGGTTAGGTTTAGTGTTAGGGTTACGTTTAGGGTTAGGGTTAGGGTTAGGATTAGGGTTAGGGTTATGGTAATTGTTAGGTTTAGGGTTTAAGGTTTAGGGTTTAGGATTGTTTAAGGTTTATCGTAACTTAAATTTAGGGTTTACAATTTAGTGTTTGGGTTATGGTTAGTGTTAGGGTTAGGGTTAGGGTTAGGTTTAGGGTTCAGGGTTTAGGGTTTAGGAGTGTTTAAGGTTTAGGGTAGATTAGGTTTAGGATTTAAAGTTTAGTTTTAGGGTTAGGGTTAGGTTTATGGTTTAGGGTTTAGTGTTAGGATTAGGGTTAGGGTTAAAGTTAGGGTTAGGATAAGGTTTAGGATTAGGTTTAGGGTTAGGGTTAGGGTTAGAATTAGGGTTAGGGTTAGTATTAGGGTTAGGGTTAAGGTTAGGGGTTAGGGTTAGTGTTAGGGTTAGGGTTATTATTAGGGGGTTAGGTTTAAGTTTAGGATTAGTGTTAGGGTTAGAATTAGAAATAGGGTTAGTGTTAGGATTAGGGTCAGGGTTAGGTTTAGGGTTAGTGTTAGGGTTAGGGTTAGGGTTAGGGTCAGGGAGGGTTGAGGGTTAGGGTTAGGGTTAGGGTTAGATTTAGGGTTAGGTTTAGGTTTATTGTTAGATTTATGATTTAGGGTCTAAGGTTTATGGTTTAGGATTGTTTAAGGTTTAGGGTGGATTAGGTTTAGGGTTTAGAGTTTAGTGTTATGGTTACGGTTAGGGTTAAGGTTAGGGTTAGGGTTAGGATTAGGGTTAAGGTTAGGGTTAGGATTAGGTTTAGGGTTAAGGTTAGGGTTAGGGTTAGGGTTAGGGTTAGGGTTAGGGTTAGGATTATGGTTAGGGTTAGGTTTAGGGTAAGGGTTAGGGGTTAGGGTTAGGGTTATGGTTATTGTTAGGTTTAGGGTTTAGGGTTTAGTGTTTAGGGTTTAAGGTTTAGGGTTTAGGATTGTTTAAGATTTAGGGTGGTTTAAGTAAAGGGTTTAGGGTTTAGACTTTAGGATTGTTTAAGGTTTAGGGTTGCTTAGTGTATAGAGTTTAGGGTTAAAAGTTTAGGGTTGTTTAGGCTTTAGTGTTTAGGGTTTAGGGTTGTTTAAGTTTTAGAGTTTAAGGTTTAGGTTTTAGGGTTGTTTTGGGTTTAGTGTTTAGTGTTGTTTAGGGTATAGTGTTAATGGTTTAGGGTTTAGGGTTATTTAGGGTTTAGTGTTTAAGGTTTAGGGTATAGGGTTGTTTAGGGTTTAGTGTTTAGGGTTGTTTATTGTTTAGTGATTAGGGTTGTTTAGGGTTGTTTAGAGGTTAGTGTTTAGGGTTATTCAGGGTTTATGATTTAGGGTTGTTCAGGGTTTAGGATTTATGTTTGTTCAGGGTTTAGGATTTAGGGATTAAGGTTAAGGGGTTAGGGTTAAGGTTAGGGTTAGGGTTAGGGTTAGGGTTAGGGTTACGGTTAGGGTTAGGGTTAGTGTTAGGGTAAGGGTTAGGGTTAAGTTTAGGGTTAGGGTTAAGGTTATGGTTAGTGTTAGGATTAGGGTTACGGTTAGGGTCAGGGTTAGGTTTAGGGTTAGGGTTAGGGTTAGGGTTAGATTTTGGGTCAG
>NC_137978.1:1967500-1990000 GCF_963924665.1 Micromys minutus
TTAGGGTTAGGGTTAGGCTTAGGGTTAGGTTAGGGTTAGGGTTAGGGTTAGGGTTATTATTAGGGGGTTAGGTTTAAGTTTAGGATTAGTGATAGGGTTAGAATTAGAAATAGGGTTAGTGTTAGGATTAGGGTCAGGGTTAGGTTTAGGGTTAGGGTTAGGGTTAGGGTTAGGGTTAGGGTCAGGGAGGGTTTAGGGTTAGGGTTAGAGTTAGGGTTAGATTTAGGGTTAGGTTTAGGATTATTGTTAGATTTAGGATTTAGGGTCTAAGGTTTATGGTTTAGGATTGTTTAAGGTTTAGGGTGGTTTAGGTTTAGGGTTTAGAGTTTAGTGTTATGGTTACGGTTAGGGTTAGGGTTAGGGTTAGGGTTAGGATTAGGGTTAAGGTTAGGGTTAGGATTAGGTTTAGGGTTAGGATTAGGTTTAGGGTTAGGGTTAGGGTTAGGGTAAGGGTTAGGGCTTAGGGTTAGGGTTATGGTTATTTTTAGGTTTAGGGTTTAGGGTTTAGTGTTTAGGGTTTAAGGTTTAGGGTTTAGGATTGTTTAAGATTTAGGGTGGTTTAGGTTAAGGGTTTAGGGTTTAGAGTTTAGGATTGTTTAAGGTTTAGGGTTGTTTAGGGTATAGTGTTTAGGGTTAAAAGTTTAGGGTTTTTTAGGGTTTAATGTTTAGGGTTTAGGGTTGTTTAAGGTTTAGTGTTTAAGGTTTAGGTTTTAGGGTTGTTTTGGGTTTAGTGTTTAGTGTTGTTTAGGGTATAGTGTTAATGGTTTAGGGTTTAGGGTTATTTAGGGTTTAGTGTTTAAAGTTTAGTGTATAGGGTTGTTTAGGGTTTAGTGTTTAGGATTGTTTATGGTTTAGTGATTAGGGTTGTTTAGGGTTGTTTAGAGGTTAGTGTTTAGGGTTATTCAGGGTTTATGATTTAGGGTTGTTCAGGGTTTAGGATTTATGGTTGTTCAGGGTTTAGGATTTAGGGATTAAGGTTAAGGGGTTAAGGTTAGGGTTAGGGTTAGGGTTAGGGTTAGCATTAGGGTTAGAGTTAGGGTGAGAGTTAAGGTTATGGGGTTATGTTAGGCTTAAGGTTAGGGTTAGGGTTATGGGGTTAAGGTTAGGGTTGGGGTTAGGGTTAGGTTTAGGTTTGGGGTTAGGGTTAGGGTTATGGTTATTCTTAGATTTATGGTTTAAAATTTAGGGTTTATGGTTTAAGGTTTAGGGTTTAGGATTGTTTAAGTTTTAGGGTGGTTTAGGTTTAGGGTATAGGGTTTAGCGTTTAAGATTGTTTAATGTTTAGGGTTGTTTAGGTTTTAGCGTTTAGAGTTGTTTAGGGTTTTTTAGGGTTGTTTATGATTTAGTGTTTAGGGTTGTTCAGGATTTATGATTTAGGATATTTTAATGTTTAGGGTTTAAGTTTGTATAGTGTTTTAGGGTTTAGGGTATAATGTTTAGTGTTAAGGGTTTAGGGTTGTTTAGGGTATAGTGTTAATGGTTTTAGGGTTTAGGCTTGTTTAGGGTTTAGTGTTTAGGGTTTAGGGTTTAGGGTTTTTTAGAATTTAGTGTTTATAGTTTAGGGATTAGTGTGCTTTTGGAATTAGTGTTTAGGGTTTTTCGGGGTTTAGGGTTTAGGATTTAGGGTGTTAGGGTTAGTGTTAGGGTTAAGTTTAGGGTTAAGGTGAGGGTTAGGGTGAGGGTTAAGGTTAGGGTTAGGGTTAAGGTTAGTGTTAGTGTTAGAATAAGGGTTAGGGTTCTGGATAGGGTTAGGGTTAGGTTTAGGGTTAGGGTTGAGGTTAGGGTTAGGGTTAGGGTTAGGGTTAGGGGTTTGAGTTAGGGTTAGTGTTAGGGGTTAGGGGTTAGTGTTAGGGTTAGGGTTAGGGTTAGGGTTAGGGTTAGGGTTAGGGTTAGGTTTAGTGTTAGGGTTATTATTAGGGGGTTAGGTTTTAGTTTAGGATTAGTGTTAGGGTTAGAATTAGAAATAAGGTTAGTGTTAGAATTAGGGTAAGGGTTAGGTTTAGGGATAGGGTTAGGGTTAGGGTTAAGGGTAGGGTTAGGGTTAGGGTTAGATTTAAAGTTTAGGGTTTAGTGTTAGGATTAGGGATAGTGTGAGGTTTAGGGTTAGGTTTAGGGTTAGGGTTAGGGTTAGTGTTTGGGTTATGATTAATGTTAGGATTAGGGTTAGGGTTAGGGTCAGGTTTAGGTTTAGGGTTAGGGTTAGGGTTAGGGTTAGATTTAGGGTTAGGTTTAGGTTTATTGTTAGATTTAGGGTTTAGGGTCTACGGTTAATTGTTTAGGATTGTTTAAGTTTTAGGGTGGATTAGGTTTAGGGTTTAGAGTTTAGTGTTATGGTTACGGTTAGGGTTAGGGTTAGGGTTAGGGTTAGGATTATTGTTAAGGTTAGGGTTAGGGTTAGGTTTAGGGTTAGGTTTAGGGTTAGGGTTAGGGTTAGGGTTACGGTTAGGGTTAGGGTTAGGGTTAGGTTTAGGGTTAGGGTTAGGGTTATTGTTAGGGTTAGGGTAATGGTTAGGGGTTAGGGTTAAGGTTAGGGTTAAGGTTAGGTTTAGGGTTAAGGTTAGGGTTAGGGTTAGGGTTAGGGTTAGGGTTAGGGTTAGGGTTAGGGTTAGGGTAATGTTAGGGTTAGGGTTAGGGTTAGGGTTAGGGGTTAGGGTTAGGATTAGTGTTAGGGGTTAGAAGTTAGGGTTAGGGTTAGGGTTAGGGTTAGGGTTAGGGTTAGGGTTAGGGTTAGGGTTAGGGTGAGGGTTAGGATTAGGGTTATGTTGTTATGTTAGGCTTAAGGTTAGGGTTAGGGTTATGGGGTTAAGGTTAGGGTTGGGGTTAGGGTTAGGTTTAGGTTTAGGGTTAGGGTTAGGGTTATGGTTATTCTTAGATTTATGGTTTAAAATTTAGGGTTTATGGTTTAAGGTTTAGGGTTAAGATTGTTTAAGTTTTAGGGTGGTTTAGGTTTAGGGTATAGGGTTTAGCGTTTAAGATTGTTTAATGTTTAGGGTTGTTTATGTTTTAGCGTTTAGAGTTGTTTAGATTTTTTTAGGGTTGTTTATGATTTAGTGTTTAGGGTTGTTCAGGATTTATGATTTAGGATATTTTAAGGTGTAGGGTTTAAGGTTGTATAGTGTTTTAGGGTTTAGGCTATAATGTTTAGGGTTAAGAGTTTAGGGTTGTTTAGGGTATAGTGTTAATGGTTTTAGGGTTTAGGCTTGTTTAGGGTTTAGTGTTTAGGGTTTAGGGTTTAGGGTTTTTTAGCGTTTAGTGTTTAGAGTTTAGGGTTTAGGGTGATTTTGGAATAAGTGTTTAGGGTTTTTCTGGGTTTAGGGTTTAGGATTTAGGGTTTTAGGGTTAGGTTTAGGGTTAGGGTGAGGGTTAGGGTGAGAGTTAAGGTAAGGGTTAGGGTTAAGGTTAGTGTTAGTGTTAGGGTAAGTGTTAGTGTTAGGGATAGTGTTAGGGTTAGGGTTAGGGTTAGTGTTAGGGTTAGGGTTAGGGTTAGGGATAGGGTAGGTGTGAGGTTTAGGGTTAGGGTTAGGTTTAGGGTCAGGGTTAGTCTTTGTTTGGGTTATGTTTATTGTTAGGATTAGGCTTTGGATTAGGGTCAGGGGTAGGTTTAGGTTTACGGTTAGGGTTAGTGTTAGATTTAGGGTTAGGTTTAGGTTTATTGTTAGATTTAGGGTTTAGGGTTTAAGGTTTATGGTTTAGGATTGTTTAAGGTTTAGGGTGGATTAGGTTTAGGGTTTAGAGTTTAGTGTTATGGTTACGGTTAGGGTTAGGGTTAGGGTTAGGGTTAGGGTTAGGGTTAGGGTTAGTGTTAGGGTTACGGTTAGGGTTAGGGTTAGTGTTAGGGTTAAGGTTAGAGTTACGGTTAGGGTTAGGGTAAGAGTTACGGTTGGGGTTATGGTTAGGGTTAAGGTTAGGGTTTGGGGGGTTATGGTTTAGGTTAGGGTTAGGGTTAGGGTTAGGGTTAGGTTTAGGGTTAGGTTTAGGGTTAGGGTTATTATTAGGGATTTAGGTTTAAATTTAGGATTAGTGTGAGGGTTAGAATTAGAAATAGGGTTAGTGTTAGGATTAGGGTCAGGGTTAGGTTTAGGGATAGGGTTAGGGTTAGGGTTAGGGGTAGGGTTAGGGTTAGGGTTAGATTTAAAGTTTAAGGTTTAGTGTAAGGATTAGGGTTAGTGTGAGGTTTAGGGTTAGGGTTAGGTTTAGGGTTAGGGTTAGGGTTAGTGTTTGGGTTATGGTTAGTGTTAGGATTAGGTTTAGGGTTAGGGTTAGGGTTATGGTTAGATTTAGGGTTCGGTTTAGGTTTATTGTTAGATTTAGGGTTTAGGGTTTAAGGTTTGTGGTTTAGGATTGTTTAAGGTTTAGGGTGGATTAGGTTTAGGGTTTAGAGTTTAGTGTATGGTTACGTTTAGGGTTAGGGTTAGGTTTAGGGTTAGGGTGTGGGTTAGGGTTAGGGTTAGGTTTAGGTTAGGGTTATGGTTAGGGTTAAGGTTAGGGTTAGGGTTAGGGTTAGGGTTATAGTTAGTGTTAGGATTAGGGTTAGGGTTAAGGTCAGGGTTAGGTTTAGGGTTAGGGTTAGGGTTAGGGATAGATTTAGGTTTAGGTTTAGGTTTATTGTTAGATTTAGGGTTTAGGGTTTAAGGTTTATGGTTTAGGATTTTTTAAGGTTTAGGGTGGATTAGGTTTAGGATTTAGAGTTTAGTGTTATGGTTAAGGTTAAGGTTAGGGTTAGGGTTAGGGTTAGGGTTAGGTTTAGGGTTAGGGTTAGTGTTACGGTTAGGGTTAGGGTTAGGGTTACGGTTAGGGTTAGGGTTAGGGTTAAGGTAAGGGTTATGATTATGTTTATTGTTAGCTTTAGGGTTAGGGTTAGGGTTAAGGTTAGGTTTAGGGTTAGGGTTAGGTTTATGGTTAGGCTTAAGGTTAGGGTTAGGTTTAGGGTTAGGGTTACGGTTAGGGTTAGGTTTAAGGTTAGGGTTAGGGTTAGGGTTAGGGTTAGGTTTATTGTTAGGTTTAGGGTTTAGTGTTTAGGGTCTAAGGTTTTGGGTTTAGGATTGTTTAAGGTTTAGGGTAGATTAGGTTTAGGGTTTAGAGTTTAGTGTTAAGGTTAGGGTTAGGTTTAGGGTTTAGTGTTTAGTGTTCGGATTAGGGTTAGGGTTAGGGTTAGGTTTAGGGTTACGTTTAGGGTCATGGATATTGTTAGGTTTAGGGTTTAGGGTTTAGGGTAAAGGTTTAGGTTTTAGGATTGTTTAAGGTTTATCGTAAATTAAATTTAGGGTTTACAATTTAGTGTTAGGGTTATGGTTAGTGTTAGGGTTAGGGTTAGGGTTAGGTTTAGGGTTCAGGGTTTAGGGTTTAGGATTGTTTAAGGTTTAGGGTAGATTAGGTTTAGGATTTAAAGTTTAGTTTTAGGGTTAGGGTTAGGTTTAGGGTTTAGGGTTTAATGTTAGGATTAGGGTTAGGGTTAAAGTTAGGGTTAGGGTAAGGGTTAGAATTAGGTTTAGGGTTAGGGTTAGGGTTAGGGTTAGGGTTAGGGTTAGGGTTAGGATTAGGGTTCGGGTTAGGGTTAGGGTAAGGGTTAGGGGTTAGGGTTAGGGATTTGGTTATTGTTAGGTTTAGGGTTTAGGGTTTAGTGTTTAGGGTTTAAGGTTTAGGGTTTAGGATTGTTTAAGATTTAGGGTGGTTTAGGTTAAGGGTTTAGGGTTTAGAGTTTAGGATTGTTTAAGGTTTAGGGTTGTTTAGGGTATAGTGTTTAGGATTAAAAGTTTAGGGTTGTCTAGGGTTTAGTGTTTAGGGTTTAGGGTTGTTTAAGGTTTAGTGTTTAAGGTTTAGGTTTTAGGGTTGTTTTGGGTTTAGTGTTTAGTGGTGTTTAGGGTATAGTGTTAATGGTTTAGGGTTTAGGGTTATTTAGGGTTTAGTGTTTAAGGTTTAGGGTATAGGGTTGTTTAGGGTTTAGTGTTTAGGGTTGTTTATGGTTTAGTGATTAGGGTTGTTTAGGGTTGTTTAGAGGTTAGTGTTTAGGGTTATTCAGGGTTTATGATTTAGGGTTGTTCAGGGTTTAGGATTTATGGTTGTTCAGGGTTTAGGATTTAGGGATTAAGGTTAAGGGGTTAGGGTTAGGGTTAGGGTTAGGGTTAGGGTTAGGGTTAGGGTTAAGTTTAGGGTTAGGGTTAGGGTTAGGGTTATGGTTAGTGTTAGGATTAGGGTTAGGGTTAGGGTCAGGGTTAGGTTTAGGGTTAGAGTTAGGGTTACGGTTAGATTTAGGGTCAGGTTTAGGTTTATTTTTAGATTTAGGGTTTAGGGTTTAAGGTTTATGGTTTAGGATTGTTTAAGATTTAGGGTGGATTAGGTTTAGGGTTTAGAGTTTAGTGTTATGGTTACGGTTAGTGTTAGGGTTAGGGTTAGGGTTAGGGTTAGGTTTAGGGTTAATGTAATGGTTAGGGTTAGGGTTAGGGTTAGGGTTAGGGTAAGGGTTAGGGGTTAGTGTTAGGGTTAGGGTTAGGGTTAGGGTTAGGATTAAGGTTAGGGGTTAGGGTTAGTGTTAGGGTTGGGGTTATTATTAGGGGGTTAGGTTTAAGTTTAGGATTAGTGTTAGGGTTAGAATTAGAAATAGGGTTAGTGTTAGGATTAGGGTCAGGGTTAGGTTTAGGGTTAGGGTTAGGGTTAGGGTTAGGGTTAGGGTTAGGGTCAGGGAGGGTTTAGGGTTAGGGTTAGGGTTAGGGTTAGATTTAGGGTTAGGTTTATGTTTATTGTTAGATTTAGGATTTAGGGTCTAAGATTTATGGGTTAGGATTGTTTAAGTTTTAGGGTGGATTAGGTTTAGGGTTTAGAGTTTAGTGTTATGGTTACGGTTAGGGTTAGGGTTAGGGTTAGGGTTAGGATTAGGGTTAAGGTTAGGGTTAGGATTAGGTTTAGGGTGAGGGTTAGGGTTAGGGTTAGGGTTAGGGTTAGGATTAGGGTTAGGGTTAGTGTTAGGGTAAGGGTTAGGGGTTAGGGTTAGGGTTATGGTTATTGTTAGGTTTAGGGTTTAGGGTTAAGTGTTTAGGGTTTAAGGTTTAGGGTTTAGGATTGTTTAAGATTTAGGGTGGTTTAGGTTAAGGGTTTAGGGTTTAGACTTTAGGATGGTTTAAGGTTTAGGGTTGTTTAGGGTATAGTGTTTAGGGTTAAAAGTTTAGTGTTGTTTAGGCTTTAGTGTTTAGGGTTTATGGTTGTTTAAGTTTTAGTGTTTAAGGTTTAGGTTTCAGGGTTGTTTTGGGTTAATGTTTAGTGTTCTTTAGGGCATAGTGTTAATGGTTTAGGGTTTAGGGTTATTTAGGGTTTAGTGTTTAAGGTTTAGGGTATAGTGTTGTTTAGGGTTTAGTGATTAGGGTTGTTTTTGGTTTAGTGATTAGGGTTGTTTAGGGTTGTTTAGAGGTTAGTGTTTAGGGTTATTCAGGGTTTATGATTTACGGTTGTTCAGGGTTTAGGATTTATGGTTGTTTAGGGTTTAGGATTTAGGGATTAAGGTTAAGGGGTTAGGGTTAGGTTTAGGGTTAGGGTTAGGGTTAGGGTTAGGGTTAGGGTTAGGGTTAGGGTTAGGGTTAAGGTTAGGGTTAGGGTTAGGGTTAGGGATATGGTTAGTGTTAGGATTAGGGTTAGGGTTAGGTTCAGGGTTAGGTTGAGGGTTAGGGTTAGGGTTAGGGTTAGATTTAGGGTCAGGTTTAGGTTTATTGTTAGATTTAGGGTTTAGGGTTTAAGGTTTATGGTTTAGGATTGTTTAAGGTTTAGGGTGGATTAGGTTTAAAGTTTAGAGTTTAGTGTTATGGTTATGGTTAGTGTTAGGGTTAGGGTTAGGGTTAGGGTTATGGTTAGGGTAATGGTTAGGGTTAGGGTTAGGGTTAGGGTTAGGGTAAGGGTTAGGGGTTCGTGTTAGGGTTAGGGTTAGGGTTAGGGTTAGGGTTAGGTTAGGGTTAGGGTTAGGGTTAGGGTTAGGGTTAGGGTTAGGTTAGGGTTAGGGTTAGGGTTAGGGTTATTATTAGGGGGTTAGGTTTAAGTTTAGGATTAGTGTTAGGGTTAGAATTAGAAGTAGGGTTAGTGTTAGGATTAGGGTCAGGGTTAGGTTTAGGGTTAAGGTTAGGGTTAGGGTTAGGGTTAGGATCAGGGAGAGTTTAGAGTTAGGGTTAGAGTTAGGGTTAGATTTAGGGTTAGGTTTAGGTTTATTGTTAGATTTAGGATTTAGGGTCTAAGGTTTATGGTTTAGGATTGTTTAAGGTTTAGGGTGGATTAGGTTTAGGATTTAGAGATTAGTTTTATGGTTACGGTTAGGGTTAGGGTTAGGGTTAGGATTAGGGTTAAGGTTAGGGTTAGGATTAGGTTTAGGGTTAGGGTTAGGGTTAGGGTTAGGGTTAGGGTTAGGTTTAGGATTAGGATTAGGGTTAGGGTTAGGGTTAAGGTAAGGGTTAGGGCTTAGGGTTAGGGTTATGGTTATTGTTAGGTTTAGGGTTTAGGGTTTAGTGTTTAGGGTTTAAGGTTTAGGGTTTAGGATTGTTTAAGATTTAGGGTGGTTTAGGTTAAGGGTTTAGGGTTTAGAGTTTAGGATTGTTTAAGGTTTAGGGTTGTTTAGGGTATAGTGTTTAGGGTTAAAGTTTAGGGTTGTTTAGGGTTTAGTGTTTAGGGTTTAGGGTTGTTTAAGGTTTAGTGTTTAAGGTTTAGGTTTTAGGGTTGTTTTGGGTTTAGTGTTTAGTGTTGTTTAGGGTATAATGTTAATGGTTTAGGGTTTAGGGTTATTTAGGGTTTAGTGTTTAAGGTTTAGGGTATAGGGTTGTTTAGGGTTTAGTGTTTAGGGTTGTTTATGGTTTAGTGATTAGGGTTGTTTAGGGTTGTTTAGAGGTTAGTGTTTAGGGTTATTCAGGGCTTATGATTTAGGGTTGTTCAGGGTTTAGGATTTATGGTTGTTCAGGGTTTAGGATTTAGGGATTAAGGTTAAGGGGTTAAGGTTAGCGTTAGGGTTAGGGTTAGGGTTAGCATTAGGGTTAGAGTTAGGGTTAGAGTTAAGGTTATGGGGTTATGTTAGGCTTAAGGTTAGGGTTAGGGTTATGGGGTTAAGGTTAGGTTGGGGTTAGGGTTAGGTTTAGGTTTAGGGTTAGGGTTAGGGTTATGGTTATTCTTAGATTTATGGTTTAAAATTTAGGGTTTATGGTTTAAGGTTTAGGGTTTAGGATTGTTTAAGTTTTAGGGTGGTTTAGGTTTAGGGTATAGGGTTTAGCGTTTAAGATTGTTTAATGTTTAGGGTTGTTTAGGTTTTAGCGTTTAGAGTTGTTTAGGGTTTTTTAGGGTTGTTTATGATTTAGTGTTTAGGGTTGTTCAGGATTTATGATTTAGGAATTTTAAGGTTTAGGGTTTAAGGTTGTATAGTGTTTTAGGGTTTAGGGTATAATGTTTAGTGTTAAGGGTTTAGGGTTGTTTAGGGTATAGTGTTAATGGTTTTAGGGTTTAAGCTTGTTTAGGGTTTAGTGTTTAGGGTTTAGGGTTTAGGGTTTTTTAGCATTTAGTGTTTATAGTTTAGGGTTTAGGGTGCTTTTGGAATTAGTGTTTAGGGTTTTTCGGGGTTTAGGGTTTAGGATTTAGGGTGTTAGGGTTAGTGTTAGGGTTAGGTTTAGGGTTAAGGTGAGGGTTAGGGTGAGGGTTAAGGTTAGGGTTAGGGTTAAGGTTAGTGTTAGTGTTAGAATAATGGTTAGGGTTAGGGATAGGGTTAGGGTTAGGGTTAGGGTTAGGGTTGAGTTTAGGGTTAGGGTTAGGGTTAGGGTTAGGGGTTTGAGTTTGGGTTAGTGTTAGGGGTTAGGGGTTAGTGTTAGGGTTAGGGTTAGGGTTAGGGTTAAGGTTAGGTTTAGTGTTAGGGTTATTATTAGGGGGTTAGGTTTTAGTTTAGGATTAGTGTTAGGGTTAGAATTAAAAATAGGGTTAGTGTTAGGATTAGGGTCAGGGTTAGGTTTAGAAATATGGTTAGGGTTAGGGTTAAGGGTAGGGTTAGGGTTAGGGTTAGAATTAAAATTTAGGGTTTAGTGTTAGGATTAGGGATAGTGTGAGGTTTAGGGTTAGGTTTAGGGTTAGGGTTAGGGTTAGTGTTTGGGTTATGATTAGTGTTAGGATTAGGATTAGGGTTAGGGTCAGGTTTATGTTTAGGGTTAGGGTTAGGGTTAGGGTTAGATTTAGGGTTAGGTTTAGGTTTATTGTTAGATTTAGGGTTTAGGGTTTAAGGTTTATGGTTTAGGATTGTTTAAGTTTAAGGGTGGATTAGGTTAAGGGTTTAGAGTTTAGTATTATGGTTACGGTTAGGGTTAGGTTTAGGGTTAGATTTAGGGTTAGGGTTAGGGTTAGGGTTTGGGTTAAGGTTAGGGTTAGTGTTAGGGTTAGGGTTATGGTTAGTGTTAGGATTAGGGTTAGGGTTAGGTCAGGGTTAGGTTTAGGGTTAGGGATAGGGTTAGGGTTAGATTTAGGGTTAGGTTTAGGTTTATTGTTAGATTTAGGGTTTGGGGTTTAAGGTTTATTGTTTAGGATTGTTTAAGGTTTAGGGTGGATTAGGTTTAGGGTTTAGAGTTTATTGTTATGGTTACGGTTAGGGTTAGGGTTAGGGTTATGGTAAGTGTTAGGTTTAGGGTTAGGGTTAGGGTTAGGGTAAAAGTTAGGGGGTTAGTGTTAGGGTTTGTGTTAGGGTTAGGGTTAGGTTTAGGTTAGGGTAAGGGTTAGGGTTAGGGTTAGGGTTAGGGGTTAGGGTTAGTGAAAGGGTTAGGATTATTATTAGGGGGTTAGGTTTAAGTTTAGGATTAGTGTTAGGGTTAGAATTAGAAATAGGGTTAGTGTTAGCATTAGGGTCAGGGTTAGGTTTAGGGTTAGGGTTAGGGTTAGGGTCAGGGAGGGTTTAGGGTTAGGGTTAGGGTTAGGGTTAGATTTAGGTTAGGTTTAGGTTTATTGTTAGATTTAGGATTTAGGGTCTAAGGTTTATGGTTTAGGATTGTTTAAGGTTTAGGGTGGATTAGGTTTATGGTTTAGAGTTTAGTGTTATGGTTACGGTTAGGGTTAGGGTTAGGGTTAGGAATAGGGTTAAGTTTAGGGTTAGGATTAGGTTTAGGGTTAGGTTTAGGGTTAGGGTTAGGGTTAGGGTTAGGATTAGTTTTAGGGTTAGGGTTACGGTTAGGGTTAGGGTTAGGGTTAGGATTAGGGTTAAGATTAGGGTTAGGTTTAGGGTTAGGGTTAGGGTTAGGGTTTGGGTTAGGGTTAGGGTTAGGGTTACGATTAGGGTTAGGGTAAGGGTTAGGGTAAGGGTTAGGGGTTAGGGTTAGGGTTATGGTTATTGTTAGGTTTAGGGTTTAGGGTTTAGTGTTTAGGGTTTAAGGTTTAGGGTTTTGGATTGTTTAAGATTTAGGGTGGTTTAGGTTAAGGGTTTAGGGTTTAGAGTTTAGGATTGTTTAAGGTTTAGGGTTGTTTAGGGTATAGTGTTTAGGGTGAAAAGTTTAGGGTTTTTTAGGGTTTAGTGTTTAGGGTTTAGGGTTGTTTAAGGTTTAGTGTTTAAGGTTTAGGTTTTAGGGTTGTTTTGGGTTTAGTGTTTAGTGTTGTTTAGGGTATAGTGTTAATGGTTTAGGGTTTAGGGTTATTTAGGGTTTAGTGTTTAAGGTTTAAGGTATAGGGTTGTTTAGGGTTTAGTGTTTAGGGTTGTTTATGGTTTAGTGATTAGGGTTGTTTAAGGTTGTTTCGAGGTTAGTGTTTAGGGTTATTCAGGGTTTATGATTTAGGGTTGTTCAGGGTTTAGGATTTATGGTTGTTTAGGGTTTAGGATTTAGGGATTAAGGTTAAGGGGTTAGGGTTAGTGTTAGAGTTAGGGTTAGCATTAGGGTTAGAGTTAGGGTTAGAGTTAGGGTTATGGGGTTATGTTAGGCTTAAGGTTAGGGTTAGGGTTATGGGGTTAAGTTTAGGGTTGGGGTTAGGGTTAGGGTTATGGTTATTCTTAGATTTATGGTTTAAAATTTAGGGTTTATGGTTTAAGGTTTAGAGTTTAGGATTGTTTAAGTTTTAGGGTGGTTTAGGTTTAGGGTATAGAATTTAGCGTTTAAGATTGTTTAATGGTTAGGGTTGTTTAGGTTTTAGCGTTTAGAGTTGTTTAGAGTTTTTTAGGGTTGTTTATAATTTAGTGTTTAGGGTTGTTCAGGATTTATGATTTAGGATATTTTAAGGTTTAGGGTTTAAGGTTGTATAGTGTTTTAGGGTTTAGGGTATAATGTTTAGGGTTAAGGGTTTAGGGTTGTTTAGGGTATAGTGTTAATGGTTTTAGGGTTTAGGCTTGTTTAGGGTTTAGTGTTTAGCGTTTAGGGTTTAGGGTTTTTTAGCGTTTAGTGTTTATAGTTTAGGGTTTAGGGTGCTTTTGGAATTAGTGTTTAGGGTTTTTCGGGGTTTAGGGTTTAGGATTTAGGGTGTTAGGGTTAGGGTTAGGGTTAGGTTTAAGGTTAAGGTGAGGGTTAGTGTGAGGGTTAAGGTTAGGGTTAGGGTTAAGGTTAGTGTTAGTGTTAGAATAAGGGTTAGGGTTAGGGATAGGGTTAGGGTTAGGGTTAGGGTTAGGGTTAAGGTTAGGGTTAGGGTTAGGGTTAGGGTTAGGTGTTTGGGTTAGGGTTAGTGTTAGGGGTTAGGGGTTAGTATTAGGGTTAGGGTTAGGGTTAGGGTTAGGGTTAGGGTTAGGTTTAGTTTTAGGGTTATTATTAGGGGTTTAGGTTTTAGTTTAGGATTAGTGTTAGGGTTAGAATTAGAAATAGGGTTAGTGTTAGGATTAGGGTCAGTGTTAGGTTTAGAAATATGGTTAGGGTTAGGGTTAAGGGTAGGGTTAGGGTTAGGGTTAGAATTAAAGTTTAGGGTTTAGTGTTAGGATTAGGGATAGTGTGAGGTTTAGGGTTAGGTTTAGGGTTAGGGTTAGGGTTAGTGTTTGGGTTATGATTAGTGTTAGGATTAGGATTAGGGTTAGGGTCAGGTTTATGTTTAGTTTTAGGGTTAGGGTTAGGGTTAGATTTAGGGTTAGGTTTAGGTTTGTTGTTAGATTTAGGGTTTAGGGTTTAAGGTTTATGGTTTAGGATTGTTTAAGTTTAAGGGTGGATTAGGTTTAGGGTTTAGAGTTTAGTATTATGGTTACGGTTAGGGTTAGGGTTAGAGTTAGGGTTAGGGTTAGGGTTAGGTTTAGGGTTAAGGTTAGGGTTAGTGATAGGGTTATGGTTATGGTTAGTGTTAGGATTAGGGTTAGGGTTAGGGTCAGGGTTAGGTTTAGGGTTAGGGATAAGGTTAGGGTTAGATTTAGGGTTAGGTTTAGGTTTATTGTTAGATTTAGGGTTTAGGGTTTAAGGTTTATGGTTTAGGATTGTTTAAGGTTTAGGGTGGATTAGGTTAAGGGTTTAGAGTTTAGTGTTATGGTTACGGTTAGGGTTAGGGTTAGGGATGGGTTTAGAGATAGGGTTAGGGTTATAGTAAGGGTTAGGTTTAGGGTTAGGGTTAGGGTTAGGGTAAAAGTTAGGGGGTTAGTGTTAGGGTTTGTGTTAGGGTTAGGGTTAGGGTTAGGTTAGGGTTAGGGTTAGGGTTAGGGTTAGGGTTAGGTTAGGGTTAGAGTTAGGGTTAGGGTTTGGGTTAGGGGTTAGGGTTAGTGAAAGGGTTAGGGTTATTATTAGGGGGTTAGGTTTAAGTTTAGGATTAGTGTTAGGGTTAGAATTAGAAATAGGGTTAGTGTTAGGATTAGGGTCAGGGTTAGGTTTAGGGTTAGGGTTAGGGTTAGGGTTAGGGTTAGGGTCAGGGAGGGTTTAGGGTTAGGGTTAGGGTTAGGGTTAGATTTAGGGTTAGGTTTAGGTTTATTTGTAGATTTAGGATTTGGGGTCTAAGGTTTATGGTTTAGGATTGTTTAAGGTTTAGGGTGGATTAGGTTTAGGGTTTAGAGTTTAGTGTTATGGTTACGGTTAGGGTTAGGGTTAGGGTTAGGATTAGGGTTAAGGTAAGGGTTAGGATTAGGTTTAGGGTTAGGGTTAGGGTTAGGGCTAGGGTTAGGATTAGGGTTAGGATTAGGGTTAGGGTAAGGGTTAGGGGTTAGAGTTAGGGTTATGATTATTGTTAGGTTTAGGGTTTAGGGTTTTGTGTTCAGGGTTTAAGGTTTAGGGTTTAGGATTGTTTAAGTTTTAGGGTGGTTTAGGTTAAGGGTTTAGGGTTTAGAGTTTAGGATTGTTTAAGGTTTACGGTTGTTTAGGGTATAGTGTTTAGGGTTAAAAGTTTAGGGTTGTTTAGGGTTTAGTGTTTAGGGTTTAGGGTTGTTTAAGGTTTAGTGTTTAAGGTTTAGGTTTTATGGTGGTTTTGGGTTTAGTGTTTAGTGTTCTTTAGGGTATAGTGTTAATGGTTTAGGGTTTAGGGTTATTTAGGGTTTAGTGTTTATGGTTTAGGGTATAGGGTTGTTTAGGATTTAGTGTTTAGGGTTGTTTATGGTTTAGTGATTAGGGTTGTTTAGGGTTGTTTAGAGGTTAGTGATTAGGGTTATTCAGGGTTTATGATTTAGGGTTGTTCAGGGTTTAGGATTTATTGTTGTTCAGGGTTTAGGATTTAGGGATTAAGGTTAAGGGGTTAGGGTTAGGGTTAGGGTTAGGGTTAGCATTAGGGTTAGAATTACGTTAGAGTTAGGGTTATGGGGTTATGTTAGGCTTAAGGTTAGGGTTAGGGTTATGGGGTTAAGGTTAGGGTTTGGGTTAGGGTTAGGTTTAGGTTTAGGGTTAGGGTTAGGGTTATGGTTATTCTTAGATTTAAGGTTTAAATTTTAGGGTTTATGGTTTAAGGTTTAGGGTTTAGGATTGTTTAAGTTTTAGGGTGGTTTAGGTTTAGGGTATAGGGTTTAGCGTTTAAGATTGTTTAATGGTTAGGGTTGTTTAGGTTTTAGCGTTTAGAGTTGTTTAGGGTTTTTTAGGGTTGTTTATGATTTAGTGTTTAGGATTTATGATTTAGGATATTTTAAGGTTTAGGGTTTAAGGTTGTATAGTGTTTTAGGGTTTAGGGTATAATGTTTAGGGTTAAGGGTTTATGGTTGTTTAGGGTATAGTGTTAATGGTTTTAGGGTTTAGGCTTGTTTAGTGTTTAGTGTTTAGGGTTTAGGGTTTAGGGTTTTTAGCGTTCAGTGTTTATAGTTTAGGGTTTAGGGTGCTTTTGGAATTAGTGTTTAGGGTTTTTTGGGGTTTAGGGTTTAGGATTTAGGGTGTTAGGGTTAGTGTTAGGATTAGGTTTAGGGTTAAGGTGAGGGTTAGGGTGAGGGTTAAGGTTAGGGTTAGGGTTAAGGTTAGTGTTAGTGTTAGGGTAAGGGTTAGGGTTAGGGTTAGGGTTAGGGGTTAGGGTTAGGGTTAGTGTTAGGGGTTAGGGGTTAGTGTTAGGGTTAGGGTTAGGGTTAGGGTTAGGGTTAGGTTTAGTGTTAGGGTTATTATTAGGGGGTTAGGTTTTAGTTTAGGATTAGTGTTCGAGTTAGAATTAGAAATAGGGTTAGTGTTAGGATTAGGGTCAGGGTTAGCTTTAGGGATGTTGTTAGGGTTAGGGTTAAGGGTAGGGTTAGGGTTAGGGTTAGATATAAAGTTTAGGGTTTAGTGTTAGGAATAGGGATAATGTGAGGTTTAGGGTTAGGTTTAGGTTTAGGGTTAGGGTTAGGGTTAGGGTTAGATTTAGGGTTAGGTTTAGGTTTATTGTTAGATTTAGGGTTTAGGGTTTAAGGTTTAAGGTTTAGGATTGTTTAAGGTTTAGGGTAGATTAGGTTTAGGGTTTAGAGTTTAGTATTATGGTTACGGTTAGGGTTAGGGTTAGGGTTAGAGTTAGGGTTAGAGTTAGGGTTAGGGTTAGGGTTAGGGTTAAGGTTAGGGTTAATGTTAGGGTTAGGGTTATGGTTAGTGTTAGGATTAGGGTTAGGTTTAGGGTCAGGGTTAGGTTTAGGGTTAGGGATAGGGTTAGGGTTAGATTTAAGGTTAGGTTTAGGTATTGTTACATTTAGGGTTTAGGGTTTAAGGTTTATGGTTTAGGATTGTTTAAGGTTTAGGGTGGACTAGGTTTAGGGTTTAGAGTTTAGTGTTATGGTTACGGTTTGGGTTAGGGTTAGGGATGGGGTTAGGGTTAGGGTTAGGGTTATGGTAAGGGTTAGGGTTAGGGTTAGGGTTAGGGTTATGGTAAAAGTTAGGGGGTTAGTGTTAGGGTTTGGGTTAGGGTTGGGGTTAGGGTTAGGGTTAGGTTAGGGTTAGGGTAGGGGTTAGGGTTAGGGGTTAGGGTTAGTGTTAGGGTTAGGGTTATTATTAGGGGGTTATGTTTAATTTTAGGATTAGTGTTAGGGTTAGAATTAGAAATAGGGTTAGTGTTAGGATTAGGGTCAGGGTTAGGTTTAGGGTTAGGGTTAGGGTTAGGGTTAGGGTTAAAGTCAGGGAGGGTTTAGGGTTAGGGTTAGGGTTATGGTTAGATTTAGGGTTAGGTTTAGGTTTATTGTTAGATTTAGGATTTAGGGTCTAAGGTTTATGGTTTAGGATTGTTTAAGGTTTAGGGTGGATTAGGTTTAGGGTTTAGAGTTTAGTGTTATGGTTACGGTTAGGGTTAGGGTTAGGGTTAGGGTTAGGATTAGGGTTAAGGTTAGGGTTAGGATTAGGGTTAGGGTTAGGGTTAGGGTTAGGGTTAAGGTTAGGGTTAGGGTTAGGGTTAGGGTTAGGATTAGGGTTAGGGTTAGGGTTAGGGTAAGGGTTAGGGGTTAGGGTTAGGGTTATGGTTATTGTTAGGTTTAGGGTTTAGGGTTTAGGGTTTAGGGTTGTTTAAGGTTTAGTGTTTAAGGTTTAGGTTTTAGAGTTGTTTTGGGTTTAGTGTTTAGTGTTGTTTAGGGTATAGTGTTAATGGTTTAGGGTTTAGGGTTATTTAGGGTTTAGTGTTTAAAGTTTAGGGTATAGGGTTGTTTAGGTTTTAGTGTTTAGGGTTGTTTATGGTTTAGTGATTAGGGTTGTTTACGGTTGTGTAGAGGTTAGTGTTTAGGGTTATTCAGGTTTAATGATTTAGGGTTGTTCAGGGTTTAGGATTTATGGTTGTTCAGGGTTTAGGATTTAAAGATTAAGGTTAAGGGGTTAGGGTTAGGGTTAGGGTTAGGGTTACGGTTAGCATTAGGGTTAGAGTTAGGGTTAGAGTTAGGGTTAGAGTTAGGGTTATGGGGTTATGTTAGGCTTAAGGTTAGGGTTAGGGTTATGGGGTTAAGGTTAGGGTTGTGGTTAGGGTTAGAATTAGGTTTAGGGTTAGGGTTAGGGTTATGGTTATTCTTAGATTTATGGTTTAAAATTTAGGGTTTATGGGTTAAGGTTTAGGGTTTAGGATTGTTTAAGTTTTAGGGTGGTTTAGGTTTAGGGTATAGAATTTAGCGTTTAAGATTGTTTAATGGTTAGGGTTGTTTAGGTTTTAGCGTTTAGAGTTGTTTATGGTTTTTTAGGGTTGTTTACAATTTAGTGTTTAGGGTTGTTCAGGATTTATGATTTAGGATTTTTTAAGGTTTAGGGTTTAAGGTTGTATAGTGTTTTAGGTTTTAGGGTATAATGATTAGGGTTAAGGGTTTAGGGTTGTTTAGGGTATAGTGTTAATGGTTTTAGGGTTTAGGCTTGTTTAGGGTTTAGTGTTTAGGGTTTAGGGTTTAGGGTTTTTTAGCGTTTAGTGTTTATAGTTAGGGTTTAGGGTGCTTTTGGAATTAGTGTTTAGGGTTTTTCGGGGTTTAAGGTTTAGGATTTAGGGTGTTAGGGTTAGTGTTAGGGTTAGGTTTAGGGTTAAGGTGAGGGTTAGGGTGAGGGTTAAGGTTAGGGTTAGGGTTAAGGTTAGTGTTAGTGTTAGGGTAAGGGTTAGGGTTAGGGATAGGGTTAGGGTTAGGGTTAGGGTTAAGGTTAGGGTTAGGGTTAGGGTTAGGGGTTAGGGTTAGGGTTAGTGTTAGGGGTTAGGGGTTAGTGTTAGGGTTAGGGTTAGGGTTAGGGTTAGGGTTAGGTTTAGTGTTAGGGTTATTATTAGGAGGTTAGGTTTTAGTTAAGGATTAGTGTTAGTGTTAGAATTAGAAATAGGGTTAGTGTTAAGATTAGGGTCAGGGTTAGGTTTAGGGATAGGGTTAGGGTTAGGGTTAAGGGTAGGGTTAGGGTTAGGATTAGATTTAAAGTTTAGGGTTTAGTGTTAGGATTAGGGATAGTGTGAGGTTTAGGGTTAGGGTTAGGTTTAGGGTTAGGGTCAGGGTTAGGTTTAGGGTTAGGGTTAGGGTTAGGTTAGATTTAGGGTCAGGTTTAGGTTTATTGTTAGATTTAGGGATTAGGTTTTAAGGTTTATGGTTTAGGATTGTTTAAGGTTTAGGGTGGATTAGGTTTAGGGTTTAGAGTTTAGTGTTATGGTTACGGTTAGTGTTAGGGTTAGGGTTAGGGTTAGGGTTAGGGTTAGGGTAATGGATAGGGTTAGAGTTAGGGTTAGGGTTAGGGTAAGGGTTAGGGGTTAGTGTTAGGGTTAGGGTTAGGGTTAGGATTAGGTTTTGGGTTAGAGGTTAGCGTTAGTGTTAGGGTTAGGTTTATTATTAGGGGGTTAGGTTTAAGTTTAGGATTAGTGTTAGGGTTAGAATTAGAAATAGGGTTAGTGTTAGGATTAGGGTCAGGGTTAGGTTTAGGGTTAGGGTTAGGGTTAGGGTTAGGGTTAGGGTTAGGGTTAGGGTCAGGGAGTGTTGAGGGTTAGGGTTAGGGTTAGGGTTAGATTTAGGGTTAGGTTTAGGTTTATTGTTAGATTTAGGATTTAGGGTCTAAGGTTTATGGTTTAGGATTGTTTAAGGTTTAGGGTGGATTAGGTTTAGGGTTTAGAGTTTAGTGTTATGGTTACGGTTAGGGTTAGGGTTAGGGTTAGGGTTAGGATTACGGTTAAGGTTAGGGTTAGGATAAGGTTTAGGGTTAAGGTTAGGGTTAGGGTTAGGGTTAGGGTTAGGGTTAGGGTTAGGGTTAGGATTAGGGTTAGGGTTAGGGTTAGGGTAAGGGTTAGGGGTTAGGGTTAGGGTTATGGTTATTGTTAGGTTTAGGGTTTAGTGTTTAGTGTTTAGGGTTTAAGGTTTAGGGTTTAGGATTGTTTAAGATTTAGGGTGGTTTAGGTTAAGGGTTTAGGGTTTAGACTTTAGGATTGTTTAAGGTTTAGGGTTGTTTAGGGTATAGTGTTTAGGGTTAAAAGTTTAGGGTTGTTTAGGCTTAAGTGTTTAGGGTTTATGGTTGTTTAAGTTTTAGTGTTTAAGGTTTAGGTTTTAGGGTTGTTTTGGGTTTAGTGTTTAGTGTTGTTTAGGGTATAGTGTTAATGGTTTAGGGTTTAGGGTTATTTAGTGTTTAGTGTTTAAGGTTTAGGGTATAGGGTTGTTTAGGGTTCAGTGTTTAGGGTTGTTTATGGTTTAGTGATTAGGGTTGTTTAGGGTTGTTTAGAGGCTAGTGTTTAGGGTTATTCAGGGTTTATGATTTAGGGTTGTTCAGGGTTTAGGATTTATGGTTGTTCAGGGTTTAGGATTTAGGGATTAAGGATAAGGGGTTAGGGTTAGGGTTAGGGTTAGGGTTAGGGTTAGGGTTAGGGTTAGGGTTAAGGTTAGGGTTAGGGTTAGGGTTAAGGTTATGGTTAGTGTTAGGATTAGGGTTACGGTTAGGGTCAGGGTTAGGTTTAGGGTTAGGGTTAGGGTTAGGTTTAGATTTAGGGTCAGGTTTAGGTTTATTGTTAGATTTAGGGTTTAGGGTTTAAGGTTTATGGTTTAGGATTGTTTAAAGTTTAGGGTGGATTAGGTTTAGGGTTTTGAGTTTAGTGTTAAGGTTACGGTTATTGTTAGGGTTAGGGTTAGGGTTAGGGTTAGGGTTAGGTTAGGGTTAGGGTTAGGGTTAGGGTTAGGTTAGGGTTAGGGTTAGGGTTAGGGTTAGGGTTTAGGGTTTAGTGTTTAGGGTTTAAGGTTTAGGGTTTAGGATTGTTTAAGATTTAGGGTGGTTTAGGTTAAGGGTTTAGGGTTTAGAGTTTAGGATTGTTTAAGGTTTAGGGTTGTTTAGGGTATAGTGTTTAGGGTTAAAAGTTTAGGGTTGTTTAGGGTTTAGTGTTTAGGGTTTAGGGTTGTTTAAGGTTTAGTGTTTAAGGTTTAGGTTTTAGGGTGGTTTTGGTTTTAGTGTTTAGTGTTGTTTAGGGTATAGTGTTAATGGTTTAGGGTTTAGGGTTATTTAGGGTTTAGTGTTTAAGGTTTAGGGTATAGTGTTGTTTAGGGTTTAGTGTTTAGGGTTGTTTATGGTTTAGTGATTAGGGTTGTTTAGGGTTGTTTAGAGGTTAGTGTTTAGGGTTATTCAGGGTTTATGATTTAGGGTTTTTCAGGGTTTAGGATTTATGGTTGTTCAGGGTTTAGGATTTAGGGATTAAGGTTAAGTGGTTAGGGTTAGGGTTAGGGTTAGGGTTAGCATTAGGGTTAGAGTTAGGGTTAGAGTTAGGGTTATGGGTTTATGTTAGGCTTAAGTTTAGGGTTAGGGTTATGGGGTTAAGGTTAGGGTTGGGGTTAGGGTTAGGTTTAGGTTTAGGTTTAGGGTTAGGGTTATGGTTATTCTTAGATTTATGGTTTAAAATTTAGGGTTTATGGTTTAAGGTTTAGGGTTTAGGATTGTTTAAGTTTTAGGGTGGTTTAGGTTTAGGGTATAGGGTTTAGCGTTTAAGATTGTTTAATGTTTAGGGTTGTTTAGGTTTTAGCGTTTAGAGTTGTTTAGGGTTTTTTAGGGTTGTTTATAATTTAGTGTTTAGGGTTGTTCAGGATTTATGATTTAGGATATTTTAAGGTATAGGGTTTAAGTTTGTATAGTGTTTTAGGGTTTAGGGTATAATGTTTAGGGTTAAGGGTTTAGGGTTGTTTAGGGTATAGTGTTAATGGTTTTAGGGTTTAGGCTTGTTTAGGGTTTAGTGTTTAGGGTTTAGGGTTTAGGGTTTTTTTGCGTTTAGTGTTTATAATTTAGGGTTTTGGGTGCTTTTGGAATTAGTGTTTAGGGTTTTTCGCGGTTTAGGGTTTAGGATTTAGGGTGTTAGGGTTAGTGTTAGGGTTAGGTTTAGGGTTAAGGTGAGGGTTAGGGTGAGGGTTAAGGTTAGGGTTAGGGTTAAGGTTAGTGTTAGTGTTAGGGTAAGGGTTAGGGTTAGGGATAGGGTTAGGGTTAGGGTTAAGGTTAGGGTTAGGGTTAGGGTTAGGGTTAGGGTTAGGGGTTAGGGTTAGGGTTAGTGTTAGGGGTTAGGTGTTAGTGTTAGGGTTAGGGTTAGGGTTAGGGTTAGGGTTAGGTTTAGTGTTAGGGTTATTATTAGGGGGTTAGGTTTTAGTTAAGGATTAGTGTTAGGGTTAGAATTAGAAATAGGGTTAGTGTTAGGATTAGGGTCAGGGTTAGGTTTAGGTATAGGGTTAGGGTTAGGGTTAAGGGTAGGGTTAGGGTTAGGATTAGATTTAAAATTTAGGGTTTAGTGTTAGGATTAGGGATAGTGTGAGGTTTAGGGTTAGGTTTAGGGTTAGGGTTAGGGTTAGTGTTTGGGTTATGATTAGTGTTAGGATTAGGGTTAGGGTTAGGGTCAGGTTTAGGTTAGTGTTAGGGTTAGGGTTAGGGTTAGATTTAGGGTTAGGTTTAGGTTTATTGTTAGATTTTGGGTTTAGGGTTTAAAGTTTATGGTTTAGGATTGTTTAAGGTTTAGGGTGGATTAGGTTTAGGGTTTAGAGTTTAGTATTATGGTTACGGTTAGGGTTAGGGTTAGGGTTAGAGTTAGGGTTAGGGTTAGGGTTAAGGTTAGGGTAAGGGTTAAGGTTAGGGTTAGTGTTAGGGTTAGGGTTATGGTTAGTGTTAGTATTAGGGTTAGGGTTAGGGTCAGTGTTAGGTTTAGGGTTAGGGATAGGGTTAGGGTTAGATTTACGGTTAGGTTTAGGTTTATTGTTAGATTTAGGGTTTAGGGTTTAAGGTTTATGGTTTAGGATTGTTTAAGGTTTAGGGTGGATTAGGTTTAGGGTTTAGAGTTTAGTGTTATGGTTACAGTTAGGGTTAGTGTTAGGGATGGGGTTAGGGTTAGGGTTAGTGTTATGGTAAAGGTTAGGGTTAGGGTTAGGGATTGGGTTAGGGTTAGGGTTAGGGTTATGGTAAGTGTTAGGGTTAGGGTTAGGGTTAGGGTAAAAGTTAGGGGGTTAGTTTTAGGGTTTGTGTTAGGGTTAGGGTTAGGGTTAGGGTAGGGTTAAGGTTAGGGTTAGGGTTAGGGTTAGGGTTAGTGTTAGGGTTAGGGTTATGGTTAGTGTTAGTATTAGGGTTAGGGTTAGGGTCAGTGTTAGGTTTAGGGTTAGGGATAGGGTTAGGGTTAGATTTACGGTTAGGTTTAGGTTTATTGTTAGATTTAGGGTTTAGGGTTTAAGGTTTATGGTTTAGGATTGTTAAAGGTTTAGGGTGGATTAGGTTTAGGGTTTAGAGTTTAGTGTTATGGTTACGGTTAGGGTTAGGGTTAGGGTTAGGGTTA
>NC_137978.1:1992500-2025000 GCF_963924665.1 Micromys minutus
AGTGTTATGGTTACGGTTAGGGTTAGGGTTAGGGATTGGGTTAGGGTTAGGGTTAGGGTTATGGTAAGTGTTAGGGTTAGGGTTAGGGTTAGGGTAAAAGTTAGGGGGTTAGTTTTAGGGTTTGGGTTAGGGTTAGGGTTAGGGTTAGGGTAGGGTTAAGGTTAGGGTTAGGGTTAGGGTTAGGGTTAGTGTTAGGGTTAGGGTTATTATTAGGGGGTTAGGTTTAAGTTTAGGATCAGTGTTAGGGTTAGAATTAGAAATAGGTTTAGTGTTAGGATTAGGGTCAGGGTTAGGTTTAGGGTTAGGGTTAGGGTTAGGGTTAGGGTTAGGGTCAGGGAGGGTTTAGGGTTAGGGTTAGATTTAGGGTTAGGTTTAGGTTTATTGTTAGATTTATGGTTTAGGGTCTACGGTTTATGGTTTAGGATTGTTAAAGGTTTAGGGTGGATTAGGTTTAGGGTTTAGAGTTTAGTGTTATGGTTACGGTTAGGGTTAGGGTTAGGGTTAGGGTTAGGATTAGGGTTAAGGTTAGGGTTAGGGTTAGGTTAGGGTTAGGGTTAGGGTTAGGGTTAGGGTAAGGATTAGGGGTTAGGGTTAGTGTTAGGGTTAAGGTTAGGTTTAGGGTTAAGGTTAGGGTTAGGGTTAGGGTTAGGGTTAGGGTTAGGGTTAGGGTTAGGTTTAGGGTAAGGTTAGGGTTAGGGTTAGGGTTAGGGTTAGGGGTTAGGGTTAGGGTTAGGGTTAGAAGTTAGGGGTTAGGGTTAGGGTTAGTGTTAGGGTTATGGTTAGGGTTAGGGTGAGGGTTAGGGTTAGGGTTATGTGGTTATGTTAGGCTTAAGGTTAGGGTTAGGGTTATGGGGTTAAGGTTAGGGTTGGGGTTAGGGTTAGGTTTAGGTTTAGGGTTAGGGTTAGGGTTATGGTTATTCTTAGATTTATGGTTTAAAATTTAGGGTTTATGGTTTAAGGTTTAGGGTTTAATATTGTTTAAGTTTTAGGGTGGTTTAGGTTTAGGGTATAGGATTTAGCGTTTAAGATTGTTTAATGTTTAGGGTTGATTATGTTTTAGCGTTTAGTGTTGATTATGTTTTTTTAGGGTTGTTTATGATTTAGTGTTTAGGGTTGTTCAGGATTTATGATTTAGGATATTTTAAGGTTTAGGGTTTAAGTTTGTATAGTGTTTTAGGGTTTAGGCTATAATGTTTAGGGTTAAGGGTTTAGGGTTGTTTAGGGTATAGTCTTAATGGTTTTAGGGTTTAGGCTTGTTTAGGGTTTAGTGTTTAGGGTTTAGGGTTTAGGGTTTTTTAGCGTTTAGTGTTTAGAGTTTAGGGTTTAGGGTGCTTTTGGAATTAGTGCTTAGAGTTTTTCTGGGTTTAGGGTTTAGGATTTAGGGTGTTAGGGTTAGTGTTAGGGTTAGTTTTAGGGTTGGGGTGAGGGTTAGGGTGAGGGTTAGGGTGAGGGTTAAGGTTAGGGTTAGGGTTAAGGTTAGTGTTAGTGTTAGGGTAAGGGTTAGGTTTAGGGATAGGGTTAGGGTTAGGGTTATGGTTAGGGTTAGGGTTAGTGTTAGGGTTAGGTTAGGGTTAGGGTTAGGGTTAGGGGTTAGGGTCTGGGTTAGTGTTAGGGGTTAGGGGTTAGGGTTAGGGTTAGGGTTAGGGTTATGGTTAGTGTTAGGATTAGGGTTAGGGTTAGGGTCAGGGTTAGGTTTAGGGTTAGGGTTAGGGTTAGGGTTAGATTAAGGGATAGGTTTATGTTTATTGTTAGATTTAGGGTTTAGGGTTTAAGGTTTATGGGTTAGGATTGTTTAAGGTTTAGGGTGGATTAGGTTTAGGGTTTAGAGTTTAGTATTATGGTTACGGTTAGGGTTAGGGTTAGGGTTAGGGTTAGGGTTAGGGTTAGGGTTAGGTTTAGGGTTAGGGTTAGGGTTAAGGTTAGTGTTAGGCCTAGGGTTAGGGTTATGGTTAGTGTTAGGATTAGGGTTAGGTTTAGGGTCAGGGTTAGGTTTAGGGTTAGGGTTAGGGTTAGGGTTAGATTTAGGGTCAGGTTTAGGTTTATTGTTAGATTTAGGGTTTAGGGTTTAAGGTTTATGGTTTAGGATTGTTTAAGGTTTAGGGTGGATTAGGTTTAGGGTTTAGAGTTTAGTGTTATGGTTACAGTTAGTGTTAGGGTTTGGGTTAGGGTTAGGGTTAGGGTTAGGGTAATGGTCAGGGTTAGGGTTAGGGTTAGGGTAAGGGTTAGGGGTTAGTGTTAGGGTTAGGGTAAGGGTTAGGGTTAGCGTTAAGTTAGGGTTAGGGTTAGGGTTAGGGTTAGGGGTTAGGGTTAGTGTTAGGGTTAGGGTTATTATTAGGGGGTTAGGTTTAAGTTTAGGATTAGTGTTAGGGTTAGAATTAGAAATAGGGTTAGTGTTAGGATTAGGGTCAGGGTTAGGTTTAGGGTTAGGGTTAGGGTTAGGGTTAGGGTCAGGGAGGCTTTAGGGTTAGGGTTAGGGTTAGGGTTAGATTTAGGGTTAGGTTTAGGTTTATTGTTAGATTTAGGATTTCGGGTCTAAGGTTTATGGTTTAGGATTGTTTAAGGTTTAGGATGGATTAGGTTTACGGTTTAGAGTTTAGTGTTATGGTTACGGTTAGGGTTAGGGTTAGGGTTAGGTTTAGGATTAGGGTTAAGGTTAGGGTTAGGATTAGGTTTAGGGTTAGGGTTAGGGTTAGGGTTAGGGTTAGGGTTAGGTTTAGGGTTAGGATTAGGGTTAGGGTTAGGGTTAGAGAAAGGGTTAGGGGTTAGGTTTAGGGTTATGGTTATTGTTAGGTTTAGGGTTTAGGGTTTAGTGTTTAGGGTTTAAGGTTTAGGGTTTAGGATTGTTTAAGATTTAGGGTGGTTTAGGTTAAGGGTTTAGGGTTTAGAGTTTAGGATTGTTTAAGGTTTAGGGTTGTTTAGGGTATAGTGTTTAGGGTTAAAAGTTTAGGGTTGTTTAGGGTTTAGTGTTTAGGGTTTAGGGTTTTTTAAGGTTTAGTGTTTAAGGTTTAGGTTTTAGGGTTGTTTTGGGTTTAGTGTTTAGTGTTGTTTAGGGTATAGTGTTAATGGTTTAGGGTTTAGGGTTATTTAGGGTTTAGTGTTTAAGGTTTAGGGTATAGGGTTCTTTAGGCTTTAATGTTTAGGGTTGTTTATGGTTTAGTGATTAGGGTTGTTTAGGGTTGTTTAGAGGTTAGTGTTTAGGGTTATTCAGGGTTTATGATTTAGCGTTGTTCAGGGTTTAGGATTTATGGTTGTTCAGGTTTTAGGATTTAGGGATTAAGGTTAATGGGTTAGGGTTAGGGTTAGGGTTAGGGTTAGCATTAGGGTTAAAGTTAGGGTTAGAGTTAGGGTTAGAGTTAGGGTTATGGGGTTATGTTAGGCTTAAGGTTAGGGTTAGGGTTATGGGGTTAAGGTTAGGGTTGGGGTTAGGGTTAGGTTTAGGTTTAAGGTTAGGGTTAGGGTTATGGTTATTCTTAGATTTATGGTTTAAAATTTAGGGTTTATGGTTTAAGGTTTAGTGTTTAGGATTGTTTAAGTTTTAGGGTGGTTTAGGTTTAGGTTATAGAATTTAGCGTTTCAGATTGTTTAATGGTTAGGGTTGTTTAGGTTTTAGCGTTTAGAGTTCTTTAGGGTTTTTTAGGGTTGTTTATAATTTAGTGTTTAGGGTTGTTCAGGATTTATGTTTTAGGATATTTTAAGGTTTAGGGTTTAAGGTTGTATAGTGTTTTAGGGTTTAGGGTATAATGTTTAGGGTTAAGGGTTTAGGGTTGTTTAGGGTATAGTGTTAATGGTTTTAGGGTTTAGGCTTGTTTAGGGTTTAGTGTTTAGGGTTTAGGGTTTAGGGTTTTTTAGCGTTTAGTGTTTATAGTTTAGGGTTTAGGGTGCTTTTGGAATTAGTGTTTAGGGTTTTTCGGGGTTTAAGGTTTAGGATTTAGGGTTTTAGGGTTAGTGTTAGGGTTAGGTTTAGGTTTAAGGTGAGGGTTAGGGTGAGGGTTAAGTTTAGGGTTAGGGTTAAGGTTAGTGTTAGTGTTAGGGTAAGGGTTAGGGTTAGGGATAGGGTTAGGGTTAGAATTAGGGTTAAGTTTAGGGTTAGGGATAGGGTTAGGGGTTAGGGTTAGGGTTAGTGTTAGGGGTTAGGGGTTAGTGTTAGGGTTAGGGTTAGGGTTAGGATTAGGGTTAGTGTTAGGTTTAGTGTTAGGGTTATTATTAGGGGGTTAGGTTTTAGTTTAGGATTAGTGTTAGGGTTAGAATTAGAAATAGGGTTAGTGTTAGGATTAGGGTCAGGGTTAGGTTTAGGGATATGGTTAGGGTTAGGGTTAGATTTAAAGTTTAGGGTTTAGTGTTAGGATTAGGGATAGTGTGAGGTTTAGGGTTAGGGTTAGGTTTAGGGTTAGGGTTAGGGTTAGTGTTTGGGTTATGGTTAGTGCTAGGAATAGGGTTAGGGTTAGGGTCAGGGTTAGGTTTAGGGTTAGGGTTAGGGTTAGGGTTAGATTAAGGGTTAGGTTTAGGTTTATTTTTAGATTTAGGGTTTAGGGTTTAAAGTTTATGGTTTAGAATTGTTTAAGGTTTAGGGTGGATTAGGTTTAGGGTTTAGAGTTTAGTATTATGGTTACGGTTAGGGTTAGGGTTAGGGTTAGGGTTAGGGTTAGGGTTAAGGTTAGTGTTAGGGTTAGGGTTAGGGTTATGGTTAGTGTTAGGATTAGGGTTAGGGTTAGGGTCATGGTTAGGTTTAGGGTTAGGGTTAGGGTTAGGGTTAGGGTTAGATTTAGGGTCAGGTTTAGGTTTATTGTTAGATTTAGGGTTTAGGGTTTAAGGTTTATGGTTTAGGATTTTTTAAGGTTTAGGGTGGATTAAGTTTAGGGTTTAGAGTTTAGTGTTATGGTTACGGTTAGTGTTAGGGTTAGGGTTAGGTTTAGGGTTAGGGTAATGGTTAGGGTTAGGGTTAGGGTTAGGGTAAGGGTTAAGGTTAGGGGCTAGGGTTAGTGTTAGGGTTAGGGTTATTATTAGGGGGTTAGGTTTAAGTTTGGGATTAGTGTTAGGGTTAGAATTAGAAATAGGGTTAGTGTTAGGATTAGGCTCAGGGTTAGGTTTAGGGTTAGGGAGGGTTTAGGGTTAGGGTTAGATTTAGGATTAGGTTTAGGTTTAATGTTAGATTTAGGGTTTAGGGTTATTGTTAGGGTTAGGTTAGGGTTACGGTTAGGGTTAGGGTTAGGGTTAGGGTTAGGGTAAGGGTTAGGGGTTAGGGTTAGGGTTAGGGTTAAGATTAGGGTTAGGATTAAGGTTAGGGTTATGGTTATGGTTAGGGTTAGAGTTAGGGTTAGGGTTAGCGTAAGGTTAGGGTTAGGGTTATGGTTAGGGTTAGGGTTAGGGTTAGGGTAAGGTTAGGGTTAGGGTTAGGGTTATGGTTATTCTTAGATTTATGGTTTAACATTTATGGTTTAAGGTTTAGGGTTTAGGATTGTTTAAGTTTTTAGGGCCGTTGCTAGGGCCGTTGCTAGGGCCCTTGTTAAGGCCGTTGATAGGGCCGTTGTTAGGGCCGTTGCTAGGGCCGTTGCTAGGGCCGTTGCTAGGGTTGTTCCTAGGGCCGTTTCAAGGGCCGTTGTTAGGGCCGTTGTTAGGGCCGTTGGTAGGGCTATTGCTAGGGCCGTTGTTAGGGCCGTTGCTAGGACCGTTGCTAGGGCGGTTGCAAGGGCCGTTGTTAGGGTCGTTGCTAGGGCCCTGTTAGGGCCGTTGCTAGGTCCGTTGTTAGGGCCGTTGCTAGGGCCGTTGCTAGGGCCGTTGTTAGGTCCGTTGCTAGGGCCGTTGCTAGGGCCCTTGTTAGGGCCATTGCTAGGGCCGTTGCTAGGGCCCTTGTTAGGGCCGTTGCTAGGGCCGTTGCTAGGGCCGTTGCTAGGGCCGTTGCTAGGGCCCTTGTTAGGGCCGTTTCTAGGGCCGTAGCTAGGGCCGTTGCTAGGGCCGTTGCTACGGCCGTTGCTAGGGCCCTTGTTAGGGCCGTTGCTAGGGCCCTCGTTAGGGCCGTTGCTAGGGCCGTTGCTAGGGCCGTTTTTAGGGCCGTTGGTAGGGCCGTTGCTAGGGCCGTTGCTAGGGCCCTTATTAGGGCCGTTGCTAGGGCCGTTGCTAGGGCCGTTGCTAGTCCCGTTGTTAGGGCCGTTGCTAGTCCCGTTGTTAGGGCCGTTGCTAGGGCCGTTGCTTGGGCCGTTGCTAGGGCCCTTGTTAGGGCCGTTGCTAAGGCCGTTGCTAGGGCCGTTTCTAGCGCCGTTGCAAGGGCACATGTTAGGGCCGTTGCTAGGGCCGTTGCTAGGGCCCTTGTTAGGGGCGTTGCTAGGGCCGTTGCTAGGGCCGTTGCTAGGGCCGTTGCTAGGGCCCTTGTTAGGTCAGTTGCTAGGGCCGTTGCTAGGGCCGTTGCTAGGGCCTTTGTTAGGGCCGTTGCTAGGGCCGTTGCTAGGGCCGTGGCTAGGGCCGTTGCTAGGGCCGTTGCTAGGGCCCTTGTTAGGGCCTTTGATAGGGCCCTTGTTAGGACCGTTGCTAGGGCCCTTGTTAGGGCCGTTGCTAGGGCCCCTTTTTAGGGCCGTTGCTAGGGCCCTTGTTAGGGCCGTTGCTAGGGCCGTTGCTAGGGCCGTTGTTAAAGCCGTTGTTAGGGCCGTTGCTAGGGTCGTTGCTAGGGCCGTTGTTTGGGCCGTTGTTAGGGCCGTTGCTAGGGCCGTTGATAGGGCCGTTGTTAGGGCCGTTGCTAGGGCCGTTGCTAGGGCCGTGGTTAGGGCAGTTGCTAGGGCCATTGTTAGGGCCGTTGCTAGGGCCTTTGTTAGGGCCGTTGCTAGGGCCGTTGCTAGGGCCGTTGCTAGGATCGTTGCTAGGGCCGTTGCTAGGGCCGTGGTTAGGGCCATTGTTAGGGCCGTTGCTAGGGCCGTTGCTAGGGCCGTTGCTAGGGCCGTTGTTAGGGCCGTTCCTAGGGCCGTTGTTAGGGCCGTTGCTAGGGCCGTTGTTAGGGCCGTTGCAAGGGCCGTTGTTAGGGCCGTTGCTAGGGCCCTGTTTAGGGCCGTTGCTAGGGCCCTTTTTAGGGCCGTTGCTAGGGCCGTTGTTAGGGCCGTTGCTAGGGCCCTTGTTAGGGCCGTTGCTAGGGCCGTTGCTAGGGCCGTTGCTAGGGCCGTTGCTAGGGCCCTTGTTAGGGCCGTTGCTAGGGCCGTTGCTAGGGCCGTTGCTAGGGCCCTTGTTAGGGCCGTTGCTAGGGCCGTTGCTTGGGCCGTTGCTAGGGCCGTTGCTAGGGCCCTTGTTAGGGCCGTTGCTAGGGCCGTAGCTAGGGCCGTTGCTAGGGCCGTTGCTAGGGCCCTTGTTAGGGCCGTTGATAGGGCCCTTGTTAGGGCCGTTGCTAGGGCCCTTGTTAGGGCCGTTGCTAGGGCCCTTGTTAGGGCCGTTGCTAGGGCCCTTGTTAGGGCCGTTGCTAGGGCCGTTGCTAGGGCCGTTGCTAGGGCCGTTGCTAGGGCCGTTGCTAGGGCCCTTGTTAGGGCCGTTGCTAGGGCCCTTGTTAGGGCCGTTGCTAGGGCCCTTCTTAGGGCCGTTGCTAGGGCCCTTGTTAGGGCCGTTGCTAGGGCCCTTGTTAGGGCTTTTGCTAGGGCCGTTGTTAGGGCTGTTGCTAGGGCCGTTGCTAGGGCCGTTGCTAGGGTTGTTCCTAGGGTCCTTGTTAGGGCCGTTGCTAGGGCCGTAGCTAGGGCCGTTGCTAGGGCCGTTGCTAGGGCCCTTGTTAGGGCCGTTACTAGGGCCCTTGTTAGGGCCGTTGCTAGGGCCCTTTTTAGGGCCGTTCCGAGGGCCGTTGCTAGGGCCGTTGCTAGGGCCCTTGTTAGGGCCGTTGCTAGGGCCGTTGCTAGGGCCGTTGCTAGGGCCGTTGCTAGGGCGCTTGTTAGGGCTGTTGCTAGGGCCGTTGCTAGGTCTCTTGTTAGGGCCGTTGCTAGGGCCGTTGTTAGGGCCGTTGCTAGGGCCGTTGTTAGGTCCGTTGTCAGGGCCGTTGTTTGGACCGTTGTCAGGGCCGTTGTTAGGGTCGTTGCTAAGGCCGTTGCTAGGGCCGTTGTTAGGGCCCTTGTTAAGGCCGTTGCTAGGGCCCTTGTTAGGGCCGTTGCTAGGGCCCTTGTTAGGGCCGTTGCTAGGGCCCTTGTTTCGGCCGTTGCTAGGGCCCTTGTTAGGGCCGTTGCTAGGGCCCTTGTTAGGGCCGTTGATAGGGCCCTTGTTAGGGCCGTTGCTAGGGCCGTTGCTAGGGCCGTTGTTAAAGCCGTTGCTAGGGCCGTTGCTAGGGTCGTTGCTAGGGCCGTTGTTTGGGCCGTTGTTAGGGCCGTTGCTAGGGCCGTTGCTAGGGCCGTTGCTAGGGCCGTGGTTAGGGCAGTTGCTAAGGCCATTGTTAGGGCCGTTGCTAGGGCCTTTGTTAGGGCCGTTGCTAAAGCCGTTGCTAGGGCCTTTGCTTGGGCCGTTGCTAGGTCCGTTGCTAGGGCCGTGGTTAGGGCCATTGTTAGGGCCGTTGCTAGGGCCGTTGCTAGGGCCGTTGCTAGGGCCGTTGTTAGGGCCGTTCCTAGGGCCGTTGTTAGGGCCGTTGCTAGGGCTGTTGTTAGGGCCGTTGCAAGGGCCGTTGTTAGGGCCGTTGCTAGGGCCGTTGCTAGGGCCGTTGCTAGGGCCGTTGCTAGGGCCCTTGTTAGGGCCGTTGCTAGGGCCGTTGCTAGGGCCGTTGCTAGGGCCGTTGCTAGGGCCCTTGTTAGGGCCGTTGCTAGGGCCGTTGCTTGGGCCGTTGCTAGGGCCGTTGCTAGGGCCCTTGTTAGGGCCGTTGCTAGGGCCGTAGCTAGGGCCGTTGCTAGGGCCGTTGCTAGGGCCGTTGTTAGGGCCGTTGCTAGGGCCGTTGTTAGGTCCGTTGTCAGGGCCTTTGTTTGGACCGTTGTCAGGGCCGTTGTTAGGGCCTTTGCTAAGGCCGTTGCTAGGGCCGTTGTTAGGGCCCTTGTTAGGGCCGTTGCTAGGGCCCTTGTTAGGGCCGTTGCTAGGGCCGTTGCTAGGGCCGTTGCTAGGGCCGTTGCTAGGGCCGTTGCTAGGGCCCTTGTTAGGGCCGTTGCTAGGTCCCTTGTTAGGGCCATTGCTAGGGCCCTTGTTAGGGCCGTTGCTAGGGCCCTTGTTAGGGCCGTTGCTAGGGCCCTTGTTTGGTCCGTTGCTAGGGCCCTTGTTAGGGCCGTTGCTAGGGCCCTTGTTAGGGCCGTTGCTAGGGCCCTTGTTAGGGCCGTTGCTAGGGCCCTTGTTAGGGCCGTTGCTAGGGCCGTTGCTAGGGCCGTTGCTAGGGCCGTTGCTAGGGCCGTTGCTAGGGCCCTTGTTAGGGCCGTTGCTAGGTCCCTTGTTAGGGCCATTGCTAGGGCCCTTGTTAGGGCCGTTGCTAGGGCCCTTGTTAGGGCCGTTGCTATGGCCCTTGTTTGGTCCGTTGCTAGGGCCCTTGTTAGGGCCGTTGCTAGGGCCCTTGTTAGGGCCGTTGCTAGGGCCCTTGTTAGGGCCGTTGATAGGGCCCTTGTTAGGGCCGTTGCTAGGGCCGTTGCTAGGGCCGTTGTTAAAGCCGTTGCTAGGGCCGTTGCTAGGGTCGTTGCTAGGGCCGTTGTTTGGGCCGTTGTTAGGGCCGTTGCTAGGGCCGTTGCTAGGGCCGTTGTTAGGGCCGTTGCTAGGGCCGTTGCTAGGGCCGTGGTTAGGGCAGTTGCTAGGGCCATTGTTAGGGCCGTTGCTAGGGCCTTTGTTAGGGCCGTTGCTAGGGCCGTTGCTAGGGCCGTTGCTAGGGCCGTTGCTAGGTCCGTTGCTAGGGCCGTGGTTAGGGCCATTGTTAGGGCCGTTGCAAGGGCCGTTGCTAGGGCGGTTGCTAGGGCCGTTGTTAGGGCCGTTCCTAGGGCCGTTGTTAGGGCCATTGCTAGGGCCGTTGTTAGGGCCGTTGCAAGGGCCGTTGTTAGGGTCGTTGCTAGGGCCCTGGTTAGGGCCGTTGCTAGGGCCCTTTTTAGGGCCGTTGCTAGGGCCGTTGCTAGGGCCGTTGCTAGGGCCCTTGTTAGGGCCGTTGCTAGGGCCGTTGCTAGGGCCGTTGCTAGGGCCGTTGCTAGGGCCCTTGTTAGGGCCGTTGCTAGGGCCGTTGCTTGGGCCGTTGCTAGGGCCGTTGCTAGGGCCCTTGTTAGGGCCGTTGCTAGGGCCGTAGCTAGGGCCGTTGCTAGGGCCGTTGCTAGGGCCGTTGTTAGGGCCGTTGCTAGGGCCGTTGTTAGGTCCGTTGTCAGGGCCGTTGTTTGGACCGTTGTCAGGGCCGTTGTTAGGGCCTTTGCTAAGGCCGTTGCTAGGGCCGTTGTTAGGGCCCTTGTTATGGCCGTTGCTAGGGCCCTTGTTAGGGCCGTTGCTAGGGCCCTTGTTAGGGCCGTTGCTAGGGCCCTTGTTTGGGCCGTTGCTAGGGCCCTTGTTAGGGCCGTTGCTAGGGCCCTTGTTAGGGCCGTTGCTAGGGCCCTTGTTATGGCCGTTGATAGGGCCCTTGTTAGGGCCGTTGCTAGGGCCGTTGCTAGGGCCGTTGTTAAAGCCGTTGCTAGGGCCGTTGCTAGGGCCGTTGCTAGGGCCGTTGTTTGGGCCGTTGCTAGGGCCGTTGCTAGGGCCGTTGCTAGGCCGTTTCTAGGGCCGTTTCTAGGGCCGTTGTTAGGGCCGTTGCTAGGGCCGTTGCTAGGGCCGTTGCTAGGGCCGTTTCTAGGGCCGTTGCTAGGGCCTTTGTTAGGGCCGTTGCTAGGGCCCTTGTTAGGGCCGTTGCTAGGGCCCTTGTTAGCGCCGTTGCTAGGGCCCTTGTTAGGGCCGTTGCTAGGGCCCTTGTTAGGGCCGTTGCTAGGGCCCTTTTTAGGGCCGTTGCTAGGGCCGTTGCTAGGGCCGTTGCTAGGGCAGTTGCTAGGGCCGTTGCTAGGGCCCTTGTTAGGGCCGTTGCTAGGGCCGTTGCTAGGGCCGTTGCTAGGGCTGTTGCTAGGGCCCTTGTTAGGGCCGTTGCTAGGGCCGTAGCTAGGGCCGTTGCTAGGGCCGTTGCTAGGGCCCTTGTTAGGGCCGTTGCTAGGGCCCTTGTTAGCGACGTTGCTAGGGCCCTTGTTAGGCCCGTTGCTAGGGCCCTTGTTAGGGCCGTTGCTAGGGCCCTTGTTATGGCCGTTGCTAGGGCCCTTGTTTGGGCCGTTGCTAGGGCCGTTGCTAGGGCCGTTGCTAGGGCCGCTGCTAAAGCCCTTGTTAGGGCCGTTGCTAGGGCCCTCGTTAGGTCCGTTGCTAGGGCCGTTGCTAGGGCCGTTGCTAGGGCCCTTGTTAGGGCCGTTATAGGGCCGTAGCTAGGGCCGTTGCTAGGGCCGTTGCTAGGGCCCTTGTTAGGGCCGTTGCTAGGGCCCTTGTTAGGGCCGTTGCTAGGGCCCTTTTTAGGGCCGTTGCTAGGGCCGTTGCTAGGGCCGTTGCTAGGGCCCTTGTTAGGGCCGTTGCTAGGGCCGTTGCTAGGGCCGTTGCTAGGGCCATTGCTAGGGCCCTTGTTAGGGCCGTTGCTAGGGCCGTTGCTTGGGCCGTTGCTAGGGCCGTTGCTAGGGCCCTTGTTAGGGCCGTTGCTAGGGCCGTAGCTAGGGCCGTTGCTAGGGCCGTTGCTAGGGCCGTTGTTAGGGCCGTTGCTAGGGCCGTTGTTAGGTCCGTTGTCAGGGCCGTTGTTTGGACCGTTGTCAGGGCCGTTGTTAGGGCCTTTGCTAAGGCCGTTGCTAGGGCCGTTGTTAGGGCCCTTGTTATGGCCGTTGCTAGGGCCCTTGTTAGGGCCGTTGCTAGGGCCCTTGTTAGGGCCGTTGCTAGGGCCCTTGTTTGGGCCGTTGCTAGGGCCCTTGTTAGGGCCGTTGCTAGGGCCCTTGTTAGGGCCGTTGCTAGGGCCCTTGTTATGGCCGTTGATAGGGCCCTTGTTAGGGCCGTTGCTAGGGCCGTTGCTAGGGCCGTTGTTAAAGCCGTTGCTAGGGCCGTTGCTAGGGCCGTTGCTAGGGCCGTTGTTTGGGCCGTTGCTAGGGCCGTTGCTAGGGCCGTTGCTAGGGCCGTTTCTAGGGCCGTTTCTAGGGCCGTTGTTAGGGCCGTTGCTAGGGCCGTTGCTAGGGCCGTGGTTAGGGCAGTTGCTAGGGCCGTTGCTAGGGCCGTTGCTAGGGCCGTTTCTAGGGCCGTTGCTAGGGCCTTTGTTAGGGCCGTTGCTAGGGCCCTTGTTAGGGCCGTTGCTAGGGCCCTTGTTAGCGCCGTTGCTAGGGCCCTTGTTAGGGCCGTTGCTAGGGCCCTTGTTAGGGCCGTTGCTAGGGCCATTTTTAGGGCCGTTGCTAGGGCCGTTGCTAGGGCCGTTGCTAGGGCCCTTGTTAGGGCCGTTGCTAGGGCCGTTGCTAGGGCAGTTGCTAGGGCCGTTGCTAGGGCCCTTGTTAGGGCCGTTGCTAGGGCCGTTGCTAGGGCCGTTGCTAGGGCTGTTGCTAGGGCCCTTGTTAGGGCCGTTGCTAGGGCCCTAGCTAGGGCCGTTGCTAGGGCCGTTGCTAGGGCCCTTGTTAGGGCCGTTTCTAGGGCCCTTGTTAGCGCCGTTGCTAGGGCCCTTGTTAGGGCCGTTGCTAGGGCCCTTGTTAGGGCCGTTGCTAGGGCCCTTGTTATGGCCGTTGCTAGGGCCGTTGCTAGGGCCGTTGCTAGGGCCGTTGCTAGGGCCGCTGCTAGGGCCCTTGTTAGGGCCGTTACTAGGGCCGTTGTTAGGGCCGTTGCTAGGGCCGTTGCTAGGGCCGTTGCTAGGGCCCTTGTTAGGGCCGTTATAGGGCCGTAGCAAGGGCCGTTGCTAGGGCCGTTGCTAGGGCCCTTGTTAGGGCCGTTGATAGGGCCCTTGTTAGGGCCGTTGCTAGGGCCCTTGTTAGGGCCGTTGCTAGGGCCCTTGTTAGGGCCGTTGCTAGGGCCATTGTTAGGGCCGTTGCTAGGGCCTTTGTTAGGGCCGTTGCTAGGGCCGTTGCTAGGGCCGTTGCTAGGGCCGTTGCTAGGGCCGTTGCTAGGGCCCTTGTTAGGGCCGTTGCTAGGGCCCTTGTTAGGGCCGTTGCTAGGGCCCTTATTAGGGCCGTTGCTAGGGCCCTTGTTAGGGCCGTTGCTAGGGCCCTTGTTAGGGCGGTTGCTAGGGCCGTTGTTAGGGCCGTTGCTAGGGCCGTTGCTAGGGCCGTTGCTAGGGTTGTTCCTAGGGCCGTTTCAAAGGCCGTTGTTTGGGCCGTTGCTAGGGCCCTTGTTAGGGCCGTTGCTAGGGCCGTTGTTAGGGCCGTTGCTAGGGCCGTTGCTAGGGCCGTTGTTAGGGCCGTTGCTAGGGCCGTTTCTTGGGCCCTTGTTTGGGCCGTTGCTAGGGCCGTTGCTAGGGCCCTTGTTAGGGCCGTTATAGGGCCGTAGCTAGGGCTGTTGCTAGGGCCGTTGCTAGGGCCCTTGTTAGGGCCGTTATAGGGCCGTAGCTAGGGCCGTTGCTAGGGCCGTTGCTAGGGCCGTTGTTAGGGCCGTTGCTAGGGCCGTTTCTAGGGCCCTTGTTAGGGCCGTTGCTAGGGCCGTAGCTAGGGCCGTTGCTAGGGCCGTTGCTAGGGCCGTTGCTAGGGCCCTTGTTAGGGCCATTGCTAGGGCCCTTGTTAGGGCCGTTGCTAGGGCCCTTGTTAGGGCCGTTGCTAGGGCTCTTGTTAGGGCCGTTGCTAGGGCCGTTGTTAGGGCCGTTGCTAGGGTTGTTCCTAGGGCTGTTTGAAGGGCCGTTGTTAGGGCCGTTTCTAGGGCCCTTGTTAGGGCCGTTGCTAGGGCCGTTGTTAGGGCCGTTGCTAGGGCCGTTGCTAGGGCCGTTGTTAGGGCCGTTGCTAGGGCCGTTGCTAGGGCCCTTGTTAGGGCCGTTGCTAGGGCCGTTGCTAGGGCCCTCGTTGGGGCTGTTGCTAGGGCCCTTGTGAGGGCCGTTGCTAGGGCCCTTGTTAGGGCCGTTGCTAGGGCCGTTGCTATGGCCGTTTCTAGCGCCATTGCTAGGGCTGTTGCTAGGGCCTTTGGTAGGGCCGTTGCTAGGGACGTTGTTAAAGCCATTGCTAGGGCCGTTGCTAGGGCCGTTGCTAGGGCCGTTGTTTGGGCCGCTGTTAGGTCCGTTGTTACGGCCGTTGGTAGGGCCGTTGTTAGGGCCGTTGCTAGGGCCGTTGCTAGGGCCGTGGTTAGGGCAGTTGCTAGGGCCGTTTTTAGGGCCGTTGCTAGGGCCTTTGTTAGGGCCGTTGCTAGGGCCGTTGCTAGGGCCGTTGCTAGGGCCGTTGCTAGGGCCGTTGCTAGGGCCGTGGTTAGGGCCGTTGCTAGGGCCGTTGTTAGGGCCGTTGCTAGGGCCCTTGTTAGGGCCGTTGCTAGGGCCCTTTTTAGGGCCGTTGCTAGGGCCGTTGCTAGGGCCGTTGCTAGGGCCCTTGTTAGGGCCGTTGCTCGGCCCTTGCTAGAGCCGTTGCTAGGGCCGTTGCTAGAGCCGTTGCTAGGGCCGTTGCTAGGGCCGTTGCTAGGGCCCTTGTTAGGGCCGTTGCTAGGGCCCTTGTTAGGGCCGTTGCTAGGGCCGTTGTTAGGGCCGTTGCTAGGGCCCTTGTTAGGGCCGTTGCTAGGGCCGTTGTTAGGTCCGTTGTTAGGGCCGTTGCTAGGGTTCTTCCTAGGGCCGTTTCAAAGGCCGTTGTTAGGGCCGTTGCTAGGGCCCTTGTTAGGGCCGTTGCTAGGGCCGTTGTTAGGGCCATTGCTAGGGCCGTTGCTAGGGCCGTTGTTAGGGCCGTTGCTAGGGCCGTTTCTAGGGCCCTTGTTAGGGCCGTTGCTAGGGCCGTTGCTAGGGCCCTTGTTAGTGCCGTTGCTAGGGCCGTTGCTAGGGCCGTTGCTAGGGCCGTTGCTAGGGCCCTTGTTAGGGCCGTTATAGGGCCATAGCTAGGGCCGTTGCTAGGGCCGTTGCTAGGGCCCTTGTTAGGGCCGTTGCTAGGGCCCTTGTTAGGGCCGTTGCTAGGGCCCTTGTTAGGGCCGTTGCTAGGGCCCTTGTTAGGGCCGTTGCTAGGACCGTTGCTAGGGCCGTTGTTAGGGCCGTTGCTAGGGCCGTGCTAGGGCTTTTGTTAGGGCCGTTGCTAGGGCCGTAGCTAGGGCCGTTGCTAGGGCCATTGCTAGGACCGTTGTTAGGGCCCTTGTTAGGGCCGTTGCTAGGGCCCTTGTTAGGGCCGTTGCTAGGGCCCTTGTTAGGGCCGCTGCTAGGGCTCTTGTTAGGGCCGTTGCTAGGGCCGTTGTTAGGGCCGTTGCTAGGGCCGTTGCTAGGGTTGTTCCTAGGGCCGTTTGAAGGGCCGTTGTTAGGGCCGTTGCTAGGGCCCTTGTTAGGGCCGTTGCTAGGGCCGTTGTTAGGGCCGTTGCTAGGGCCGTTGCTAGGGCCGTTGTTAGGGCCGTTGCTAGGGCCGTTGCTAGGGCCCTTGTTAGGGCCGCTGCTAGGGCCGTTGCTAGGGCCCTTGTTAGGGCTGTTGCTAGGGCCCTTGTGAGGGCCGTTGCTAGGGCCCTTGTTAGGGCCGTTGCTAGGGCCGTTGCTATGGTTGTTTCTAGCGCCATTGCTAGGGCTGTTGCTAGGTCCGTTGTTAGGGCCGTTGCTAGGGCCGTTGTTAAAGCCGTTGCTAGGGCCGTTGCTAGGGCCGTTGCTAGGGCCGTTGTTTGGGCCGCTGTTAGGGCCGTTGCTAGGGCCGTTGCTAGGGCCTTTGTTAGGGCCGTTGCTAGGGCCGTTGCTAGGGCCGTTGCTAGGGCCGTTGCTAGGGCCGTTGCTAGGGCCGTGGTTAGGGCCGTTGTTAGGGCCGTTCCTAGGGCCGTTGTTAGGGCCGTTGCTAGGGCCGTTGCTAGGGCCGTATCTAGGGCCGTGGTTAGGGCCGTTGCTAGGGCCGTTTTTAGGGCCGTTGCTAGGGCCTTTGTTAGGGCCGTTGCTAGGGCCGTTGCTAGGGCCGTTGCTAGGGCCGTTGCTAGGGCCGTTGCTAGGGCCGTGGTTAGGGCCGTTGTTAGGGCCGTTCCTAGGGCCGTTGTTAGGGCCGTTGCTAGGGCCGTTGGTAGGGCCGTTGCAATAGCCGTTGTTAGGGCCGTTGCTAGGGCCCTTGTTAGGGCCGTTGCTAGGGCCCTTTTTAGGGCCGTTGCTAGGGCCGTTGCTAGGGCCGTTGCTAGGTCCCTTGTTAGGGCCGTTGCTAGGGCCGTTGCTAGAGCCGTTGCTAGGGCCGTTGCTAGGGCCCTTATTAGGGCCGTTGCTAGTGCCGTTGCTAGGGCCGTTGCTAGGGCTGTTGCTAGGGCCCTTGTTAGGGCCGTTGCTAGGGCCGTAGCTAGGGCCGTTGCTAGGGCCGTTGCTAGGGCCATTGTTAGGGTCGTTGCTAGGGCCCTTGTTAGGGCCGTTGCTAGGGCCCTTGTTAGGGCCGTTGCTAGGGCCCTTGTTAGGGCCGTTGCTAGGGCCCTTGTTAGGGCCGTTGCTAGGGCCCTTGTTAGGGCCGTTGCTAGGGACGTGGCTAGGGCCGTTGCTAGGGCCGTTGCTAGGGCCGTTGCTAGGGCCGTTGCAAGGGCTGTTGTTAGGGCCGTTGCTTGGGCTTTTTTTAGGGCCGTTGCTAGGGCCGTTGCTAGGGCCGTTGCTAGGGCCGTTGTTAGTACCGTTGCTAGGGCCGTTGCTAGGGCCGATGCTACGGCCCTTGTTAGGGCCGTTGCTAGGGCCGTTGCTAGGGCCGTTGCTAGAGCCGTTGCTAGGGCCCTTTTTATGGCCGTTGCTAGGGCCGTAGCTAGGGCCGTTGCTAGGGCCGTTGCTAGGGCCGTTGCTAGGGCCCTTGTTAGGGCCGTTGCTAGGGCCCTTGTTAGGGCCGTTGCTAGGGCCCTTGTTAGGGCCGTTGCTAGGGCCGTTGCTAGGGCCGTTGTTTTGGCCGTTGTTAGGGCCGTTGCTAGGGCCGTTGTTAGGGCCGTTGCTAGGGCCGTTGCTAGGGCCGTTGCTAGGGCCGTTGCTAGGGCCGTTGCTAGGGCCGTGGTTAGGGCCGTTGCTAGGGCCGTTGTTAGGGCCATTGCTAGGGCCTTTGTTAGGGCCGTTGCTAGGGCCGTTGCTAGGGCCGTTGCTAGGGCCGTTGCTAGGGCCGTTGCTAGGGCCGTGGTTAGGGCCGTTGTTAGGGCCGTTGCTAGGGCCGTTGCTAGGGCCGTTGCTAGGGCCGTTGTTAGGGCCGTTCCTAGGGCCGTTGTTAGGGCCGTGGCTAGGGCCGTTGTTAGGGCCGTTGCAAGGGCCGTTGTTAGGGCCGTTGCTAGGGCCCTTGTTAGGGCCGTTGCTAGGGCCGTTGCTAGGGCCGTTGCTAGGGCCGTTGCTAGGGCTGTTGCTAGGGCCTTTGCTAGGGCCATTGCTAGGGCCGTTGCTAGGGCCGTTGTTAGGGCCGTTGCTAGGGCCGTTGCAAGGGCCGATGTTAGGGCCGTTGGTAGGGCCGTTGTTACGGCCGTTGCTCGGGCCGTTGTTAGGGCCGTTGCTAGGGCCGTTGTTAGGGCCAGTGTTAGGGCCCTTGTTTGGGCCGTTTTTAGGGCCCTTGTTAGGGCAGTTGTTACAGCCCTTGCTAGGGCCGTTGCTAGGGCCGTTGCTAGGGCCGTTGCTAGGGCTTTTGTTAGGGCCGTTGTCAGGGCCGTTGTTAGGGCCGTTGCTAGGGCCGTTGTTAGGGCCGTTGCTAGGGCCGTTGATAGAACCGTTGCTAGGGCCCTTGTTAGGGCCGTTGCTAGGGCCGTTGTTAAGGCCGTTGCTAGGGCCGTTGATAGGGCCTTTGTTTGGGCCGTTGCTAGGGCCCTTCTTAGGGCAGTTGCTAGGGCCTTTGCTAGGGCCGTTGTTAGGGCTGTTGTTAGGGCCTTTGTTTGGGCCCTTGTTAGGGCCGTTGCTAGGGCCGTTGCTAGGGCCGTTTCTAGGGCCATTGCTAGGGCCCTTGTTAGGGCCGTTACTAGGGCCGTTGCTAGGGCCGTTGTTAGGGCCGTTGCTAGGGCCCTTGTTAGGGCCGTTGCTAGGGCCGTTGTTAGGGCCGTTGTTATGGCCGTTGTTAGGGCCCTTGTTAGGGCCGTTGCTAGGGCCGTTGTTAGGGCCGTTGTTATGGCTGTTGTAAGGGCCCTTGTTAGGGCCGTTGCTAGGGCCGTTTTTAGGTCCGTTGTTAGGGCCGTTGTTAGGGCCCTTGTTTGGGCCCTGGTTAGGGCCGTTGCTAGGGCCCTTGTTAGGGCCATTGCTAGGGCCGTTGTAGGGCCGTTGTTAGGGCCGTTGTTAGGGCCCTTGTTTGGGCCCTGGTTAGGGCCGTTGCTAGGGCCGTTGCTAGGGCCGTTGCTAGGGCCGTTGTTAGTGCCGTTGCTAGGGCCGTTGCTAGGGCCGTTGCTAGGGCCGTGGTTAGGGCCGTTGTTAGGGCCGTTGCTAGGGCCGTTGCTAGAGCCGTTGCTAGGGCCGTTGCTAGGGCCGTTGGTAGGTCCGTTGTTAGGGCCCTTGGGGGATTAAGGTTAAGGGGTTAAGGTTAGGGTTAGGGTTATGGGGTTAAGGTTAGGGTTGGGGTTAGGGTTAGGTTTAGGTTTAGGGTTAGGGTTAGGGTTATGGTTATTCTTAGATTTATGGTTTAAAATTTAGGGTTTATGGTTTAAGGTTTAGGGTTTAGGATTGTTTAAGTTTTAGGGTGGTTTAGGTTTAGGGTATAGAATTTAGCGTTTAAGATTGTTTAATAGTTAGTTTTGGTTAGGTTTTAGCGTTTAGAGTTGTTTAGGGTTTTTTACGGTTGTTTATAATTTAGTGTTTTGGGTTGTTCAGGATTTATGATTTAGGATATTTTAAGGTTTAGGGTTTAAGGTTGTATAGTGTTTTAGGGTTTAGGGTATAATGTTTAGGGTTAAGGGTTTAGGGTTGTTTAGGGTATAGCGTTAATGGTTTTAGGGTTTAGGCTTGTTTAGGGTTTAGTGTTTAGGGTTTAGGGTTTAGGGTTTTTTAGCGTTTAGTGTTTATAGTTTAGGGTTTAGGGTGCTTTTGGAATTAGTGTTTAGAGTTTTTTGGGGTTTAGGGTTTAGGATTTAGGGTGTTAGGGTTAGTGTTAGGGTTAGGTTTAGGGTTAAGGTGAGGGTTAGGGTGAGGGTTAAGGTTAGTGTTAGTGTTAGGGTAAGGGTTAGGGTTAGGGATAGGGTTAGGGTTACGGTTAGTGTTAGGGTTAGGGTTAGGGTTAGGGTTAGGGTTACGGGTTAGGGTTAGGGTTAGTGTTAGGGGTTAGGGGTTAGTGTTAGGGTTAGGGTTAGGGTTAGGTTTAGTGTTAGGGTTATTATTAGGGGGTTAGGTTTTAGTTAAGGATTAGTGTTAGGGTTAGAATTAGAAATAGGGTTAGTGTTAGGATTAGGGTCAGGGTTAGGTTTAGGGATAGGGTTAGGTTTAGGGTTAAGGTTAGGGTTAGGGTTAGGGTTATGGTTAGTGTTAGGATTAGGGTTAGGGTTAGGGTCAGGTTTAGGTTTAGGGTTAGGGTTTGGGTTAGGGTTAGATTTAGGGTCAGGTTTAGGTTTATTGTTAGATTTAGGGATTAGGGTTTAAGGTTTATGGTTTAGGATTGTTTAAGGTTTAGGGTGGATTAGGTTTAGGGTTTAGAGTTTAGTGTTATGGTTATGGTTAGTGTTAGGGTTAGGGTTAGGGTTAGGGTTAGGGTTAGGGATAGGGTAATGGTTAGGGTTAGGTTTAGGGTTAGGGTTAGGGTAAGGGTTAGGGGTTAGTGTTAGGGTTAGGGTTAGGGTTAGGGTTAGGTTAGGTTTAGGGTTAGGGTTAGGGTTAGGGTTAGGGGTTAGGGTTAGTGTTAGGGTTAGGGTTATTATTAGGGGGTTAGGTTTAAGTTTAGGATTAGTGTTAGGGTTAGAATTAGAAATAGGGTTAGTGTTAGGATTAGGGTCAGGGTTAGGTTTAGGGTTAGGGTTAGGGTTAGGGTTAGGGTTAGGGTCAGGGAGGGTTTAGTGTTAGGGTTAGGGTTAGGGTTAGATTTAGGGTTAGGTTTAGGTTTATTGTTAGATTTAGGATTTAGGGTCTAAGGTTTATGGTTGAGGATTGTTTAAGGTTTAGGGTGGATTAGGTTTAGGGTTTAGAGTTTAGTGTTATGGTTACGGTTAGGGTTAGGGTTAGGGTTAGGGTTAGGATTAGGGTTAAGGTTAGGGTTAGGATTAGGTTTAGGGTTAGGGTTAGGGTTAGGGTTAGGGTTAGGGTTAGGGTTAGGGTTAGGGTTAGGATTAGGGTTAGCGTTAGGGTTAGGGTAAGGGTTAGGGGTTAGGTTTAGGGTTATGGTTATTGTTAGGTTTAGGGTTTAGGGTTTAGTGTTTAGGGTTTAAGGTTTAGGGTTTAGGATTGTTTAAGATTTAGGGTGGTTTATGTTAAGGGTTTAGGGTTTAGAGTTTAGGATTGTTTAAGGTTTAGGGTTGTTTAGGGTATAGTGTTTAAAGTTAAAAGTTTAGGGTTGTTTAGGGTTTAGTGTTTAGGGTTTAGGGTTGTTTAAGGTTTAGTGTTTAAGGTTTAGGTTTTAGGGTTGTTTTGGGTTTAGTGTTTAGTGTTGTTTAGGGTATACTGTTAATGGTTTATGGTTTAGGGTTATTTAGGGTTTAGTGTTTAAGGTTTAGGGTATAGGGTTGTTTAGGGTTTAGTTTTTAGGGTTGTTTATAGTTTAGAGATTAGGGTTGTTTAGGGTTGTTTAGAGGTTAGTGTTTAGGGTTATTCAGGGTTTATGATTTAGGGTTGTTCAGGGTTTAGGATTTATGGTTGTTCAGGGTTTAGGATTTAGGGATTAAGGTTAAGGGGTTAAGGTTAGGGTTAGGGTTAGGGTTAGGGTTAGCATTAGGGTTAGAGTTAGGGTTAGAGTTAAGGTTATGGGGTTATGTTAGGCTTAAGGTTAGGGTTAGGGTTATGGGGTTAAGGTTAGGGTTGGGGTTAGGGTTAGGTTTAGGTTTAGGGTTAGGGTTAAGGTTAGTGTTAGTGTTAGAATAATGGTTAGGGTTAGGGATAGGGTTAGGGTTAGGGTTAGGGTTAGGGTTAAGGTTAGGGTTAGGGTTAGGGTTAGGGTTAGGGGTTAGTGTTAGGGTTAGGGTTAGGGTTAGGGTTAGGGTTAGGTTTAGTGTTAGGGTTATTATTAGGGGGTTAGGTTTTAGTTTAGGATTAGTGTTAGGGTTAGGGTTAGGGTTAGGTTTAGAAATATGGTTAGGGTTAGGGTTAAGGGTAGGGTTAAAGTTAGGGTTAGAATTAAAGTTTAGGGTTTAGTGTTAGGATTAGGGATAGTGTGAGGTTTAGGGTTAGGTTTAGGGTTAGGGTTAGGGTTAGTGTTTGGGTTATGATTAGTGTTATGATTAGGATTAGGGTTAGGGTAAGGTTTATGTTTAGGGTTAGGGTTAGGGTTAGGGTTAGATTTAGGGTTAGGTTTAGGTTTATTGTTAGATTTAGGGTTTAGGGTTTAAGGTTTATGGTTTAGGATTGTTTAAGTTTAAGGGTGGATTAGGTTTAGGGTTTAGAGTTTAGTATTATGGTTACGGTTAGGGTTAGGTTTAGGGTTAGAGTTAGGGTTAGGGTTAGGGTTAGGGTTAGGGTTAAGGTTAGGGTTAGTGTTAGGGTTAGGGTTATGGTTAGTGTTAGGATTAGGGTTAGGGTTAGGGTCAGGGTTAGGTTTAGGGTTAAGGATAGGGTTAGGGTTAGATTTAGGGTTAGGTTTAGGTTTATTGTTAGATTAGGGTTTAGGGTTTAAGGTTTATGGTTTAGGATTGTTTAAGGTTTAGGGTGGATTAGGTTTAGGGTTTAGAGTTTAGTGTTATGGTTACGGTTAGGGTTAGAGTTAGGGATGGAGTTAGGGTTAGGGTTAGGGTTATGGTAAGGGTCAGGTTTAGGGTTAGGGTTAGGGTTAGGGTAAAAGTAAGGGGGTTAGTGTTAAGGTTTGTGTTAGGGTTAGTGTTAGGGTTAGGGTTAGGTTAGGGTTAGGGTTAGGGTTAGGGTTAGGGTTAGGGTTAGGGTTAGGGTTAGGTTAGGGTTAGGGTTAGGGTTAGGGTTAGGTTTAAGGGTTAGGGTTAGTGAAAGGGTTAGGGTTATTATTAGGGGGTTAGGTTTAAGTTTAGGATTAGTGTTAGGGTTAGAATTAGAAATAGGGTTAGTGTTAGGATTAGGGTCAGGGTTAGGTTTAGGGTTAGGGTTAGGGTTAGGGTCAGGGAGGGTTTAGGGTTAGGGTTAGGGTTAGGGTTAGATTTAGGGTTAGGTTTAGGTTTATTTAGATTTAGGATTTAGGGTCTAAGGTTTATGGTTTAGGATTGTTTAAGGTTTAGGGTGGATTAGGTTTAGGGTTTAGAGTTTAGTGTTATGGTTACGGTTAGGGTTAGGGTTAGGGTTAGGATTAGGGTTAAGGTTAGGGTTAGGTTTAGGGTTAGGGTTAGGGTTAGGGTTAGGGTTAGGGTTAGGGTTAGGATTAGGGTTAGGGTTAGGGTTAGGGTAAGGGTTAGGGGTTAGGGTTAGGGTTATGGTTATTGTTAGGTTTAGGGTTTAGAGTTTAGTGTTTAGCATTTAAGGTTTAGGGTTTAGGATTGTTTAAGATTTAGTGTGGTTTAGGTTAAGGGTTTAGGGTTTAGAGTTTAGGATTGTTTAAGGTTTAGGGTTGTTTAGGGTATAGTGTTTAGGGTTAAAAGTTTAGGGTTGTTTAGGGTTTAGTGTTTAGGGTTTAGGGTTGTTTAAGGTTTAGTGTTTAAGGTTTAGGTTTTAGGGTAGTTTTGGGTTTAGTGTTTAGTGTTTTTTAGGGTATAGTGTTAATGGTTTAGGGTTTAGGGTTATTTAGGGTTTAGTGTTCAAGGTTTAAGGTATAGGGTTGTTTAGGGTTTAGTGTTTAGGGTTGTTTATGGTTTAGTGATTAGGGTTGTTTAGGGTTGTTTAGAGGTTAGTGTTTAGGGTTATTCAGGGTTTATGATTTAGGGTTGTTCAGGGTTTAGGATTTATGGTTGTTCAGGGTTTAGGATTTAGGGATTAAGGTTAAGGGGTTAGGGTTAGGGTTAGGGTTAGGGTTAGTATTAGGGTTAGAGTTAGGGTTAGAGTTAGGGTTATGGGGTTATGTTAGGCTTAAGGTTAGGGTTAGGGTTATGGGGTTAATGTTAGGGTTGGGGTTAGGGTTAGGTTTTGGTTTAGGGTTAGGGTTAGGGTTATGGTTATTCTTAGATTTATGGTTTAAAATTTAGGGTTTATGGTTTAAGGTTTAGGGTTTAGGATTGTATAAGTTTTAGGGTGGTTTATGTTTAGGGTACAGAATTTAGCGTTTAAGATTGTTTAATGGTTAGGGTTGTTAAGGTTTTAGCGTTTAGAGTTGTTTAGGGTATTTTAGGGTTGTTTATAATTTAGTGTTTAGGGTTGTTTAGGATTTATGATTTAGGATATTTTAAGGTTTAGGGTTTAAGGTTGTATAGTGTTTTAGGGTTTAGGGTATAATGTTTAGGGTTAAGGGTTTAGGGTTGTTTAGGGTATAGTGTTAATGGTTTTAGGGTTTTGGCTTATTTAGGGTTTAGTGTTTAGGGTTTAGGGTTTAGGGTTTTTTAGCGTTTAGTGTTTATAGTTTAGGGTTTAGGGTGCTTTTGGAATTAGTGTTTAGGGTTTTTCGGGGTTTAGGGTTTAGGATTTAGGGTGTTAGGGTTAGTGTTAGGTTTAGGTTTGGGTTAAGGTGAGGGTTAGGGTGAGGGTTAAGGTTAGGTTTAGGGTTAAGGTTAGTGTTAGTGTTAGAATAAGGGTTAGGGTTAGGGATAAGGTTAGGGTCAGGGTTAGGGTTAGGGTTAAGGTTAGGGTTAGGGTTAGGGTTAGGGTTAGGGGTTTGGGTTAGGGTTAGTGTTAGGGGTTAGGGGTTAGTGTTAGGGTTAGGGTTAGGGTTAGGATTAGGGTTAGGTTTAGTGTTAGGGTTATTATTAGGGGGTTAGGTTTTAGTTTAGGATTAGTGTTAGGGTTAGAATTAGAAATAGGGTTAGTGTTAGGATTAGGGTCAGGGTTAGGTTTAGAAATATGGTTAGGGTTAGGGTTAAGGGTAGGTTTAGGGTTAGGGTTAGAATTAAAGTTTAGGGTTTAGTGTTAGGATTAGGGATAGTGTGAGGTTTAGGGTTAGGTTTAGGGTTAGGGTTAGGGTTAGTGTTTGGGTTATAATTAGTGTTAGGATTAGGAATAGGGTTAGGGTCAGGTTTATGTTTAGGGTTTGGGTTAGGGTTAGGATTAGGGTTAGATTTACGGTTAGGTTTAGGTTTATTGTTACATTTAGGGTTTAGGGTTTAAGGTTTATGGTTTAGGATTGTTTAAGTTTAAGGGTGGATTAGGTTTAGGGTTTAGAGTTTAGTATTATGGTTACGGTTAGGGTTAGGGTTAGGGTTAGAGTTAGTGTTAGGGTTAGGGTTAATGTTAGGGTTAAGGTTAAGGTTAGTGTTAGGGTTAGGGTTATGGTTAGTGTTAGGATTAGGGTTAGGGTTAGGGTCAGGGTTAGGTTTAGGGTTAGGTATAGGGTTAGGTTTAGATTTAGGGTTAGGTTTAGGTTTATTGTTAGATTTCGGGTTTAGGGTTTAAGGTTTATGGTTTAGGATTGTTTAAGATTTAGGGTGGTTTAGTTTAAGGGTTTAGGGTTTAGACTTTAGGATTGTTTAAGGTTTAGGGTTGTTTAGGGTATAGTGTTTAGGGTTAAAAGTTTAGGGTTGTTTAGGGTTTAGTGTTTAGGGTTTAGGGTTGTTTAAAGTTTAGTGTTTAAGGTTTAGTTTTTAGGGTTGTTTTGGGGTTAGTGTTTAGTGTTGTTTAGGGTATAGTGTTAATGGTTTAGGGTTTAGGGTTATTTAGGGTTTAGTGTTTAAGGTTTAAGGTATAGGGTTGTTTAGGGTTTAGTGTTTAGGGTTTTTTATGGTTTAGTGATTAGGGTTGTTTAGGGTTGTTTAGAGGTTAGTGTTTAGGGTTATTCAGGGTTTATGATTTAGGGTTGTTCAGGGTTTAGGATTTATGGTTGTTCAGGGTTTAGGATTTAGGGATTAAGGTTAAGGGTTTAGGGTTAGGGTTAGGGTTAGGGTTAGCATTAGGGTTAGAGTTAGGGTTAGAGTTAGGGTTATGGGGTTATGTTAGGGTTAAGTTTAGGGTTAGGGTTATGGGGTTAAGGTTAGGGTTGGGGTTAGGGTTAGGTTTTGGTTTAGGGTTAGGGTTAGGGTTATGGTTTTTCTTAGATTTATGGTTTAAAATTTAGGGTTTATGGTTTAAGGTTTAGGGTTTAGGATTGTTTAAGTTTTAGGGTGGTTTAGGTTTAGGGTATAGAATTTAGCGTTTAAGATTGTTTAATGGTTAGGGTTGTTTAGGTTTTAGCGTTTAGAGTTGTTTAGGGTTTTTTAGGGTTGTTTATGATTTTGTGTAGGGTTGTTCAGGATTTATGATTTAGGATATTTTAAGGTTTAGGGTTTAAGGTTGTATAGTGTTTTAGGGTTTAGGGTATAATGTTTAGTGTTAAGGGTTTAGGGTTGTTTAGGGTATAGTGTTAATGGTTTTAGGGTTTAGGCTTGTTTAGGGTTTAGTGTTTAGGGTTTAGGGTTTAGGGTTTTTTAGCGTTTAGTGTTTATAGTTTAGGGTTTAGGGTGCTTTTGGAATTAGTGTTTAGGGTTTTCGGGGTTTAGGGTTTACGATTTAGGGTGTTAGGGTTAGTGTTAGGGTTAGGTTTAGGGTTAAGGTGAGGGTGAGGGTAAGGGTTAAGGTTAGGGTTAGGGTTAAGGTTAGTGTTAGTGTTAGGGTAAGGGTTAGGGTTAGGGATAGGGTTAGGTTTAGGGTTAGGGTTAGGGTTAGGGTTAGGGTTAGGGTTAGAGTTAGGGGTTAGGGTTAGGGTTAGTGTTAGGGGTTAGGGGTTAGTGTTAGGGTTACGGTTAGGGTTAGGGTTAGGGTTAGGGTTAGGTTTAGTGTTAGGGTTATTATTAGGGGGTTAGGTTTTAGTTAAGGATTAGTGTTAGGGTTAGAATTAGAAATAGGGTTAGTGTTAGGATTAGGGTCAGGGTTAGGTTTAGGGATAGGGTTAGGGTTAAGGTTAAGGGTAGGGTTAGGGTTAGGATTAGATTTAAAGTTTAGGGTTTAGTGTTAGGATTAAGAATAGTGTGAGGTTTAGGGTTAGGTTTAGGGTTAGGGTTAGGGATAGTGTTTGGGTTATGATTAGTGTTAGGATTAGGGTTAGGGTTAGGGTCAGGTTTAGGTTTCGGGTTAGGGTTAGGGTTAGGGTTAGATTTAGGGTTAGGTTTAGGTTTATTGTTAGATTTAGGGTTTAGGGTTTAAGGTTTATGGTTTAGGATTGTTTAAGGTTTAGGGTGGATTAGGTTTAGGTTTTAAAGTTTAGTATTATGGTTACGGTTAGGGTTAGGGTTAGGGTTAGAGTTAGGGTTACGTTTAGGGTTAGGGTTAGGGTTAGGGTTAAGGTTAGGGTTAATGTTAGGGGTAGGGTTAGGGTTAGTGTTAGGATTAAAGTTAGGGTTAGGGTCAGGGTTAGGTTTAGGGTTAGGGATAGGGTTAGGGTTAGATTTAGGGTTAGGTTTAGGTTTATTGTTAGATTTAGGGTTTAGGGTTTAAGGTTTATGGTATAGGATTGTTTAAGGTTTAGGGTGGATTAGGTTTAGGGTTTAGAGTTTAGTGTTATGGTTACGGTTAGGGTTAGGGTTAGGGATGTGGTTAGTGTTAGGGTTAGGGTTATGGTAAGGGTTAGGGTTAGGGCTAGGGTTAGGGTAAAAGTTAGGGGGTTAGTTTTAGGGTTTGGGTTAGGGTTAGGGTTAGGGTTAGGTTAGGGGTAGGGTTAGGTTAGGGTTAGGGGTTAGGGTTAGTGTTAGGGTTAGTGTTATTATTAGGGGGTTAGGTTTAAGTTTAGGATTAGTGTTAGGGTTAGAATTAGAAATAGGTTGAGTGTTAGGATTAGGGTCAGGGTTAGGTTTAGGGTTAGGGTTAGGGTTAGGGTTAGGGTTAGGGTCAGGGAGGGTTTAGGGTTAGGGTTAGATTTAGGGTTAGGTTTAGGTTTATTGTTAGATTTAGGGTTTAGGGTCTACGGTTTATGGTTTAGGATTGTTTAAGGTTTAGGGTGGATTAGGTTTAGGGTTTAGAGTTTAGTGTTATGGTTATGGTTAGGGTTAGGGTTAGGGTTAGGGTTAGGATTAGGGTTAAGGTTAGGGTAATGGTTAGGTTTAGGGTTAGGGTTATGGTTAGGGTTAGAGTAAGGGTTAGGGGTTAGGGTTAGTGTTAGGGTTAAGGTTAGGGTTAGGGTTAAGGTTAGGGTTAGGGTTAGGGTTAGGGTTAGGGTTAGGGTTAGTGTTAGGGGTTAGGGGTTAGGGTTAGGGTTAGGGTTAGTGTTAGGGTTATGGTTAGGGTTAGGGTGAGGGTTAGGGTTAGGGTTATGTGGTTATGTTAGGCTTAAGGTTAGGGTTAGGGTTATGGGATTAAGGTTAGGGTTGGGGTTAGGGTTAGGTTTAGGTTTAGGGTTAGGGTTAGGGTTATGGTTATTCTTAGATTTATGGTTTAAAAATTAGGGTTTATGGTTTAAGGTTTAGGGTTTAGGATTGTTTAAGTTTTAGGGTGGTTTAGGTTTAGGGTATAGGGTTTAGCGTTTAAGATTGTTTAATGTTTAGGGTTGTTTATGTTTTAGCGTTTAGAGTTGTTTATGTTTTTTTAGGGTTGTTTATGATTTAGTGTTTAGGGTTGTTCAGGATTTATGATTTAGGATATTTTAAGGTTTAGGGTTTAAGGTTGTATAGTGTTTTAGGGTTTAGGCTATAATGTTTAGGGTTAAGGGTTTAGGGTTGTTTAGGGTATAGTGTTAATGGTTTTAAGGTTTAGGCTTGTTTAGGGTTTAGTGTTTAGGGTTTAGGGTTTAGGGTTTTTTAGCGTTTAGGGTTTAGAGTTTAGGGTTTAGGGTGCTTTTGGAATTAGTGTTTAGGGTTTTTCTGGGTTTATGGTTTAGGATTTAGGGTGTTAGGGTTAGGGTTAGGGTTAGGTTCAGGGTTAGGGTGAGGGTTAGGGTGAGGGTTAGGGTGAGGGTTAAGGTTAGGGTTAGGGTTAAGGTTAGTGTTAGTGTTAGGGTAAGGGTTAGGGTTAGGGATAGGGTTAGGGTTAGGGTTAGGGTTAGGGTCAGGGTTAGTGTTAGGGTTAGGTTAGGGTTAGGGTTAGGGTTAGGGGTTAGGGTCAGGGTTAGTGTTAGGAGTTAGGGGTTAGGGTTAGGGTAAGGGTTAGGGTTAGGGTAAGGGTTAGGTTTAGTGTTAGGCTTATTATTAGGGGGTTAGGTTTAAGTTTAGGATTAGTGTTAGGGTTAGAATTAGAAATAGGTTTAGTGTTAGGATTAGGGTCAGGGTTAGGTTTAGGGATAGGTTTAGGGTTAGGGTTAAGGGAAGGGTTAGGGTTAGGGTTAGATTTAAAGTTTAGGGTTTAGTGTTAGGATTAGGGATAGTGTGAGGTTTAAGGTTAGGGTTAGGTTTAGGGTTAGGGTTAGTGTTAGTGTTTGGGTTATGGTTAGTGTTAGGATTAGGGTTAGTGTTAGGGTCAGGGTTAGGGTTAGAGTTAGGGTTAGGGTTAGGGTTAGGGTTAGCATTAGGGTTAGAGTTAGGATTAGAGTTAGGGTTAGAGTTATGGTTATGGTTAGTGTTAGGATTAGGGTTAGGGTTAGGGTCAGGGTTAGGTTTAGGGTTAGGGTTAGGGTTAGGGTTAGGGTTAGGGTTAGATTTAGGGTCAGGTTTAGGTTTATTGTTAGATTTAGCTTTTAGGGTTTAAGGTTTATGGTTTAGGATTGTTTAAGGTTTAGGGTGGATTAGGTTTAGGGTTTAGAGTTTAGTGTTATGGTTACGGTTAGTGTTAGGGTTAGGGTTAGGGTTAGGGTAATGGTTAGGGTTAGGGTTAGGGTTAGGGTTAGAGTAAGGGTTAGGGGTTAGTGTTAGGGTTAGGGTTAGGGTTAGGGTTAGTGTTAGTTTAGGGTTATGGTTAGGGTTAGGGTTAGGGTTAGGGTTAGGGGTTAGTGTTAGTGTTAGGGTTAGGGTTATTATTAGGGGGTTAGGTTTAAGTTTAGGATGAGTGTTAGGGTTAGAATTAGAAATAGGGTTAGTGTTAGGATTAGGGTCAGGGTTAGGTTTAGGGTTAGGGTTAGTGTTAGGGTGAGGGTTAGGGTCAGGGAGGGTTTAGGGTTAGGGTTAGGGTTAAGGTAAGATTTAGGGTTAGGTTTAGGTTTATTGTTAGATTTAGGATTTAGGTTCTAAGGTCTATGGTTTAAGATTTTTTAATGTTTAGGGTGGATTAGGTTTAGGGTTTAGAGTTTAGTGTTATGGTTACGGTTAGGTTTAGGGTTAGGGTTAGGGTTAGGATTAGGGTTAAGGTTAGGGTTAGGATTAGGTTTAGGTTTAGGGTTAGGGTTAGAGTTAGGGTTAGGGTTAGGGGTAGGGTTAGGGTTAAGATTAGGGTTAGGGTTAGGGTTAGGGTAAGGGTTAGGGGTTAGGGTTAGGGTTATGGTTATTGTTAGGTTTAGGGTTTAGGGTTTAGTGTTTAGGGTTTAAGGTTTAGGGTTTAGGATTGTTTAAGATTTAGGGTGGTTTAGGTTAAGGGTTTAGGGTTTAGAGTTTAGGATTGTTTAAGGTTTAGGGTTGTTTAGGGTATAGTGTTTAGGGTTAAAAGTTTAGTGTTATTTAGGGTTTAGTGTTTAGGGTTTAGGGTTGTTTAAGGTTTAGTGTTTAAGGTTTAGGTTTTAGGGTTGTTTTGGGTTGAGTGTTTAGTGTTGTTTAGGGTATAGTGTTAATGGTTTAGGGTTTAGGGTTATTTAGGGTTTAGTGTTTAAGGTTTAGGGTATAGGGTTGTTTAGGATTTAGTGTTTAGAATTGTTTATGGTTTAGTGATTAGGGTTGTTTAGGGTTGTTTAGAGGTTAGTGTTTAGGGTTATTCATGGTTTATGATTTAGGGTTGTTCAGGGTTTAGGATTTATGGTTGTTCAGGGTTTAGGATTTAGGGATTAAGGTTAAGGGGTTAGGGTTAGGGTTAGGGTTAGGGTTAGCATTAGGGTTAGAGTTAGGGTTAGAGTTTGGCTTATGTGGTTATGTTAGGCTTAAGGTTAGGGTTAGGTTTATGGGGTTAAGGTTAGGGTTGGGGTTAGGGTTAGGTTTAGGTTTAGGGTTAGGGTTAGGGTTATGGTTATTCTCAGATTTAAGGTTTAAATTTTAGGGTTTATGGTTTAAGGTTTAGGGTTTAGGATTGTTTAAGTTTTAGGGTGGTTTAGGTTTAGGGTATATGGTTTAGCGTTTAAGATTGTTTAATGTTTAGGGTTGTTTAGGTTTTAGATTTAGAGTTGTTTAGGGTTTTTTAGGATTGTTTATGATTCAGTGTTTAGAGTTGTTCAGGATTTATGATTTAGGATATTTTAAGGTTTAGGGTTTAAGGTTGTATAGTGTTTTAGGGTTTAGGGTATAATGTTTAGTGTTAAGGGTTTAGGGTTGTTTAGGGTATAGTGTTAATGGTTTTAGGGTTTAGGCTTGTTTAGTGTTTAGTGTTTAGGGTTTAGGGTTTAGGGTTTTTTAGCTTTTAGTGTTTATAGTTTAGGGTTTAGGGTGCTTTTGGAATTAGTGTTTAGGGTTTTTCGGGGTTTAGGGTTTAGGATATAGGGTGTTAGGGTTAGTGTTAGGGTTAGGTTTAGGGTTAAGGTGAGGGTTAGGGGGAGGGTTAAGGTTAGGGTTAGGGTTAAGGTTAGTGTTAGTGTTAGGGTAAGGGTTAGGGTTAGGGATAGGGTTAGGGTTAGGGTTAGGGTTAGGGTTAGGGTTAGGGTTAGGGGTAGGGTTAGGGTTAGGGGTTAGGGTTAGTGTTAGTGTTAGGGGTTAGGGGTTAGTGTTAGGGTTAGGGTTAGGGTTAGGGTTAGGGTTAGGTTTAGTGTTAGGGTTATTATTAGGGGGTTAGGTTTAAGTTTAGGATTAGTGTTATGGTTAGAATTAGAAATAGGGTTAGTGTTAGGATTAGGGTCAGGGTTAGGTTTAGGGATATGGTTAGGGTTAGGGTTAAGGGTAGGGTTAGGGTTAGGGTTAGATTTAAAGTTTAGGGTTTAGTGTTAAGATTAGGGATAGTGTGAGGTTTAGGGTTAGGTTTAGGGTTAGGGTTAGGGATAGTGTTTGGGTTATGATTAGTGTTATTATTAGTGTTAGGGTTAGGGTCAGGTTTAGGTTTAGGGTTAGGGTTAGGGTTAGGGTTAGATTTAGGGTTAGGTTTAGGTTTATTGTTAGATTTAGGGTTTAGGGTTTAAGGTTTAAGGTTTAGGATTGTTTAAGGTTTAGGGTAGATTAGGTTTAGGGTTTAGTGTTTAGTATTATGGTTACGGTTAGGGTTAGGGTTAGGGTTAGAGTTAGGGTTAGGGTTAGGGTTAGGGTTAGGGTTAGGGTTAAGGTTAGGGTTAATGTTAGGGTTAGGGTTATGGTTAGTGTTAGGATTAGGGTTAGGGTTAGGGTCACGTTAGGTTTAGGGTTAGGGATAGGGTTAGGGTTAGATTTAGGGTTAGGTTTAGGTATATTGTTAGATTTAGGGTTTAATGTTGAAGGTTTATGGTTTAGGATTGTTTAAGGTTTAGGGTGGATTAGGTTTAGGGTTTAGAATTTAGTGTTATGGTTACGGTTAGGGTTAGGGTTAGGGATGGGGTTAGTGTTAGGGTTAGGGTTATGGTAAGGGTTAGGGTTAGGGTTAGGGTTAGGGTTATGGTAAAAGTTAGAAGGTTAGTGTTAGGGTTTGGGTTAGGGTTAGGGTTAGGGTTAGGGTTAGGTTAGGGTTAGGGATAGGGTTAGGGTTAGGGGTTAGGGTTAGTGTTAGGGTTAGGGTTATTATTAGGGGGTTAGGTTTAAGTTTAGGATTAGTGTTAGGGTTAGAATTAGAAATAGGTTTAGTGTTAGGATTAGGGTCAGGGTTAGGTTTAGGGTTAGGGTTAGGGTTAGGGTTAGGGTTAAAGTCAGGGAGGGTTTAGGGTTAGGGTTAGGGTTAGGGTTAGATTTAGGGTTAGGTTTAGGTTTATTGTTAGATTTAGGATTTAGGGTCTAAGGTTTATGGTTTAGGATTGTTTAAGGTTTAGGGTGGATTAGGTTTAGGGTTTAGAGTTTAGTGTTATGGTTACGGTTAGGGTTAGGGTTAGGGTTAGGGTTAGGATTAGGGTTAAGGTTAGGGTTAGGATTAGGTTTAGGGTTAGGGTTAGGGTTAGGGTTAGGGTTAGGGTTAGGGTTAGGATTAGGGTTAGGGTTAGGGTTAGGGTAAGGGTTAGGGGTTAGGTTTAGGGTTATGGTTATTGTTAGGTTTAGGGTTTAGGGTTTAGTGTTTAGGGTTTAAGGTTTAGGGTTTAGGATTGTTTAAGATTTAGGGTGGTTTAGGTTAAGGGTTTAGGGTTTAGAGTTTAGGATTGTTTAAGGTTTAGGGTTGTTTTAGGGTATAGTGTTTAGGATTAAAAGTTTAGGGTTGTTTAGGCTTTAGTGTTTAGGGTTTAGGGTTGTTTAAGGTTTAGTGTTTAAGGTTTAGGTTTTAGGGTTGTTTTGGGTTTAGTGTTTAGTGTTG
>NC_137978.1:2030000-2032500 GCF_963924665.1 Micromys minutus
GGTTTAGGTTAAGGGTTTAGGGTTTAGAGTTTAGGATTGTTTAAGGTTTAGGGTTTTTTAGGGTACAGTGTTTAGGGTTAAAAGTTTAGGGTTGTTTAGGGTTTAGTGTTTAGGGTTTAGGGTTGTTTAAGGTTTAGTGTTTAAGGTTTAGGTTTTAGGGTTGTTTTGGGTTTAGTGTTTAGTGTTGTTTAGGGTATAGTGTTAATGGTTTAGGGTTTAGGGTTATTTAGGGTTTAGTGTTTAAGGTTTAGGGTATAGGGTTGTTTAGGGTTTAGTGTTTAGGGTTGTTTATGGTTTAGTGATTAGGGTTGTTTAGGTTTGTTTAGAGGTTAGTGTTTAGGGTTATTCAGCGTTTATGATTTAGGGTTGTTCAGGGTTTAGGATTTATGGTTATTCAGGGTTTAGGATTTAGGGATTAAGGTTAAGGGGTTAGGGTTAGGGTTAGGGTTAGGGTTAGGGTTAGGGTTAGCATTAGGGTTAGAGTTAGGGTTAGAGTTAGGGTTAGAGTTATGGTTATGGTTAGTGTTAGGATTAGGGTTAGGGTTAGGGTCAGGGTTAGGATTAGGGTTAGGGTTAGGGTTAGGGTTAGGGTTAGGGTTAGATTTAGGGTCAGGTTTAGGTTTATTGTTAGATTTAGATTTTAGGGTTTAAGGTTTATGGTTTAGGATTGTTTAAGGTTTAGGGTGGATTAGGTTTAGGGTTAAGAGTTTAGTGTTATGGTTACGGTTAGTGTTAGGCTTAGGGTTAGGGTTAGGGTTAGGGTAATGGTTAGGGTTAGGGTTAGGGTTAGGGTTAGGGTTAGGGTAAGGGTTAGGGGTTAGTGTTAAGGTTAGGGTTAGGGTTAGGGTTAGGGTTAGGTTAGGGTTAGGGTTAGGGTTAGGGTTAGGGTTAGGGGTTAGTGTTAGTGTTAGGGTTAGGGTTATTATTAGGGGGTTAGGTTTAAGTTTAGGATGAGTGTTAGGGTTAGAATTAGAAATAGGTTTAGTGTTAGGATTAGGGTGAAGGTTAGCTTTAGGGTTAGGGTTAGGGTTAGGGTGAGGGTTAGGGTCAGGGAGGGTTTAGGGTTAGGGTTAGGGTTAGGGTAAGATTTAGGGTTAGGTTTGGGTTTATTGTTAGATTTAGGATTTAGGGTCTAAGGTTTATGGTTTAAGATTGTTTAAGGTTTAGGGTGGATTAGGTTTAGGATTTAGAGTTTAGTGTTATGGTTACGGTTAGGGTTAGGGTTAGGGTTAGGGTTAGGATTAGGGTTAAGGTTAGGGTTAGGATTAGGTTTAGGTTTAGGGTTAGGGTTAGGGTTAGGGTTAGGGTTAGGGGTAGGGTTAGGGTTAAGATTAGGATTAGGGTTAGGGTTAGGGTAAGGGTTAGGGGTTAGGTTTAGGGTTATGGTTATTGTTAGGTTTAGGGTTTAGGGTTTAGTGTTTAGGGTTTAAGGTTTAGGGTTTAGGATTGTTTAAGATTTAGTGTGGTTTGGGTTAAGGGTTTAGGGTTTAGAGTTTAGGATTGTTTAAGGTTTAGGGTTGTTTAGGGTATAGTGTTTAGGGTTAAAAGTTTAGGGTTGTTTTGGGTTTAGTGTTTAGTGTTGTTTAGGGTATAGTGTTAATGGTTTAGGGTTTAGGGTTATTTAGCGTTTAGTGTTTAAGGTTTAGTGTATAGGGTTGTTTAGGATTTAGTGTTTAGGGTTGTTTATGGTTTAGTGATTAGGGTTGTTTAGGGTTGTTTAGAGGTTAGTGTTTAGGGTTATTCAGGGTTTATGATTTAGGGTTGTTCAGTGTTTAGGATTTATGGTTGTTCAGGGTTTAGGATTTAGGGATTAAGCTTAAGGGGTTAGGGTTTGGGTTAGGGTTAGGGTTAGGGTTAGCATTAGGGTTAGAGTTAGGGTTAGAGTTAGGGTTATGGGGTTATGTTAGGCTTAAGGTTAGGGTTAGGGTTATGGGGTTAAGGTTAGAGTTGGGGTTAGAGTTAGGTTTAGGTTTAGGGTTAGGTTTAGGGTTATGGTTATTCTCAGATTTAAGGTTTAAATTTTAGGGTTTATGGTTTAAGGTTTAGGATTTAGGATTGTTTAAGTTTTAGGGTGGTTTAGGTTTAGGGTATAGGGTTTAGCGTTTAAGATTGTTTAATGTTTAGGGTTGTTTAGATTTTAGCGTTTAGAGTTGTTTAGGGTTTTTTAGGGTTGTTTATGATTTAGTGTTTAGGGTTTTTCAGGATTTATGATTTAGGATATTTTAAGGTTTAGGGTTTAAGGTTGTATAGTGTTTTGGGTTTAGGGTATAATGTTTAGTGTTAAGGGTTTAGGGTTGTTTAGGGTATAGTGTTAATGGTTTTAGGGTTTAGGCTTGTTTAGTGTTTAGTGTTTAGGGTTTAGGGTTTAGGGTTTTTTAGCGTTTAGTGTTTATAGTTTAGGGTTTAGGGTGCTTTTGGAATTAGTGTTTAGGGTTTTTCGGGGTTTAGGGTTTAGGATTTAGGGTGTTAGGGTTAGTGTTAGGGTTAGGTTTAGGGTTAA
>NC_137978.1:2035000-2042500 GCF_963924665.1 Micromys minutus
GGTTTAGGATTGTTTAAGGTTTAGGGTGGATTAGGTTTAGGGTTTAGAGTTTAGTGTTATGGTTACAGTTAGGGTTAGGGTTAGGGTTAGGGTTAGGATTAGGGTTCAAGTTAGGGTTAGGATTAGGTTTAGGGTTAGGGTTAGGGTTAGGGTTAGGGTTAGGGTTAGGGTTAGGGTTAGGTTTGGGTTAGGGTTAGGGTTAGGGTAAGGGTTAGGGGTTAGGGTTAGGGTTATGGTTATTGTTAGGTTTAGGGTTTAAGGTTTAGTGTTTAGGGTTTAAGGTTTAGGGTTTAGGATTGTTTAAGTTTTAGGGTGGTTTAGGTTAAGGGTTTAGGGTTTAGAGTTTAGGATTGTTTAAGGTTTAGGGTTGTTTAGGGTATAGAGTTTAGGGTTAAAAGTTTAGGGTTGTTTAGGGTTTAGTGTTTAGGGTTTAGGGTTGTTTAAGGTTTAGTGTTTAAGGTTTAGGTTTTAGGGTTGTTTTGGGTTTAGTGTTTAGTGTTGTTTAGGGTATAGTGTTAATGGTTTAGGGTTTAGGGTTATTTAGGGTTTAGTGTTTAAGTTTTAGGGTATAGGGTTGTTTAGGGTTTAGTGTTTAGGGTTGTTTATGGTTTAGTGATTAGGGTTGTTTAGGGTTGTTTAGAGGTTAGTGTTTAGGGTTATTCAGGGTTTATGATTTAGGGTTGTTCAGGGTTTAGGATTTATGGTTGTTCAGGGTTTAGGATTTAGGGATTAAGTTTAAGGGGTTAGGGTTAGAATTAGGGTTAGGGTTAGGGTTAGGGTTAGCATTAGGGTTAGAGTTAGGGTTAGAGTTAGGGTTAGAGTTAGGGTTACGGGGTTATGTTAGGCTTAAGGTTAGGGTTAGGGTTATGGGGTTAAAGTTAGGGTTGGGGTTAGGTTTAGGTTTAGGTTTAGGGTTAGGGTTAGGCTTATGGTTATTCTTAGATTTATGGTTTAAAATTTAGGGTTTATGGTTTAAGGTTTAGGGTTTAGGATTGTTTAAGTTTTAGGGTGGTTTAGGTTTAGGGTATAGAATTTAGCGTTTAAGATTTTTTAATGGTTATGGTTGTTTAGGTTTTAGCGTTTAGAGTTGTTTAGGGTTTTTTAGGGTTGTTTATAATTTAGTGTTTAGGGTTGTTCAGGATTTATGATTTAGGATATTTTAAGGTTTAGGGTTTAAGGTTGTATAGTGTTTTAGGGTTTAGGGTATAATGTTTAGGGTTAAGGGTTTAGGGTTGTTTAGGGTATAGTGTTAATGGTTTTAGGGTTTAGGCTTGTTTAGGGTTTTGTGTTTAGGGTTTAGGGTTTTTTAGCGTTTAGTGTTTATAGTATAGGGTTTAGGGTGCTTTTGGAATTAGTGTTTAGGGTTTTTTGGGGCTTCAGGTTTAGGATTTAGGGTGTTAGGGTTAGTGTTAGTGTTAGGTTTAGGGTTAAGGTGAGGGTTAGGGTGAGGGTTAAGGTTAGGGTTAGGGTTAAGGTTAGTGTTAGTGTTAGGGTAAGGGTTAGGGTTAGGGATAGGGTTAGGGTTAGGGTTAGGGTTAAGTTTAGGGTTAGGGTTAGGGTTAGGGGTTAGGGTTAGGGTTAGTGTTAGGGGTTAGGAGTTAGTGTTAGGGTTAGGGTTAGGGTTAGGGTTAGGTTTAGTGTTAGGGTTATTATTAGGGGGTTAGGTTTTAGTTTAGGATTAGTGTTAGGGTTAGAATTAGAAATAGGGTTAGTGTTAGGATTAGGGTCAGGGTTAGGTTTAGGGATAGGGTTAGGGTTAAAGGTAGGGTTAGGGTTAGTGTTAGATTTAAAGTTTAGGGTTTAGTGTTAGGATTAAGGATAGTGTGAGTTTTAGGGTTAGGTTTAGGGTTAGGGTTAGGGTTAGTGTTTGGGTTATGATTAGTGTTAGGATTAGGGTTAGGGTTAGGGTCAGGTTTAGGTTTAGGGTTAGGGTTAGGGTTAGATTTAGGGTTAGGTTTAGGTTTATTGTTAGATTTAAGGTTTAGGGTTGAAGGTTTATGGTATAGGATTGTTTAAGGTTTAGGGTGGATTAGGTTTAGGGTTTAGAGTTTAGTATTATGGATACGGTTAGGGTTAGGGTTAGGGTTAGAGTTAGGATTAGGGTTAGGGTTAGGGTTAGGGTTAAGGTTAGGGTTAGTGTTAGGGTTAGGGTTATGGTTAGTGTTAGGATTAGGGTTAGGGTTAGGGTCAGGGTTAGGTTTAGGGTTAGGGATAGGGTTAGGGTTAGATTTAGGGTTAGGTTAGGTTTATTGTTAGATTTAGGGTTTAGAGTTTAAGGTTTATGGTTTAGGATTGTTCAAGGTTTAGGGTGGATTAGGTTTAGGGTTTAGAGTTTAGTGTTATGGTTACGGTTAGGGTTAGGGTTAGGGATGGGGTTAGGGTTAGGGTTAGGGTTATGGTAAAGGTTAGGGTTAGGGTTAGGGTTAGGGTAAAAGTTAGGGGGTTAGTGTTAGGGTTTGGGTTAGGGTAAGGGTTAGGGTTAGGGTTAGGTTAGGGTTAGGGTTAGGGTTAGGGTTAGGGTTTAGGGTTAGTTTTAGGGTTAGGGTTATTATTAGAGGGTTAGGGTTAAGTTTAGGATTAGTGTTAGGGTTAGAATTAGAAATAGGTTTAGTGTTAGGATTAGGGTCAGGGTTAGGTTTAGGGTTAGGGTTAGGGTTAGGGTTAGGGTTAGGGTCAGGTAGGGTTTAGGGTTAGGGTTAGATTTAGGGTTAGGTTTAGGTTTAATGTTAGATTTAGGGTTTAGGGTCTACGGTTTATGTTTTAGGATTGTTTAAGGTTTAGGGTGGATTAGGTTTAGGGTTTAGAGTTTAGTGTTATGGTTACGGTTAGGGTTAGGGTTAGGGTTAGGGTTAGGGTTAGGATTAGGGTTAAGGTTAGGGTTAGGGTTAGGTTTAGGGTTAAGGTTAGGGTTAGGGTTAGGGTTAGGTTTATGGTTATGGTTAGGGTTAGGGTTAGGTTTAGGGTTAGGGTTAGGGTTAGGGTTAGGGTTAGGGTTATGGTTATGGTTAGGGTTAGGGTTAGGTTTAGGGTTAGGGTTAGGGTTAGGGTTTGGGTAAGGGTTAGGGGTTAGGGTTAAAGTTAGGGTTAAGGTTAGGGTTAGGGTAAGGTTAGGGTTAGGGTTAGGGTTAGGGTTAGGGGTTAGGGTTAGTGTTAGGGTTAGGGTTATTATTAGGGGGTTAGGTTTAAGTTTAGAATTAGTGTTAGGGTTAGAATTAGAAATAGGTTTAGTGTTAGGATTAGGGTCAGGGTTAGGTTTAGGGTTAGGGTTAGGGTTAAAGTCAGGGAGGGTTTAGGGTTAGGGTTAGGGTTAGGGTTAGATTTAGGGTTAGGTTTAGGTTTATTGTTAGATTTAGGATTTAGGGTCTAAGGTTTATGGTTTAGGATTGTTTAAGGTTTAGGGTGGATTAGGTTTAGGGTTTAGAGTTTAGTGTTATGGTTACGGTTAGGGTTAGGGTTAAGGTTAGGGTTAGGATTAGGGTTAAGGTTAGGGTTAGGATTAGGTTTAGGGTTAGGGTTAGGGTTAGGGTTAGGGTTAGGGTTAGGGTTAGGATTAGGGTTAGGGTTAGGGTTAGGGTAAGGGTTAGGGGTTAGGGTTAGGGTTATGGTTATTGTTAGGTTTAGGGTTTAGGATTTAGTGTTTAGGGTTTAAGGTTTAGGGTTTAGGATTGTTTAAGATTTAGGGTGGTTTAGGTTAAGAGTTTAGGGTTCAGAGTTTAGGATTGTTTAAGGTTTAGGGTTGTTTAGGGTATAGTGTTTAGGGTTAAAAGTTTAGGGTTGTTTAGGGTTTAGTGTTTAGGGTTTAGGGTTGTTTAAGGTTTAGTGTTTAAGGTTTAGGTTTTAGGGTTGTTTTGGGTTTAGTGTTTAGTGTTGTTTAGGGTATAGTGTTAATGGTTTAGGGTTTAGGGTTATTTAGGGTTTAGTGTTTAAGGTTTAGGGTATAGGGTTGTTTAGGGTTTAGTGTTTAGGGTTGTTTATGGTTTAGTGATTAGGGTTGTTTAGGGTTGTTTAGAGGTTAGTGTTTAGGGTTATTCAGGTTTTATGATTTAGGGTTGTTCAGGGTTTAGGATTTATGGTTGTTCAGGGTTTAGGATTTAGGGATTAAGGTTAAGGGGTTAGGGTTAGGGTTAGGGTTAGGGTTAGGGTTAGCATTAGGGTTAGAATTAGGGTTAGAGTTAGGGTTATGGGGTTATGTTAGGCTTAAGGTTAGGGTTAGGGTTATGGGGTTAAGGTTAGGGTTGGGGTTAGGGTTAGGTTTAGGTTTAGGGTTAGGGTTAGGGTTATGGTTATTCTTAGATTTATGGTTTAAAATTTAGGGTTTATGGTTTAAGGTTTAGGGTTTAGGATTGTTTAAGTTTTAGGGTGGTTTAGGTTTAGGGTATAGGGTTTAGCGTTTAAGATTGTTTAATGTTTAGGGTTGTTTAGGTTTTAGCGTTAAGAGTTATTTAGGGTTTTTTAGGGTTGTTTATGATATAGTGTTTAGGCTTGTTCAGGATTTATGATTTAGGATATTTTAAGGTTTAGGGTTTAAGGATGTATAGTGTTTTAGGGTTTAGGGTATAATATTTAGGGTTAAGGGTTTAGGGTTGTTTAGGGTATAGTGTTAATGGTTTTAGGGTTTAGGCTTGTTTAGGGTTTAGTGTTTAGGGTTTAGAGTTTAGGGTTTTTTAGCGTTTAGTGTTTATAGTTTAGGGTTTAGGGTGCTTTTGGAATTAGTGTTTAGGGTTTTTCGGGGTTTAGGGTTTAGGATTTAGGGTGTTAGGGTTAGTGTTAGGGTTAGGTTTAGGGTTAAGGTGAGGGTTAGGGTGAGGGTTAAGGTTAGGGTTAGGGTTAAGGTTAGTGTTAGTGTTAGGGTAAGGGTTAGGGTTAGGGATAGGGTTAGGTTTTGTGTTATGGTTATTATTAGGGGGTTAGGTTTTAGTTTAGGATTAGTGTTAGGGTTAGAATTAGAAATAGATTTAGTGTTAGGATTAGGGTCAGGGTTAGGTTTAGGGATATGGTTAGGGTTAGGGTTAAGGGTAGAGTTAGGGTTAGGGTTAGATTTAAAGTTTAGTGTTTAGTGTTAGGATTAGGGATAGTGTGAGGTTTATGGTTAGGTTTAGGGTTAGGGTTAGGGTTAGTGTTTGGGTTATGATTAGTGTTATTATTAGGGTTAGGGTTAGGGTCCGGTTTAGGTTTAGGTTTAGGGTTAGGGTTAGGATTAGATTTAGGGTTAGGTTTAGGTTTATTGTTAGATTTAGGGTTTAGGGTTTAGGATCGTTTAAGGTTTAGGGTAGATTAGGTTTAGGGTTTAGAGTTTAGTATTATGGTTACGGATAGGGTTAAAGTTAGGGTTAGAGTTAGGGTTAGAGTTAGGGTTAGGGTTAAGGTTAGGGTTAATGTTAGGGTTAGGGTTAGGGTAAAAGTTAGGGGGTTAGTGTTAGGGTTAGGGTTAGAGTTAGGGTTAGGGTTAGGGTTAGGTTAGGGTTAGGGTTAGGGTTAGGGTAAGGGTTAGGTTTAGGTTTAGGGTTAGGATTAAGGTTAGGGTTAGGGTTAGGGTTAGGGTTATGGTTAGTGTTAGGATTAGGGTTAGTGTTAGGGTCAGGGTTAGGTTTAGGGTTAGGGTTAGGGTTAGGGTTAGATTTAGGGTCAGGTTTAGGTTTATTGTTAGATTTAGTGTTTAGGGTTTAAGATTTATGGTTTAGGATTGTTTAAGGTTTAGGGTGGATTAGGTTTAGGGTTTAGAGTTTAGTGTTATGGTTACGGTTAGTGTTAGGGTTAGGGTTAGGGTTAGGGTTAGGTTTAGGGTTAGGGTAATGGTTAGGGTTAGGGTTAGGGTTAGGGTTAGGGTAAGGGTTAGGGGTTAGTGTTAGTGTTAGGGTTAGGGTTAGGGTTAGGGTTAGGTTAGGGTTAGGGTTAGGGTTAGGGTTAGGGGTAAGGGTTAGTGTTAGGGTTAGGTTTATTATTAGGGGGTTAGGTTTAAGTTTAGGATTAGTGTTAGGGTTAAAATTAGAAATAGGGTTAGTGTTAGGATTAGGGTCAAGGTTAGGTTTAGGGTTAGGGTTAGGGTTAGGGTTAGGTTTAGGGTTAGGATTAGGGTTAGGGTTAGGGTTAGGGTAAGGGTTAGGGGTTATGGTTAGGGTTATGGTTATTGTTAGGTTTAGGGTTTAGGGTTTAGTGTTTAGGGTTTAAGGTTTAGGATTTAGGATTGTTTAAGATTTAGGGTGGTTTAGGTTAAGGGTTTAGGGTTTAGAGTTTAGGATTGTTTAAGGTTTAGGGTTGTTTAGGGTATAGTGTTTAGGGTTAAAAGTTTAGGGTTGTTTAGGGTTTAGTGTTTAGGGTTTAGGGTTGTTTAAGGTTTAGTGTTTAAGGTTTAGGTTTTAGGGTTGTTTTGGGTTTAGTGTTTAGTGTTGTTTAGGGTATAGTGTTAATGGTTTAGGGTTTAGGGTTATTTAGGGTTTAGTGTTTAAGGTTTAGGGTATAGGGTTGTTTAGTGTTTAGTGTTTAGGGTTGTTTATGGTTTAGTGATTAGGGTTGTTTAGGTTTGTTTAGAGGTTAGTGTTTAGGGTTATTCAGGGTTTATGATTTAGGGTTGTTCAGGGTTTAGGATTTATGGTTGTTCAGGGTTTAGGATTTAGGGAATAAGGTTAAGGGGTTAGGGTTAGGGTTAGGGTTAGGGTTAGGGTTAGGGTTAGCATTAGGTTTAGAGTTAGGGTTAGAGTTAGAGTTATGGGGTTATGTTAGGCTTAAGGTTAGGGTTAGGGTTATGGGGTTAAGGTTAGGGTTGGGGTGAGGGTTAGGTTTAGGTTTAGGGTTAGGGTTAGGTTTATGGTTATTCTTAGATTTATGGTTTAAAATTTAGGGTTTATGGTTTAAGGTTTAGGGTTTAGGATTGTTTAAGTTTTAGGGTGGTTTAGGTTTAGGGTATAGGGTTTAGCGTTTAAGATTGTTTAATGTTTAGGGTTTTTTAGGTTTTAGCGTTTAGAGTTGTTTAGGGTTTTTTAGGGTTGTTTATGATTTAGTGTTTAGGGTTGTTCAGGATTTATGATTTAGGATATTTTAAGGTTTAGGGTTTAAGGTTGTATAGTGTTTTAGAGTTTAGGGTATAATATTTAGGGTTAAGGGTTTAGGGTTGTTTAGGGTATAGTGTTAATGGTTTTAGGGTTTAGGCTTGTTTAGGGTTTAGTGTTTAGGGTTTAGAGTTTAGGGTTTTTTAGCGTTTAGTGTTTATAGTTTAGGGTTTAGGGTTCTTTTGGAATTAGTGTTTAGGGTTTTTCGGGGTTTAGGGTTTAGGATTTAGGGTGTTAGGGTTAGTGTTAGGGTTAGGTTTAGTGTTAAGGTGAGGGTTAGGGTGAGGGTTAAGGTTAGGGTTAGGGTTAAGGTTAGTGTTAGTGTTAGGGTAAGGGTTAGGGTTAGGGATAGGGTTAGGGTTAGGGTTAGGGTTAGGGTTAAGTTTAGGGTTAGGGTTAGGGTTAGGGTTAGGGGTTAGTGTTAGGGTTAGTGTTAGGGGTTAGGGGTTAATGT
>NC_137978.1:2045000-2050000 GCF_963924665.1 Micromys minutus
AGGATTAGTGTTAGGATTAGGGTTAGTGTGAGGTTTAGGGTTAGGGTTAGGTTTAGGGTTACGGTTAGGGTTAGTGTTTGGGTTATGGTTAGTGTTAGGATTAGGTTTAGGGTTAGGGTTAGGGTTAGGGTTAGATTTAGGGTTAGGTTTAGGTTTATTGTTAGATTTAGGGTTTAGGGTTTAAGGTTTGTGGTTTAGGATTGTTTAAGGTTTAGGGTGGATTAGGTTTAGGGTTTAGAGTTTAGTGTTATGGTTACAGTTAGGGTTAGGGTTAGGTTTAGCGTTAGGGTTTGGGTTAGGGTTAGGGTTAGGTTTAGGGTTAGGGTTATGGTTAGGGTTAAGGTTAGGGTTAGGGTTAGGGTTAGGGTTATGGTTAGTGTTAGGATTAGGGTTAGAGTTAGGGTCAGGGTTAGGTTTAGGGTTAGGGTTAGGGTTAGGGATAGATTTAGGGTTAGGTTTAGGTTTATTGTTAGATTTAGGGTTTAGGGTTTAAGGTTTATGGTTTAGGATTTTTTAAGGTTTAGGGTGGATTAGGTTTAGGGTTTAGAGTTTAGTGTTATGGTTAAGGTTAAGGTTAGGGTTAGGGTTAGGGTTAGGGTTAGGGTTAGGGTTAGGGTTAGGGTTAGGGTTAGTGTTACGGTTAGGGTTAGGTTTAGGGTTACGGTTAGGGTTAGGGTTAGGGTTAGGGTAAGGGTTATGATTATGTTTATTGTTAGGTTTAGGGTTAGGGTTAGGGTTAAGGTTAGGTTTAGGGTTAGGGTTAGGTTTATGGTTAGGCTTAAGGTTAGGGTTAGGTTTAGGGTTATGGTTACGGTTAGGGTTACGTTTAAGGTTAGGGTTAGGGTTAGGGTTAGGGTTAAGTTTATTGTTAGGTTTAGGGTTTAGTGTTTAGGGTCTAAAGTTTTGGGTTTAGGATTGTTTAAGGTTTAGGGTAGATTAGGTTTAGGGTTTAGAGTTTAGTGTTAAGGTTAGGGTTAGGTTTAGGGTTTAGAGTTTAGTGTTCGGATTAGGGTTAGGGTTAGGATTAGGTTTAGGGTTACGTTTAGGGTCATGGATATTGTTAGGTTTAGGGTTTAGGTTTTAGGGTAAAGGTTTAGGTTTTAGGATTGTTTAAGGTTTAGGGTGGATTATTTTTAGGGTTTAGTGTTTTGTGTTTGGGATATCGTTAGGGTTAGGTTTAGGGTTTAGGGATTACTGTTAGTGTTAGGGTTAGGGTTAGTGTTAAGGTTAGTGTTAGGTTTAGGGTTAGGGTTAGGGTTAGGTTTAGGTTTATTGTTAGGATTAGGGTTAGAGTTAGGATTAGGGTTAGGGTTAGGGTAAGGGTTAGGGTCAGGTTTAGGGTTAGGGTTAGGGTTAGGACAACGTTTAGTGTTAGTGTTAGGTTTAGGGTTATGATTAGGGTTAGGTTTAGTGTTAGGGTTACGTTTAGGGTTAGGGTTAGGGTTAAAATTATGGTTAGGGTTATGGTAATTGTTAGGTTTAGGGTTTAAGGTTTAGGGTTTAGGATTGTTTAAGGTTTATCGTAAATTAAATTTAGGGTTTACAATTTAGTGTAAGGGTTATGGTTAGTGTTAGTGTTAGGGTTAGGGTTAGGTTTAGGGTTCAGGGTTTAGTGTTTAGGATTGTTTAAGGTTGAGGGCAGATTAGGTTTAGGATTTAAAGTTTAGTTTTAGGGTTAGGGTTAGGTTTAGGGTTTAGGGTTTAGTGTTAGGATTAGGGTTAGGGTGAAAGTTAGGGTTAGGGTAAGGGTTAGGATTAGGTTTAGGGTTAGGGTTAGGGTTAGGGTTAGGGTTAGGGTTAGGGTTAGGGTTAGGGTTAGGATTAGGGTTAGGGTTAGGGTTAGGGTAAAGTTTAGGGGTTAGGGTTAGGGTTATGGTTATTGTTAGGTTTAGGGTTTAGGGTTTAGTGTTTAGGGTTTAAGGTTTAGGGTTTAGGATTGTTTAAGATTTAGGGTGGTTTAGGTTAAGGGTTTAGGGTTTAGAGTTTAGGATTGTTTAAGGTTTAGGGTTGTTTAGGGTATAGTGTTTAGGGTTAAAAGTTTAGGGTTGTTTAGGGTTTAGTGTTTAGGGTTTAGGGTTGTTTAAGGTTTAGTGTTTAAGGTTTAGGTTTTAGGGTTGTTTTGGGTTTAGTGTTTAGTGTTGTTTAGGGTATAGTGTTAATGGTTTAGGGTTTAGGGTTATTTAGGGTTTAGTGTTTAAGGTTTAGTGTATAGGGTTGTTTAGGGTTTAGTGTTTAGGGTTGTTTATGGTTTAGTGATTAGGGTTGTTTAGGGTTGTTTAGAGGTTAGTGTTTAGGGTTGTTCAGGGTTTATGATTTAGGGTTGTTCAGGATTTAGGATTTATGGTTGTTCAGGGTTTAGGATTTAGGGATTAAGGTTAAGGGGTTAGGGTTAGGTTTAGGGTTAGGGTTAGGGTTAGGGCTAGGGTTAGGGTTAGTTTTAGGGTTAGGGTTAAGGTTAGGGTTAGGGTTAGGGTTAGGGTTATGGTTAGTGTTAGGATTATGGTTAGGGTTAGGGTCAGGGTTAGGTTTAGGTTTAGGGTTAGGGTTAGGGTTAGATTTAGGGTCAGGTTTAGGTTTATTGTTAGATTTAAGGTTTAGGGTTTAAGGTTTATGGTTTAGGATTGTTTAAGGTTTGGGGTGGATTAGGTTTAGGGTTTAGAGTTTAGTGTTATGGTTATGGTTAGTGTTAGGGTTAGGGTTAGGGTTAGGGTTAGGGTTAGGGTTAGGGTAATGGTTAGAATTAGGGTTAGGGTTAGGGTTAGGGTAAGGGTTAGGGGTTAGTGTTAGGGTTAGGGTTAGGGTTAGGATCAGCTTAGGGTTAGGGTTAGGGTTAGGGTTAGGGTTAGGGGTTAGGGTTAGTGTTAGTGTTAGGGTTATTATTAGGGGGTTAGGGTTAAGTTTAGGATTAGTGTTAGGGTTAGAATTAGAAATAGGGTTAGTGTTAGGATTAGGGTCAGGGTTAGGTTTAGGGTAAGGGTTAGGGGTTAGGGTTAGGGTTATGGTTATTGTTAGGTTTAGTTTTTAGGGTTTAGTGTTTAGGGTTTAAGGTTTAGGGTTTTTTAGCGTTTAGTGTTTATAGTTTAGGGTTTAGGGTGCTTTTGGAATTAGTGTTTAGGGTTTTTCAGAGTTTAGGGTTTAGGATTTAGTGTGTTAGGGTTAGTTTTAGGGTTAGGTTTAGGGTTAAGGTGAGGGTTAGGGTGAGGGTTAAGGTTAGGGTTAGGGTTAAGGTTAGTGTTAGTGTTAGAATAAGGGTTAGGGTTAGGGATAGGGTTAGGGTTAGGGTTAGGGTTAGGGTTAAGGTTAGGGTTAGGGTTAGGGTTAGTGTTAGGGGTTTGGGTTAGGGTTAGTGTTAGGGGTTAGGGGTTAGGGGTTAGTGTTAGGGTTAGGGTTAGGTTTAGTGTTAGGGTTATTATTAGGGGGTTAGGTTTTAGTTTAGGATTAGTGTTAGGGTTTGAATTAGAAATAGGGTTAGTGTTAGGATTAGGGTCAGGGTTAGGTTTAGAAATATGGTTAGGTTTAGGGTTAAGGGTAGGGTTAGTGTTATGGTTAGAATTAAAGTTTAGGGTTTAGTGTTAGGATTAGGGATAGTGTGAGGTTTAGGGTTAGGTTTAGGGTTAGGGTTAGGGTTAGTGTTTGGGTTATGATTAGTGTTAGGATTAGGATTAGGGTTAGGGTCAGGTTTATGTTTAGGGTTAGGGTTAGAGTTAGGGTTAGGTTTAGGGTTAGGTTTAGGTTTATTGTTAGATTTAGGGTTTAGGGTTTAAGGTTTATGGTTTAGGATTGTTTAAGTTTAAGGGTGGATTAGGTTTAGGGTTTAGAGTTTAGTATTATTGTTATGGTTAGGGTTAGGGTTAGGGTTAGAGTTAGGGTTAGGGTTAGGGTTAGGGTTAGGGTTAAGGTTAGGGTTAGTGTTAGGGTTAGGGTTATGGTTAGTGTTAGGATTAGGGTTAGGGTTAGGGTCAGGGTTAGGTGTAGGGTTAAGGTTAGGGTTAGGGTTAGGGTTAGGGTTAGGGTTAGGATTAGGGTTAGGGTTAGGGTTAGGGTAAGGGTTAGGGGTTAGGGTTAGGGTTATGGTTATTGTTAGGTTTAGGGTTTAGGGTTTAGTGTTTAGGGTTTAAGGTTTATGGTTGAGGATTGTTTAAGGTTTAGGGTGGATTAGGTTTAGGGTTTAGAGTTTAGTGTTATGGTTACGGTTAGGTTTAGGGTTAGGGATAGGGTTAGGGTTAGGGTTAGGGTTATGGTAAGGGTTAGGTTTAGGGTTAGGGTTAGGGTTAGGGTAAAAGTTAGGGGGTTAGTGTTAGGGTTTGTGTTAGGGTTAGGGTTAGGGTTAGGGTTAGGTTAGGGTTAGGGTTAGGGTTAGGGTTAGGGATAGGGTTAGGTTAGGGTTAGGGTTAGGGTTAGGGTTAGGGTTAGGGGTTAGGGTTAGTGAAAGGGTTAGGGTTATTATTAGGGGGTTAGGTTTAAGTTTAGGATTAGTGTTATGCTTAGAATTAGAAATAGGGTTAGTGTTAGGATTAGGGTCAGGGTTAGGTTTAGGGTTAGGGTGAGGGTTAGGTTCAGGGAGGGTTTAGGGTTAGGGTTAGGGTTAGTGTTAGATTTAGGGTTAGGTTTATGTTTATTGTTAGATTTAGGATTTAGGGTCTAAGGTTTATGGTTTAGGATTGTTTAACGTTTAGGGTGGATTAGGTTTAGGGTTTAGAGTTTAGTGTTATGGTTACGGTTAGGGTTAGGGTTAGGGTTAGGATTAGGGTTAATGTTATTGTTAGGATTAGGTTTAGGGTTAGGGTTAGGGTTAGGGTTAGGGTTAGGGTTAGGATTAGGTTTAGGTTTAGGGTTACGGTTAGGGTTAGGGTTAGGGTTAGGATTAGTGTTAAGGTTAGGGTTAGGTTTAGGGTTAGGGTTAGGGTTAGGGTTAGGGTTAGGGTTAGGGTTAGGGTTAGGGTTAGGTTTAGGGTTAGGGTTAGGGTTAGGGTAAGGGTTAGGGGTTAGGGTTAGGGTTA
>NC_137978.1:2055000-2062500 GCF_963924665.1 Micromys minutus
GGGTTTTTTAGAGTTTAGTGTTTACAGTTTAGGGTTTAGGGCGCTTTTGGAATTAGTGTTTAGGGTTTATCGGGGTTTAGGGTTTAAAATTTAGGGTGTTAGTGTTAGTGTTAGGGTTAGGTTTAGGGTTAAGGTGAGGGTTAGGGTGAGGGTTAAGGTTAGGGTTAGGGTTAAGGTTAGTGTTAGTGTTAGGGTAAGGGTTAGGGTTAGGGATAGGGTTAGGGTTAGGGTTAGGGTTAGGGTTAAGTTTAGGGTTAGGGTTAGGGTTAGGGTTAGGGGTTAGGGTTAGGGTTAGTGTTAGGGGTTAGGGGTTAGTGTTAGGGTTAGGGTTAGGGTTAGGTTTAGGTTAGGGTTATTATTAGGGGGTTAGGTTTTAGTTCAGGATTAGTGTTCGGGTTAGAATTAGAAATAGGGTTAGTGTTAGGATTAGGGTCAGGGTTAGGTTTAGGGATATGGTTAGGGTTAGGGTTAAGGGTAGGGTTAGTGTTAGGGTTAGATTTAAAGTTTAGGGTTTAGTGTTAGTAATAGGGATAGTGTGAGGTTTAGGGTTAGGTTTAGTGTTAGGGTTAGGGTTAGTGTTTGGGTTATGATTAGTGTTATTATTAGGGTTAGGGTTAGGGTCAGGTTTAGGTTTAGGGTTAGGGTTAGGGTTAGGGTCAGATTTAGGGTTAGGTTTAGGTTTATTGTTAGATTTAGGGTTTAGGGTTTAAGGTTTAAGGTTTAGGATTGTTTAAGGTTTAGGGTAGATTAGGTTTAGGGTTTAGAGTTTAGTATTATGGTTACGGTTAGTGTTAGGGTTAGGGTTAGAGTTAGGGTTAGGGTTAGGGTTAGGGTTAGGGTTAGGGTTAAGGTTAGGGTTAATGTTAGGGTTAGAGTTATGGTTAGTGTTAGGATTGGGGTTAGGTTTAGGGTCAGGGTTAGGTTTAGGGTTAGGGATAGGGTTAGGGTTAGATTTAGGGTTAGGTTTAGGTTTATTGTTAGATTTAGGATTTAGGGTCTAAGTTTTATGGTTTAGGATTGTTTAAGGTTTAGGGTAGATTAGGTTTAGGGTTTAGAGTTTAGTGTTATGGTTACAGTTAAGGTTAGGGTTAGGGATGGGGTTAGGGTTAGGGTTAGGGTTATGGTAAGGGTTAGGATTAGGGTTAGGGTTAGGGTTATGGTAAAATTAGGGGGTTAGTGTTAGGGTTTGGGATAGGGTTAGGGTTAGGGTTAGGGTTAGGTTAGGGTTAGGGTTAGGGTTAGGGTTATGGTTAGGGGTTAGGGTTAGTGTTAGGGTTAGGGTTATTATTAGGGGGTTAGGTTTAAGTTTAGGATTAGTGTTAGGGTAAGAATTAGAAATAGGGTTAGTGTTAGGATTAGGGTCAGGGTTAGGTTTAGGGTTAGGGTTAGGGTTAGGGTTAGGGTTAGGGTTAAAGTCAGGGAGGGTTTAAAGTTAGGGTTAGGGTTAGGGTTAGATTTAGGGTTAGGTTTAGGTTTATTGTTAGATTTAGGATTTAGGGTCTAAGGTTTATGGTTTAGGATTGTTTAAGGTTTAGGGTGGATTAGGTTTAGGGTTTAGAGTTTAGTGTTATGGTTACAGTTAGGGTTAGGGTTAGGGTTAGGATTAGGGTTAAGGTTAGGGTTAGGATTAGGTTTAGGGTTAGGGTTAGGGTTAGGGTTAGGGTTAGGGTTAGGATTAGGGTTAGGGTTAGGGTTAGGGTAAGGGTTAGGGGTTAGGGTTAGGGTTATGGTTATTGTTAGGTTTAGGGTTTAAGGTTTAGTGTTTAGGGTTTAAGGTTTAGGGTTTAGGATTGTTTAAGATTTAGGGTGGTTTAGGTTAAGGGTTTAGCGTTTAGAGTTTAGGATTGTTTACAGTTTAGGGTTGTTTAGGGTATAGAGTTTAGGGTTAAAAGTTTAGGGTTTTTTAGGGTTTAGTGTTTAGGGTTTAGGGTTGTTTAAGGTTTAGTGTTTAAGGTTTAGGTTTTAGGGTTGATTGGGGTTGAGTGTTTAGTGTTCTTTTGGGTATAGTGTTAATGGTTTAGGGTTCAGGGTTATTTAGGGTTTAGTGTTTAAGGTTTAGTGTATAGGGTTGTTTAGGGTTTAGTGTTTAGGGTTGTTTATGGTTTAGTGATTAGGGTTGTTTAGGGTTGTTTAGAGGTTAGTGTTTAGGGTTATTCAGGGTTTATGATTTAGGGTTGTTCAGGGTTTAGGATTTATGGTTGTTCAGGGTTTAGGATTTAGGGATTAAGGTTAAGGGGTTAGGGTTAGGGTTAGGGTTAGGGTTAGGGTTATGGTTAGCATTAGGGTTAGAGTTAGGGTTAGAGTTAGGGTTAGAGTTAGGGTTATGGGGTTATGTTAGGCTTAAGGTTAGGGTTAGGGTTATGGGGTTAAGGTTAGGGTTGGGGTTAGGGTTAGGTTTAGGTTTAGGGTTAGGGTTAGGGTTATGGTTATTCTTAGATTTATGGTTTAAAATTTAGGGCTTATGGTTTAAGGTTTAGGGTTTAGGATTGTTTAAGTTTTAGTGTGGTTTAGGTTTAGGGTATAGAATTTAGCGTTTAAGATTGTTTAATGGTTAGGATTGTTTAGGTTTTAGCGTTTAGAGTTGTTTAGGGTTTTTTAGGGTTGTTTATAATTTAGTGTTTAGGGTTGTTCAGGATTTATGATTTAGGATATTTTAATGTTTAGGGTTTAAGGTTGTATAGTGTTTTAGGGTTTAGGGTATAATGTTTAGGGTTAAGGGTTAAGGGTTGTTTAGGGTATATTGTTAATGGTTTTAGGGTTTAGGCTTGTTTAGGGTTTAGTGTTTAGGGTTTAGTGTTTAGGGTTTTTTAGCGTTTAGTGTTTATAGTTTAGGGTTTAGGGTGCTTTTGGAATTAGTGTTTAGGGTTTTTCGGGGTTTAGGGTTTAGGATTTAGGGTGATAGGGTTAGTGTTAGAGTTAGGTTTAGGGTTAAGGTGAGGGTTAGGGTGAGGGTTAAGGTTAGGGTTAGGGTTAAGGTTAGTGTTAGTGTTAGGGTAAGGGTTAGGGTTAGGGATAGGGTTAGGGTTAGGTTTAGGGTTAGGGTTAGGGTTAGGGTTAAGGTTAGGGGTTAGGGTTAGGTTTAGTGTTAGGGGTTAGGGGTTAGTGTTAGGGTTAGGGTTAGGGTTAGGGTTAGGGTTAGGTTTAGTGTAGGGTTATTATTAGGGGGTTAGGTTTTAGTTTAGGATTAGTGTTAGGGTTAGAATTAGAAATAGGGTTAATGTTAGGATTAGGGTCAGGGTTAGGTTTAGGGATAGGGTTAGGGTTAGGGTTAAGGGTAGGGTTAGGGTTAGGGTTAAATTTAAAGTTTAGGGTTTAGTGTTAGGATTAGGGATAGTGTGAGGTTTAGGGTTAGGTTTAGGGTTAGGGTTAGGGTTAGTGTTTGGGTTATGATTAGTGTTAGGATTAGGGTTAGGGTTAGGGTCAGGTTTAGGTTTAGGGTTAGGGTTAGGGTTAGGGTTATATTTAGGGTTAGGTTTAGGTTTATTTTTAGATTTAGGGTTTAGGGTTTAAGGTTTATGGTTTAGGATTGTTTAAGGTTTAGGGTGGATTAGGTTTAGGGTTTAGAGTTTAGTATTATCGTTACGGTTAGGGTTAGGGTTAGGGTTAGAGTCAGGGTTAGGGTTAGGGTTAGGGTTAGGGTTAAGGTTAGGGTTAGTGTTAGGGTTATGGTTAGTGTTAGGATTAGGGTTAGTGTTAGGGTCAGGGTTAGGTTTAGTGTTAGATATAGGGTTAGGGTTAGATTTAGGGTTAGGTTTAGGTTTATTGTTAGATTTAGGGTTTAGGGTTTAAGGTTTATGGTTTAGGATTGTTTAAGGTTTAGGGTGGATTAGGTTTAGGGTTTAGAGTTTAGTGTTATGGTTACGGTTAGGGTTAGGGTTAGGGTTGGGGTTATGGTTAGGGTTAGGGTTATGGTAAGGGTTAGGGTTAGGGTTAGGGTTAGGGTAAAAGTTAGGGGGTTAGTGTTAGGGTTTGGGTTAGAGTTAGGGTTAGGATTAGGGTTAGGGTTAGTTTAGGGTTATGGTTAGGGTTAGGGTTAGGGGTTAGGGTTAGTGTTATGGTTAGGGTTATTATTAGGGGGTTAGGTTTAAGTTTAGGATTAGTGTTAGGGTTAGAATTAGAAATAGGGTTAGTGTTAGGATTAGGGTCAGGGTTAGGTTTAGGGTTAGTGTTAGGGTTAGGGTTAGGGTTAGGGTCAGGGAGGGTTGAGGGTTAGGGTTAGGGTTAGGGTTAGATTTAGGGTTAGGTTTAGGTTTATTGTTAGATTTAGGATTTAGGGTCTAAGGTTTATGGTTTAGGATTGTTTAAGGTTTAGGGTGGATTAGGTTTAGGGTTTAGAGTTTAGTGTTATGGTTACGGTTAGGGTTAAGGTTAGGGTTAGGGTTAGGATTAGGGTTAAGGTTAGGGTTAGGATTAGGTTTAGGGTTAAGGTTAGGGTTAGGGTTAGGGTTAGGGTTAGGGTTAGGGTTAGGATTATGGTTAGGGTTAGGGTTAGGGTAAGGGTTAGGGGTTAGGGTTAGGGTTATGGTTATTGTTAGGTTTAGGGTTTAGGGTTTAGTGTTTAGGGTTTAAGGTTTAGGGTTTAGGATTGTTTAAGATTTAGGGTGGTTTAGGTAAAGGGTTTAGGGTTTAGACTTTAGGATTGTTTAAGGTTTAGGGTTGCTTAGTGTATAGAGTTTAGGGTTAAAAGTTTAGGGTTGTTTAGGCTTTAGTGTTTAGGATTTAGGGTTGTTTATGTTTTAGTGTTTAAGGTTTAGGTTTTAGGGTTGTTTTTGGTTCAGTGTTTAGTGTTGTTTAGGGTATAGTGTTAATGGTTTAGGGTTTAGGGTTATTTAGGGTTTAGTGTTTAAGGTTTAGGGTATAGGGTTGTTTAGGGTTTAGTGTTTAGGGTTGTTTATTGTTTAGTGATTAGGGTTGTTTAGGGTTGTTTAGAGGTTAGTGTTTAGGGTTATTCAGGGTTTATGATTTAGGGTTGTTCAGGGTTTAGGATTTATGGTTGTTCAGGGTTTAGGATTTAGGGATTAAGGTTAAGGGGTTAGGGTTAAAGTTAGGGTTAGAGTTAGGGTTAGGGTTAGGGTTACGGTTAGGGTTAGGGTTAGTGTTAGGGTTAGGGTTAGGGTTAAGGTTAGGGTTAGGGTTAGGGTTAAGGTTATGGTTAGTGTTAGGATTAGGGTTACGGTTAGGGTCAGGTTTAGGTTTAGGGTTAGGGTTAGGGTTAGGGTTAGATTTAGGGTCAGGTTTAGGTTTATTGTTAGATTTAGGGTTTAGGGTTTAAGGTTTATGGTTTAGGATTGTTTAAAGTTTAGGGTGGATTAGGTTTAGGGTTTAGAGTTTAGTGTTATGGTTACGGTTAGTGTTAGTGTTAGGGTTAGGGTTAGGGTTAGGGTTAGGGTTAGGTTAGGGTTAGGGTTTAGGGTTTAGTGTTTAGAGTTTAAGGTTTAGGGTTTAGGATTGTTTAAGATTTAGGGTGGTTTAGGTTAAGGGATTAGGGTTTAGAGTTTAGGATTGTTTAAGGTTTAGGATTGTTTAGGGTATAGTGTTTAGGTTTAAATGTTTAGGGTTGTTTAGGGTTTAGTGTTTAAGGTTTAGGTTTTAGGGTTGTTTTGGGTTTAGTGTTTAGTGTTGTTTAGGGTGTAGTGTTAATGGTTTAGGGTTTAGGGTTATTTAGGTTTTAATGTTTAAGGTTTAGTGTATAGGGTTGTTTAGGGTTTAGTGTTTAGGGTTGTTTATGGTTTAGTGATTAGGGTTGTTTAGGGTTGTTTAGAGGTTAGTGTTTAGGGTTATTCAGGGTTTATGATTTAGGGTTGTTCAGGGTTTAGGATTTATGGTTGTTCAGGGTTTAGGATTTAGGGATTAAGGTTAAGGGGTTAAGGTTAGGGTTAGGGTTAGTGTTAGCATTAGGGTTAGAGTTAGGGTTAGAGTTAAGGTTATGGGGTTATGTTAGGCTTAAGGTTAGGGTTAGGGAAATGGGGTTAAGGTTAGGGTTGGGGTTAGGGTTAGGTTTAGGTTTAGGGTTAGGGTTAGGGTTATGGTAATTCTTAGACTTATGGTTTAAAATTTAGGGTTTATGGTTTAAGGTTTAGGGTTTAGGATTGTTTAAGTTTTAGGGTGGTTTAGGTTTAGGGTATAGGGTTTAGCGTTTAAGATTGTTTAATGTTTAGGGTTTTTTAGGTTTTAGCGTTTAGAGTTGTTTAGGGTTTTTTAGGGTTGTTTATGATTTAGTGTTTAGGCTTGTTCAGGATTTATGATTTAGGATATTTTAAGGTTTAGGGTTTAAGGTTGTATAGTGTTTTAGGGTTTAGGGTATAATGTTTAGGGTTAAGGGTTTAGGGTTGTTTAGGGTATAGTGTTAATGGTTTTAGGGTTTAGGCTTGTTTAGGGTTTAGTGTTTAGGGTTTAGGGTTTAGGGTTTTTTAGAGTTTAGTGTTTATAGTTTAGAGTTTAGGGTGCTTTTGGAATTAGTGTTTAGGGTTTTTCGGAGTTTAGGGTTTAGGATTTAGGGTGTTAGGGTTAGTGTTAGGGTTAGGTTTAGGGTTAAGGTGAGGGTTAGGGTGAGGGTTAAGGTTAGGGTTAGGGTTAAGGTTAGTGTTAGTGTTAGAATAAGGGTTAGGGTTAGGGATAGGGTTAGGGTTAGGGTTAGGGTTAGGGTTAAGGTTAGGGTTAGGGTTAGGGTTAGGGTTAGGGGTTAGGGTTAGGGTTAGTGTTAGGGGTTAGGGGTTAGTGTTAGGGTTAGTGTTAGTGTTAGGGTTAGGGTTAGGGTTAGGTTTAGTGTTAGGGTTATTATTAGGGGGTTAAGTTTTAGTTTAGGATTAGTGTTAGGGTTAGAATTAGAAATAGGGTTAGTGTTAGGATTAGGGTCAGGGTTAGGTTTAGAAGTATGGTTAGGGTTAGGGTTAAGGGTAGGGTTAGGGTTAGGGTTAGAATTAAAGTTTAGCGTTTAGTGTTAGGATTAGGGATAGTGTGAGGTTTAGGGTTAGTTTTAGGGTTAGGGTTAGGGTTAGTGTTTGTGTTATGATTAGTGTTAGGATTAGGATTAGGGTTGGGGTCAGGTTTATGTTTTGGGTTAGGGTTAGTGTTAGGGTTAGATTTAGGGTTAAGTTTAGGTTTATTGTTAGATTTAGGGTTTAGGGTTTAAGGTTTATGGTTTAGGATTGTTTAAGTTTAAGGGTGGATTAGGTTTAGGGTTTAGAGTTTAGTATTATGGTTACGGTTAGGGTTAGGGTTAGGGTTAGAGTTAGGGTTAGGATTAGGGTTAGGGTTTGGGTTAAGGTTAGGGTTAGTGTTAGGGTTAGGGTTATGGTTAGTGTTAGGATTAGGGTTAGTGTTAGGGTCAGGGTTAGGTTTAGGGTTAGGGATAGGGTTAGGGTTAGATTTAGGGTTAGGTTTAGGTTTATTGTTAGATTTAGGGTTTAGGGTTTAAGGTTTATGGTTTAGGATTGTTTAAGGTTTAGGGTGGATTAGGTTTAGGGTTTAGAGTTTAGTGTTATGGTTACGGTTAGGGGT
>NC_137978.1:2065000-2067500 GCF_963924665.1 Micromys minutus
TAGGGTTATGGTTATTGTTAGGTTTAGGGTTTAGGGTTTAGTGTTTAGGGTTTAAGGTTTAGGTTTTAGGATTGTTTAAGATTTAGGGTGGTTTAGGTTAAGGGTTTAGAGTTTAGACTTTAGGATTGTTTAAGGTTTAGGGTTGTTTAGGGTATAGTGTTTAGGGTTAAAAGTTTAGGGTTGTTTAGGCTTTAGTGTTTAGGGTTTAGGGTTGTTTAAGTTTTAGTGTTTAAGGTTTAGGTTTTAGGGTTGTTTTGGGTTTAGTGTTTAGTGTTCTTTAGGGCATAGTATTAATGGTTTAGGGTTTAGGGTTATTTATGGTTTAGTGTTTAAGGTTTAGGGTATAGGGTTGTTTAGGGTTTAGTGTTTAGGGTTGTTTATGGTTTAGTGATTAGGGTTGTTTAGGGTTGTTTAGAGGTTAGTGTTTAGGGTTATTCAGGGTTTATGATTTAGGGTTGTTCAGGGTTTAGGATTTATGGTTGTTCAGGGTTTAAAATTTAGGGAATAAGGTTAAGGGGTTAGGGTTAGGTTTAGGGTTAGGGTTAGGGTTAGGGTTAGGGTTAGGGTTAGGGTTAGGGTTAAGGTTAGGTTTAGGGTTAGGGTTAGGGATATGGTTAGTGTTAGCAATAGGGTTAGGGTTAGGGTCAGGGTTAGGTTTTGGGTTAGGGTTAGGGTTAGGGTTAGATTTAGGGTCAGGTTTAGGTTTATTGTTAGATTTAGGGTTTAGGGTTTAAGGTTTATGGTTTAGGATTGTTTAAGGTTTAGGGTGGATTAGGTTTAAACTTTAGAGTTTAGTGTTATGGTTATGGTTAGTGTTAGGGTTAGGGTTAGGGTTAGGGTTAGGGTTAGGGTTAGGGTAATGGTTAGGGTTAGGGTTAGGGTAAGGGTTAGGGGTTAGTGTTAGGGTTAGGATTAGGGTTAGGGTTAGGTTAGGGTTAGGGTTAGGGTTAGGCTTAGGGTTAGGTTAGGGTTAGGGTTAGGGTTAGGGTTATTATTAGGGGGTTAGGTTTAAGTTTAGGATTAGTGATAGGGTTAGAATTAGAAATAGGGTTAGTGTTAGGATTAGGGTCAGGGTTAGGTTTAGGGTTAGGGTTAGGGTTAGGGTTAGGGTTAGGGTCAGGGAGGGTTTAGGGTTAGGGTTAGAGTTAGGGTTAGATTTAGGGTTAGGTTTAGGATTATTGTTAGATTTAGGATTTAGGGTCTAAGGTTTATGGTTTAGGATTGTTTAAGGTTTAGGGTGGTTTAGGTTTAGGGTTTAGAGTTTAGTGTTATGGTTACGGTTAGGGTTAGGGTTAGGGTTAGGGTTAGGATTAGGGTTAAGGTTAGGGTTAGGATTAGGTTTAGGGTTAGGGTTAGGGTTAGGGTTAGGGTTAGGTTTAGGGTTAGGGTTAGGATTAGGGTTAGGGTTAGGGTTAGGGTAAGGGTTAGGGCTTAGGGTTAGGGTTATGGTTATTGTTAGATTTAGGGTTTAGGGTTTAGTGTTTAGGGTTTAAGGTTTAGGGTTTAGGATTGTTTAAGATTTAGGGTGGTTTAGGTTAAGGGTTTAGGGTTTAGAGTTTAGGATTGTTTAAGGTTTAGGGTTGTTTAGGGTATAGTGTTTAGGTTTAAAAGTTTAGGGTTTTTTAGGGTTTAGTGTTTAGGGTTTAGGGTTGTTTAAGGTTTAGTGTTTAAGGTTTAGGTTTTAGGGTTGTTTTGGGTTTAGTGTTTAGTGTTGTTTAGGGTATAGTGTTAATGGTTTAGGGTTTAGGGTTATTTAGGGTTTAGTGTTTAAAGTTTAGGGTATAGGGTTGTTTAGGGTTTAGTGTTTAGGGTTGTTTATGGTTTAGTGATTAGGGTTGTTTAGGGTTGTTTAGAGGTTAGTGTTTAGGGTTATTCAGGGTTTATGATTTAGGGTTGTTCAGGGTTTAGAATTTATGGTTGTTCAGGGTTTAGGATTTGGGATTAAGGTTAAGGGGATAAGGTTAGGGTTAGGGTTAGGGTTAGGGTTAGCATTAGGGTTAGAGTTAGGGTGAGAGTTAAGGTTATGGGGTTATGTTAGGCTTAAGGTTAGGGTTAAGGTTATGGGGTTAAGGTTAGGGTTGGGGTTAGGGTTAGGTTTAGGTTTAGGGTTAGGGTTAGGGTTATGGTTATTCTTAGATTTATGGTTTAAAATTTAGGGTTTATGGTTTAAGGTTTAGGGTTTAGGATTGTTTAAGTTTTAGGGTGGTTTAGGTTTAGGGTATAGGGTTTAGCGTTTAAGATTTTTTAATGTTTAGGGTTGTTTAGGTTTTAGCGTTTAGAGTTGTTTAGGGTTTTTTAGGGTTGTTTATGATTTAGTGTTTAGGGTTGTTCAGGATTTATGATTTAGGATATTTTAATGTTTAGGGTTTAAGTTTGTATAGTGTTTTAGGGTTTAGGGTATAATGTTTAGTGTTAAGGGTTTAGGGTTGTTTAGGGTATAGTGTTAATGGTTTTAGGGTTTAGGCTTGTTTAGGGTTTAGTGTTTAGGGTTTAGGGTTTA
>NC_137978.1:2072500-2077500 GCF_963924665.1 Micromys minutus
TTTAGGGTTATTTAGGGTTTAGTGTTTAAGGTTTAAGGTATAGGGTTGTTTAGGGTTTAGTGTTTAGGGTTGTTTATGGTTTAGTGATTAGGGTTGTTTAGGGTTGTTTCGAGGTTAGTGTTTAGGGTTATTCAGGGTTTATGATTTAGGGTTGTTCAGGGTTTAGGATTTATGGTTGTTCAGGGTTTAGGATTTAGGGATTAAGGTTAAGGGGTTAGGGTTAGGGTTAGGGTTAGGGTTAGCATTAGGGTTAGAGTTAGGGTTAGAGTTAGGGTTATGGGGTTATGTTAGGCTTAAGGTTAGGGTTAGGGTTATGGGGTTAAGGTTAGGGTTGGGGTTAGGGTTAGGGTTATGGTTATTCTTAGATTTATGGTTTAAAATTTAGGGTTTATGGTTTAAGGTTTAGGGTTTAGGATTGTTTAAGTTTTAGGGTGGTTTAGGTTTAGGGTATAGAATTTAGCGTTTAAGATTGTTTAATGGTTAGGGTTGTTTAGGTTTTAGCGTTTAGAGTTGTTTAGGGTTTTTTAGGGTTGTTTATAATTTAGTGTTTAGGGTTGTTCAGGATTTATGATTTAGGATATTTTAAGGTTTAGGGTTTAAGGTTGTATAGTGTTTTAGGGTTTAGGGTATAATGTTTAGGGTTAAGGGTTTAGGGTTGTTTAGGGTATAGTGTTAATGGTTTTAGGGTTTAGGATTGTTTAGGGTTTAGTGTTTAGGGTTTAGGGTTTAGGGTTTTTTAGCGTTTAGTGTTTATAGTTTAGGGTTTAGGGTGCTTTTGGAATTAGTGTTTAGGGTTTTTCGGGGTTTAGGGTTTAGGATTTAGGGTGTTAGGGTTAGGGTTAGGGTTAGGTTTAAGGTTAAGGTGAGAGTTAGTGTTAGGGTTAAGGTTAGGGTTAGGGTTAAGGTTAGTGTTAGTGTTAAAATAAGAGTTAGGGTTAGGGATAGGGTTAGGGTTAGGGTTAGGGTTAGGGTTAGGTGTTTGGGTTAGGGTTAGTGTTAGGGGTTAGGGGTTAGTGTTAGGGTTAGGGTTAGGGTTAGGGTTAGGTTTAGTGTTAGGGTTATTATTAGGGGTTTAGGTTTTAGTTTAGGATTAGTGTTAGGGTTAGAATTAGAAATAGGGTTAGTGTTAGGATTAGGGTCAGGGTTAGGTTTAGAAATATGGTTAGGGTTAGGGTTAAGGGTAGGGTTAGGGTTAGGGTTAGAATTAAAGTTTAGGGTTTAGTGTTAGGATTAGGGATAGTGTGAGGTTTAGGGTTAGGTTTAGGGTTAGGGTTAGGGTTAGTGTTTGGGTTATGATTAGTGTTGTGATTAGGATTAGGGTTAGGGTCAGGTTTATGTTTAGTGTTAGGGTTAGGGTTAGGGTTAGATTTAGGGTTAGGTTTAGGTTTATTGTTAGATTTATGGTTTAGGGTTTAAGGTTTATGGTTTAGGATTGTTTAAGTTTAAGGGTGGATTAGGTTTAGGGTTTAGAGTTTAGTATTATGGTTACGGTTAGGGTTAGGGTTAGAGTTAGGGTTAGGGTTAGGGTTAGGGTTAGGGTTAAGGTTAGGGTTAGTGATAGGGTTATGGTTATGGTTAGTGTTAGGATTAGGGTTAGGGTTAGGGTCAGGGTTAGGTTTAGGTTTAGGGATAAGGTTAGGGTTAGATTTAGGGTTAGGTTTAGGTTTATTGTTAGATTTAGGGTTTAGGGTTTAAGGTTTATGGTTTAGGATTGTTTAAGGTTTAGGGTGGATTAGGTTAAGGGTTTAGAGTTTATTGTTATAGTTACGGTTAGGGTTAGGGTTAGGGATGGGTTTAGAGATAGGGTTAGGGTTATGGTAAGGGTTTGGTTTAGGGTTAGGGTTAGGGTTAGGGTAAAAGTTAGGGGGTTAGTGTTAGGGTTTGTGTTAGGGTTAGGGTTAGGGTTAGGGTTAGGTTAGGGTTAGGGTTAGGGTTAGGGTTAGGTTAGGGTTAGGGTTAGGGTTAGGGTTTGGGTTAGGGGTTAGGGTTAGTGAAAGGGTTAGGGTTATTATTAGGGGGTTAGGTTTAAGTTTAGGATAATGTTAGGGTTAGAATTAGAAATAGGGTTAGTGTTAGGGTTAGGGTCAGGGTTAGGTTTAGGGTTAGGGTTAGGGTTAGGGTCAGGGAGGGTTTAGGGTTAGGGTTAGGGTTAGGGTTAGATTTAGGGTTAGGTTTAGGTTTATTGGTAGATGTAGGATTTGGGGTCTAAGGTTTATGGTTTAGGATTGTTTAAGGTTTAGGGTGGATTAGGTTTAGGGTTTAGAGTTTAGTGTTATGGTTACGGTTAGGGTTAGGGTTAGGGTTAGGATTAGGGTTAAGGTAAGGGTTAGGATTAGGTTTAGGGTTAGGGTTAGGGTTAGGGCTAGGGTTAGGATTAGGGTTAGGGTTAGGGTTAGGGTAAGGGTTAGGGGTTAGGGTTAGGGTTATGGTTATTGTTAGGTTTAGGGTTTAGGGTTTTGTGTTTAGGGTTTAAGGTTTAGGGTTTAGGATTGTTTAAGTTTTAGGGTGGTTTAGGTTAAGGGTTTAGGGTTTAGAGTTTAGGATTGTTTAAGGTTTACGGTTGTTTAGGGTATAGTGTTTAGGGTTAAAAGTTTAGGGTTGTTTAGGGTTTAGTGTTTAGGGTTTAGGGTTGTTTAAGGTTTAGTGTTTAAGGTTTAGGTTTTATGGTGGTTTTGGGTTTAGTGTTTAGTGTTGTTTAGGGTATAGTGTTAATGGTTTAGGGTTTAGGGTTATTTAGGGTTTAGTGTTTAAGGTTTAGGGTATAGGGTTGTTTAGGATTTAGTGTTTAGGGTTGTTTATGGTTTAGTGATTAGGGTTGTTTAGGGTTGTTTAGAGGTTAGTGATTAGGGTTATTCAGGGTTTATGATTTAGGGTTGTTCAGGGTTTAGGATTTATTGTTGTTCAGGGTTTAGGATTTAGGGATTAAGGTTAAGGGGTTAGGGTTAGGGTTAGGGTTAGGGTTAGGGTTAGCATTAGGGTTAGAATTAGGGTTAGAGTTAGGGTTATGGGGTTATGTTAGGCTTAAGGTTAGGGTTAGGGTTATGGGGTTAAGGTTAGGGTTTGGGTTAGGGTTAGGTTTAGGTTTAGGGTTAGGGTTAGGGTTATGGTTATTCTTAGATTTAAGTTTTAAATTTTAGGGTTTATGGTTTAAGGTTTAGGGTTTAGGATTGTTTAAGTTTTAGGGTGGTTTAGGTTTTGGGTATAGGGTTTAGCGTTTAAGATTGTTTAATGGTTAGGGTTGTTTAGGTTTTAGCGTTTAGAGTTGTTTAGGGTTTTTTAGGGTTGTTTATGATTTAGTGTTTAGGGTTGTTCAGGATTTATGATTTAGGATATTTTAAGGTTTAGGGTTTAAGGTTGTATAGGGTTTTAGGGTTTAGGGTATAATGTTTAGGGTTAAGGGTTTATGGTTGTTTAGGGTATAGTGTTAATGGTTTTATGGTTTAGGATTGTTTAGTGTTTAGTGTTTAGGGTTTAGGGTTTAGGGTTTTTAGCGTTCAGTGTTTATAGTTTAGGGTTTAGGGTGCTTTTGGAATTAGTGTTTAAGGTTTTTCGGGGTTTAGGGTTTAGGATTTAGGGTGTTAGGGTTAGTGTTAGGGTTAGGTTTAGGGTTAAGGTGAGGGTTAGGGTGAGGGTTAAGGTTAGGGTTAGGGTTAAGGTTAGTGTTAGTGTTAGGGTAAGGGTTAGGGTTAGGGTTAGGGTTAGGGGTTAGGGTTAGGGTTAGTGTTAGGGGTTAGGGGTTAGTGTTAGGGTTAGGGTTAGGGTTAGGGTTAGGGTTTGGTTTAGTGTTAGGGTTATTATTAGGGGGTTAGGTTTTAGTTTAGGATTAGTGTTAGAGTTAGAATTAGAAATAGGGTTAGTGTTAGGATTAGGGTCAGGGTTAGGTTTAGGGATATGGTTAGAATTAGGGTTAAGGGTAGGGTTAGGGTTAGGGTTAGATTTAAAGTTTAGGGTTTAGTGTTAGGATTAGGGATAATGTGAGGTTTAGGGTTAGGTTTAGGGTTAGGGTTAGGGTTAGGGTTAGGGTTAGATTTAGGGTTAGGTTTAGGTTTATTGTTAGATTTTGGGTTTAGGGTTTAAGGTTTAAGGTTTAGGATTGTTTAAGGTTTACGGTAGATTAGGTTTAGGGTTTAGAGTTTAGTATTATGGTTACGGTTAGGGTTAGGGTTAGGGTTAGAGTTAGGGTTAGAGTTAGGGTTAGGGTTAGGGTTAGGGTTAAGGTTAGGGTTAATGTTAGGGTTAGGGTTATGGTTAGTGTTAGGATTAGGGTTAGGTTTAGGGTCAGGGTTAGGTTTAGGGTTAGGGATAGGGTTAGGGTTAGATTTAAGGTTAGGTTTAGGTTTATTGTTACATTTAGGGTTTAGGGTTTAAGGTTTATGGTTTAGGATTGTTTAAGGTTTAGGGTGGACTAGGTTTAGGGTTTAGAGTTTACTGTTATGGTTACGGTTACGGTTAGGGTTAGGGATGGGGTTAGGGTTAGGGTTCAGGTTATGGTAAGGGTTAGGGTTAGGGTTAGGGTTAGGGTTATGGTAAAAGTTAGGGGGTTAGTGTTAGTGTTTGGGTTAGGGTTAGGGTTAGGGTTAGGGTTAGGTTAGGGTTAGGGTAGGGGTTAGGGTTAGGGGTTAGGGTTAGTGTTAGGGTTAGGGTTATTATTAGGGGGTTAGGTTTAATTTTAGGATTAGTGTTAGGGTTAGAATTAGAAATAGGGTTAGTGTTAGGATTAGGGTCAGGGTTAGGTTTAGGCTTACGGTTAGGGTTAGGGTTAGGGTTAAAGTCAGGGAGGGTTTAGGGTTAGGGTTAGGGTTAGGGTTAGATTTAGGGTTAGGTTTAGGTTTATTGTTAGATTTAGGATTTAGGGTCTAAGGTTTATGGTTTAGGATTGTTTAAGGTTTAGGGTGCATTAGGTTTAGGGTTTAGAGTTTAGTGTTATGGTTACGGTTAGGGTTAGGGTTAGGGTTAGGGTTAGGATTAGGGTTAAGGTTAGGGTTAGGATTAGGTTTAGG
>NC_137978.1:2082500-2090000 GCF_963924665.1 Micromys minutus
TAGGGTTAGGTTTAGGGTTAAGGTGAGGGTTAGGGTGAGGGTTAAGGTTAGGGTTAGGGTTAAGGTTAGTGTTAGTGTTAGGGTAAGGGTTAGGGTTAGGGATAGGGTTAGGGTTAGGGTTAGGGTTAGGGTTAGGGTTAGGGTTAGTGTTAGGGTTAGGTTAGGGTTAGGGTTAGGGTTAGGGGTTAGGGTTAGTGTTAGTTTTAGGGGTTAGGGGTTAGGGTTAGGGTTAGGGTTATGGTTAGGGTTAGGGTTAGGGTTAGGTTTAGTGTTAGGGTTATTATTATGGGGTTAGGTTTAAGTTTAGGATTAGTGTTAGGGTTAGAATTAGAAATAGGTTTAGTGTTAGGATTATGGTCAGGGTTTGTTTTAGGGATAGGGTTAGGGTTATGGTTAAGAGTAGGGTTAGGGTTAGGGTTAGATTTAAAGTTTAGGGTTTAGTGTTAGGATTAGGGATAGTGTGAGATTTAGGGTTAGGGTTAGGTTTAGGGTTAGGGTTAGGGTTAGTGTTTGGGTTATGGTTAGTGTTAGGATTAGGGTTAGGGTTAGGGTCAGGGTTAGGTTTAGGGTTAGGGTTAGGGTTAGGGTTAGATTAAGGGTTAGGTTTAGGTTTATTGTTAGATTTAGGGTTTAGGGTTTAAGGTTTATGGTATAGAATTGTTTAAGGTTTAGGGTGGATTAGGTTTAGGGTTTAGAGTTAATATTATGGTTACGGTTAGGGTTAGGGTTAGGGTTAGGGTTAGGGTTAGGGTTAAGGTTAGGGTTAGATTAAGGGTTAGGTTTAGGTTTATTGTTAGATTTAGGGTTTAGGGTTTAAGGTTTATGGTATAGGATTGTTTAAGGTTTATGGTGGTTTAGGTTTAGGGTTTAGAGTTTAGTGTTATGGTTATGGTTAGGGTTAGGGTTAGGGTTAGAGTTAGGGATAGGTTTAGGGTTAAGGTTAGGTTTAGGGTTAGGGTCAGGGTTAGCTTTAGGGTTAGAGATAGGGTTAGGGTTAGATTTAGGGTTAGGTTTAGGTTTATTGTTAGATTTAGGGTTTAGGGTTTAAGGTTTATGGTATAGGATTGTTTAAGTTTTATGGTGGTTTAGGTTTAGGGTTTAGAGTTTAGTGTTATGGTTACGGTTAGGGTTAGGGTTAGGGATGGGGTTAGGTTTAGGGTTAGGGTTATGGTAAGGGTTAGGTTTAGGGTTAGGGTTAGGGTTAGGGTAAAAGATAGGGGGTTAGTGTTAGGGTTTGTGTTAGGGTTAGGGTTAGGTTTAGGGTTAGGTTAGGGTTAGGGTTAGGGGTTAGGGTTAGTGTTAGGGTTAGGGTTATTATTAGGGGGTTAGGTTTAAGTTTAGGATTAGTTTTGGGGTTAGAATTAGAAATAGGGTTAGTGTTAGAATTAGGGTCAGGGTTAGGTTTAGGGTTAGGGTTAGGGTTAGGGTTAGGGTTAGGGTCAGGGAGGGTTTAGGGTTAGGGTAGGGTTTAGGGTTAGATTTAGGGTTAGGTTTAGGTTTATTGTTAGATTTAGGATTTAGGGTCTAAGGTTTATGGTTTAGGATTGTTTTAGGTTTAGGGTGGATTAGGTTTAGGGTTTAGAGTTTAGTGTTATGGTTACGGTTAGGGTTAGGGTTAGGGTTAGGGTTAGGTTTAGGATTAGGGTTAAGGTTAGGGTTAGGATTAGGTTTAGGGTTAGGGTTAGGGTTAGGGTTAGTGTTATGGTTAGGATTAGGGTTAGGGTTAGGGTTAGGGTAAGGGTTAGGGGTTAGGGTTAGGGTTATGGTTATTGTTAGGTTTAGGGTTCAGGGTTTAGTGTTTAGGGTTTAAGGTTTAGGGTTTAGGATTGTTTAAGATTTAGAGTGGTTTAGGTTAAGGGTTTAGGGTTTAGAGTTTAGGATTGTTTAAGGTTTAGGGTTGTTTAGGGTATAGTGTTTAGGGTTAAAAGTTTAGGGTTATTTAGGGTTTAGTGTTTAGGTTTTAGGGTTTTTTAAGGTTTAGTGTTTAAGGTTTAGGTTTTAGGATTGTTTTGGGTTTAGTGTTTAGTGTTGTTTAGGGTATAGTGTTAATGGTTTAGGGTTTAGGGTTATTTAGGGTTTAGTGTTTAAAGTTTAGGGTATAGGTTTTTAGGGTTTAGTGTTTAGGGTTGTTTATGGTTTAGTGATTAGGGTTGTTTAGGGTTGTTTAGAGGTTAGTGTTTAGGGTTATTCAGGGTTTATGATTTAGGGTTGTTCAGGGTTTAGGATTTATGGTTGTTCAGGGTTTAGGATTTAGGGATTAAGGTTAAGGGGTTAGGGTTAGGTTTAGGGTTAGGGTTAGGGTTAGGGTTAGGGTTAGGGTTAGGGCTAAGGTTAGGGTTAGGGTTAGGGTTATGGTTAGTGTTAGGATTAGGGTTAGAGTTAGGGTCAGGGTAAGGTTTAGGGTTAGGGTTAGGGTTAGGGTTAGATTTAAGGTCAGGTTTAGGTTTATTGTTAGATTTAGGGTTTAGGGTTTAAGGTTTATGGTTTATGATTGTTTAATGTTTAGGGTGGATTAGGTTTAGGGTTTAGAGTTTAGTGTTATGGTTACGTTTAGTTTTAGGGTTAGGGTTAGGGTTAGGTTAGGGTTAGGGTTAGGGTAATGGTTAGAGTTAGGGTTAGGGTTAGGGTTAGGGTAATGGTTAGGGGTTAGTGTTAGGGTTAGGGTTAGGGTTAGGGTTAAGGTTAGGGGTTAGGGTTAGTGTTAGGGTTAGGGTTATTATTAGGGGGTTAGGTTTACGTTTAGGATTAGTGTTAGGGTTAGAATTAGAAATAGGGTTAGTGTTAGGATTAGGGTCAGGGTTAGGTTTAGGGTTAGGGTTAGGGTTAGGGTTAGGGTCAGGGAGGGTTTAGGGTTAGGGTTAGGGTTAGGGTTAGATTTAGGGTTAGGTTTATGTTTATTGTTAGATTTAGGATTTAGGGTCTAAGGTTTATGGTTTAGGATTGTTTAAGGTTTAGGGTTGATTAGGTTTAGGGTTTAGAGTTTAGTGTTATGGTTACAATTAGGGTTAGGGTTAGGGTTAGGATTAGGGTTAAGGTTAGGGTTAGGATTAGGTTTAGAGTTAGGGTTAGGGTTAGGGTTAGGGTTAGGGTTAGGGTTAGGGTTAGGGTTAGGATTAGGGTTAGGGTTAGGGTTAGGGTAAGGGTTAGGTGTTAGGGTTAGGGTTATGGTTATTTTTAGGTTTAGGGTTTAGGGTTTAGTGTTTAGGGTTTAAGGTTTAGGGTTTAGGATTGTTTAAGATTTAGGGTGGTTTAGGTTAAGGGTTTAGGGTTTAGACTTTAGGATTGTTTAAGGTTTAGGGTTCTTTAGGGTATAGTGTTTAGGGTTAAAAGTTTAGGGTTGTTTAGGCTTTAGTGTTTAGGGTTTAGGGTTGTTTAAGTTTTAGTGTTTAAGGTTTAGGTTTTAGGGTTGTTTTGGGTTAATGTTTAGTGTTGTTTAGGGTATAGTGTTAATGGTTTAGGGTTTAGGGTTATTTAGGGTTTAGTGTTTAAAGTTTAGGGTATAGGGTTGTTTAGGGTTTAGTGTTTAGGGTTGTTTATGGTTTAGTGATTAGGGTTGTTTAGGGTTGTTTAGAGGTTAGTGTTTAGGGTTATTCAGGATTTATGATTTAGGGTTGTTCAGGGTTTAGGATTTATGGTTGTTCAAGGTTTAGGATTTAGGGATTAAGGTTAAGGGGTTAGGGTTAGGTTTAGGGTTAGGGTTAGGGTTAGGGTTAGGGTTAGGGTCAGGGTAAGGTTTAGGGTTAGGGTTAGGGTAAGGGTTAGATTTAAGGTCAGGTTTAGGTTTATTGTTAGATTTAGGGTTTAGGTTTTAAGGTTTATGGTTTAGGATTGTTTAAGGTTTAGGGTGGATTAGGTTTACGGTTTAGAGTTTAGTGTTATGGTTATGGTTAGTGTTAGGGTTAGGGTTAGGGTTAGGGTTAGGGTTAGGGTTAGGGTTAGGGTTAGGGTAATGGTTAGGGATAGGGTTAGGGTTAGGGTTAGGGTTTTGGGTTAGGGTTAGTGTTAGGGTTAGGGTTATTATTAGGGGGATAGGTTTAAGTTTAGGATTAGTGTTAGGGTTAGAATTAGAAATAGGGTTAGTGTAAGGATTAGGGTCAGGGTTAGGTTTAGGGTTAGGGTTAGGGTTAGGGTTAGGGTTAGGGTTAGGGCTAAGGTTAGGGTTAGGGTTAGGGTTATGGTTAGTGTTAGGATCAGGGTTAGGGTTAGGGTCAGGGTAAGGTTTAGGGTTAGGGTTAGGGTTAGGGTTAGATTTAAGGTCAGGTTTACGTTTATTGTTAGATTTGGGGTTTAGGGTTTAAGGTTTATGGTTTAGGATTGTTTAAGGTTTAGGGTGGATTAGGTTTAGGGTTTAGAGTTTAGTGTTATGGTTACGTTTAGTGTTATGGTTAGGGTTAGGGTTAGGTTAGGGTTAGGGTTAGGGTAATGGTTAGAGTTAGGGTTAGGGTTAGGGTTAGGGTAAGGGTTAGGGGTTAGTGTTAGGGTTAGGGTTAGGGTTAGGATTAGGGTTAAGGTTAGGAGTTAGGGTTAGTGTTAGGGTTAGGGTTATTATTAGGGGGTTAGGTTTACGTTTAGGATTAGTGTTAGGGTTAGAATTAGAAATAGGGTTAGTGTTAGGATTAGGGTCAGGGTTAGGTTTAGGGTTAGGGTTAGGGTTAGGGTTAGGGTTAGGGTCAGGGAGGGTTTAGGGTTAGGGTTAGGTTTAGGGTTAGATTTAGGGTAGGTTTATGTTTATTGTTAGATTTAGGATTTAGGGTCTAAGGTTTATGGTTTAGGATTGTTTAAGGTTTAGGGTTGATTAGGTTTAGGGTTTAGAGTTTAGTGTTATGGTTACAATTAGGGTTAGGGTTAGGGTTAGGATTAGGGTTAAGGTTAGGGTTAGGATTAGGTTTAGAGTTAGGGTTAGGGTTAGGGTTAGGGTTAGGGTTAGGGTTAGGGTTAGGGTTAGGGTTAGGATTAGGGTTAGGGTTAGGGTTAGGGTAAGGGTTAGGTGTTAGGGTTAGGGTTATGGTTATTTTTAGGTTTAGGGTTTAGGGTTTAGTGTTTAGGGTTTAAGGTTTAGGGTTTAGGATTGTTTAAGATTTAGGGTGGTTTAGGTTAAGGGTTTAGGGTTTAGACTTTAGGATTGTTTAAGGTTTAGGGTTCTTTAGGGTATAGTGTTTAGGGTTAAAAGTTTAGGGTTGTTTAGGCTTTAGTGTTTAGGGTTTAGGGTTGTTTAAGTTTTAGTGTTTAAGGTTTAGGTTTTAGGGTTGTTTTGGGTTAATGTTTAGTGTTGTTTAGGGTATAGTGTTAATGGTTTAGGGTTTAGGGTTATTTAGGGTTTAGTGTTTAAAGTTTAGGGTATAGGGTTGTTTAGGGTTTAGTGTTTAGGGTTGTTTATGGTTTAGTGATTAGGGTTGTTTAGGGTTGTTTAGAGGTTAGTGTTTAGGGTTATTCAGGATTTATGATTTAGGGTTGTTCAGGGTTTAGGATTTATGGTTGTTCAAGGTTTAGGATTTAGGGATTAAGGTTAAGGGGTTAGGGTTAGGTTTAGGGTTAGGGTTAGGGTTAGGGTTAGGGTTAGGGTCAGGGTAAGGTTTAGGGTTAGGGTTAGGGTAAGGGTTAGATTTAAGGTCAGGTTTAGGTTTATTGTTAGATTTAGGGTTTAGGTTTTAAGGTTTATGGTTTAGGATTGTTTAAGGTTTAGGGTGGATTAGGTTTACGGTTTAGAGTTTAGTGTTATGGTTATGGTTAGTGTTAGGGTTAGGGTTAGGGTTAGGGTTAGGGTTAGGGTTAGGGTTAGGGTAATGTTTAGGGTTAGGGTTAGGGTTAGGGTTAGGGTTTTGGGTTAGGGTTAGTGTTAGGGTTAGGGTTATTATTAGGGGGATAGGTTTAAGTTTAGGATTAGTGTTAGGGTTAGAATTAGAAATAGGGTTAGTGTAAGGATTAGGGTCAGGGTTAGGTTTAGGGTTAGGGTTAGGGTTAGGGTTAGGTTTAGGGTTAGGGTCAGGGAGGGTTTAGGGTTAGGGTTAGGGTTAGGGTTAGATTTAGGGTTAGGTTTAGGTTTATTGTTAGATTTAGGATTTAGGGTCTAAGGTTTATGGTTTAGGATTGTTTAAGGTTTAGGGTGGATTAGGTTTAGGGTTTAGAGTTTAGTGTTATGGTTACGGTTAGGGTTAGGGTTAGGGTTAGGGTTAGGATTAGGGTTAAGGTTAGGGTTAGGATTAGGTTTAGGGTTAGAGTTAGGGTTAGGGTTAGGGTTAGGGTTAGGGTTAGGATTAGGGTTAGTGTTAGGGTTAGGGTAAGGGTTAGGGGTTAGGGTTAGGGTTATGGTTATTGTTAGGTTTAGGGTTTAGGGTTTAGTGTTTAGGGTTTAAGGTTTAGGGTTTAGGATTGTTTAAGATTTAGAGTGGTTTAGGTTAAGGGTTTAGGGTTTAGAGTTTAGGATTGTTTAAGGTTTAGGGTTGTTTAGGGTATAGTGTTTAGGGTTAAAAGTTTAGGGTTATTTAGGGTTTAGTGTTTAGGGTTTAGGGTTTTTTAAGGTTTAGTGTTTAAGGTTTAGGTTTTAGGATTGTTTTGGGTTTAGTGTTTAGTGTTGTTTAGGGTATAGTGTTAATGGTTTAGGGTTTAGGGTTATTTAGGGTTTAGTGTTTAAAGTTTAGGGTATAGGGTTTTAGGGTTTAGTGTTTAGGGTTGTTTATGGTTTAGTGATTAGGGTTGTTTAGGGTTGTTTAGAGGTTAGTGTTTAGGGTTATTCAGGGTTTATGATTTAGGGTTGTTCAGGGTTTAGGATTTATGGTTGTTCAGGGTTTAGGATTTAGGGATTAAGGTTAAGGGGTTAGGGTTAGGTTTAGGGTTAGGGTTAGGGTTAGGGTTAGGGTTAGGGTTAGGGTTAGGGCTAAGGTTAGGGTTAGGGTTAGGGTTATGGTTAGTGTTAGGATTAGGGTTAGGGTTAGGGTCAGGGTAAGGTTTAGGGTTAGGGTTAGGGTTAGGGTTAGATTTAAGGTCAGGTTTACGTTTATTGTTAGATTTGGGGTTTAGGGTTTAAGGTTTATGGTTTAGGATTGTTTAAGGTTTAGGGTGGATTAGGTTTAGGGTTTAGAGTTTAGTGTTATGGTTACGTTTAGTGTTATGGTTAGGGTTAGGGTTAGGTTAGGTTTAGGGTTAGGGTAATGGTTAGAGTTAGGGTTAGGGTTAGGGTTAGGGTAAGGGTTAGGGGTAAGTGTTAGGGTTAGGGTTAGGGTTAGGATTAGGGTTAAGGTTAGGAGTTAGGGTTAGTGTTAGGGTTAGGGTTATTATTAGGGGGTTAGGTTTACGTTTAGGATTAGTGTTAGGGTTAGAATTAGAAATAGGGTTAGTGTTAGGATTAGGGTCAGGGTTAGGTTTAGGGTTAGGGTTAGGGTTAGGGTTAGGGTCAGGGAGGGTTTAGGGTTAGGGTTAGGTTTAGGGTTAGATTTAGGGTTAGGTTTATGTTTATTGTTAGATTTAGGATTTAGGGTCTAAGGTTTATGGTTTAGGATTGTT
>NC_137978.1:2095000-2100000 GCF_963924665.1 Micromys minutus
TAGGGTTAGGGATAGGGTTAGGGTTAGATTTAGGGTTAGGTTTAGGTTTATTGTTAGATTTAGGGTTTAGGATTTAAGGTTTAAGGTTTAGGATTGTTTAAGGTTTAGGGTAGATTAGGTTTAGGGTTTAGACTTTAGTATTATGGTTACGGTTCGGGTTAGGGTTAGGGTTAGAGTTAGGGTTAGGGTTAGGGTTAGTGTTAGGGTTAGGGTTAAGGTTAGGGTTAATGTTAGGGTTAGGGTTAGGGTAAAAGTTAGGGGGTTAGTGTTAGGGTTAGGGTTAGGGTTAGGGTTAGGGTTAGGGTTAGGTTAGGGTTAGGGTTAGGGTTAGGGTTAGGGGTTAGTGTTAGTGTTAGGGTTAGGGTTATTATTAGGGGGTTAGGTTTAAGTTTACGATTAGTGTTAGGGTTAGAATTAGAAATAGGGTTAGTGTTAGGATTAGGGTCAGGATTAGGTTCAGGGTTAGGGTTAGGGTTAGGGTTAGGGTTAGGGTCAGGGAGGGTTTAGGTTTAGGATTAGGGTTAGGGTTAGATTTAGGGTTAGGTTTAGGTTTATTGTTAGATTTAGGATTTAGGGTCTAAGGTTTATGGTTTAGGATTGTTTAAGGTTTAGGGTGGATTAGGTTTAGGGTTTAGAGTTTAGTGTTATGGTTACGGTTAGGGTTAGGGTTAGGGTTAGGTTTAGGGTTAGGGTTAGGGTTAGGGTTAGGGTAATGGTCAGGGTTAGGGTTAGGGTTAGGGTAAGGGTTAGGGGTTAGTGTTAGGGTTAGGGTTAGGGTTAGGGTTAGGGTTAGGGTTAGGGTTAGGGTTATGGTTATTCTTAGATTTATGGTTTAAAATTTAGGGTTTATGGTTTAAGGTTTAGGGTTTAGGATTGTTTAAGTTTTAGGGTGGTTCATGTTTAGGGTATAGGGTTTAGCGTTTAAGATTGTTTAATGTTTAGGGTTGTTTAGGTTTAGGGTTTAGAGTTGTTTAGGGTTTTTTAGGGTTGTTTATGATTTAGTGTTTAGGGTTGTTCAGGATTTATGATTTAGGATATTTTAAGGTTTAGGGTTTAAGGTTGTATAGTGTTTTAGGGTTTAGGGTATAATGTTTAGTGTTAAGGGTTTAGGGTTGTTTAGGGTATAGTGTTAATGGTTTTAGGGTTTAGGCTTGTTTACGGTTTAGTGTTTAGGGTTTAGGGTTTAGGGTTTTTTAGCGTTTAGTGTTTATAGTTTAGGGTTTAGGGTGCTTTTGGAATTAGTGTTTAGGGTTTTTCGGGGTTTAGGGCTTAGGATTTAGGGAGTAAGGGTTAGTGTTAGGGTTAGGTTTAGGGTTAAGGTGAGGGTTAGGGTGAGGGTTAAGGTTAGGGTTAGGGTTAAAGTTAGTGTTAGTGTTAGAATAAGGGTTAGGGTTAGGGATAGGTTTATGGTTAGGGTTAGGGTTAGGGTTAAGTTTAGGGTTAGGGTTAGGGGTTTGGGTTAGGGTTAGTGTTAGGGGTTAGGGGTTAGTGTTAGGGTTAGGGTTAGGGTTAGGGTTAGGGTTAGGTTTAGTGTTAGGGTTATTATTAGGGTGTTAGGTTTTAGTTTAGGATGAGTGTTAGGGTTAGAATTAGAAATAGGGTTAGTGTTAGGATGAGGGTCAGGGTTAGGTTTAGAAATATGGTTAGGGTTAGGGTTAAGGGTAGGGTTAAAGTTAGGGTTAGAATTAAAGTTTAGGGTTTAGTGTTAGGATTAGGGATAGTGTGAGGTTTAGGGTTACGTTTAGGGTTAGGTTTAGGGTTAGTGTTTGGGTTATGATTAGTGTTAGGATTAGGATTAGGGTTAGGGTAAGGTTTATGTTTAGGGTTAGGGTTAGGGTTAGGGTTAGGGTTAGATTTAGGGTTAGGTTTAGGTTTATTGTTAGATTTAGGGTTTAGGGTTTAAGGTTTATGGTTTAGGATTGTTTAAGTTTAAGGGTGGATTAGGTTTAGGGTTTAGAGTTTAGTATTATGGTTACGGTTATGGTTAGGGTTAGGGTTAGAGTTAGGGTTAGGGTTAGGGTTAGGGTTAGGGTTAGGGTTAAGGTTAGGGTTAGTGTTAGGGTTAGGGTTATGGTTAGTGTTAGGATTAGGGTTAGGGTTAGGGTCAGGGTTAGGTTTAGGGTTAGGGATAGGGTTTGGGTTAGATATAGGGTTAGGTTTAGGTTTATTGTTAGATTTAGGGTTTAGGGTTTAAGGTTTATGGTTTAGGATTGTTTAAAGTTTAGGGTGGATTAGGTTTAGGGTTTAGAGTTTAGTGTTATGGTTACGGTTAGGGTTAGAGTTAGGGATGGAGTTAGGTTTAGGGTTAGGGTTATGGTAAGGGTTAGGTTTAGGGTTAGGGTTAGGGTTAGGGTAAAAGTTAGGGGGTTAGTGTTAGGGTTTGTGTTAGGGTTAGGGTTAGGGTTAGGGTTAGGGTTAGGTTAGGGTTAGGGTTAGGGTTAGGGTTAGGGTTAGGGTTAGGTTAGGGTTAGGGTTAGGGTTAGGGTTAGGGTTAGGTTTAAGGGTTAGGGTTAGTGAAAGGGTTAGGGTTATAATTAGGGGGTTAGGTTTAAGTTTATGATTAGTGTTAGGGTTAGAATTAGAAATAGGGTTAGTGTTAGGATTAGGGTCAGGGTTAGGTTTAGGGTTAGGGTTAGGGTTAGGGTCAGGCAGGGTTTAGGGTTAGGGTTAGGGTTAGGGTTAGATTTAGGGTTAGGTTTAGGTTTATTGTTAGATTTAGGATTTAGGGTCTAAGGTTTATGGTTTAGGATTGTTTAAGGTTTAGGGTGGATTAGGTTTAGGGTTTAGAGTTTAGTGTTATGGTTACGGTTAGGGTTAGGGTTAGGGTTAGGATTAGGGTTAAGATTAGGGTTAGGATTAGGTTTAGGGTTAGGGATAGGGTTAGCGTTAGGGTTAGGGTTAGGGTTAGGGTTAGGGTTAGGATTAGGTTTAGGGTTAGGGTTACGGTTAGGGTTAGGGTTAGGGTTAGGATTAGGGTTAAGGTTAGGGTTATGTTTAGGTTTAGGGTTAGGGTTAGGGTTAGAGTTAGGGTTAGGTTTAGGATTAGGGTTAGGGTTAGGTTTAGGGTAAGGGTTAGGGGTTAGGGTTAGGGTTATGTTTATTGTTAGGTTTAGGGTTTAGAGTTTAGTGTTTACGGTTTAAGGTTTAGGGTTTAGGATTGTTTATGATTTAGGGTGGTTTAGGTTAAGGGTTTAGGGTTTAGAGTTTAGGATTGTTTAAGGTTTAGGTTTGTTTAAGGTATAGTGTTTAGGGTTAAAAGTTTAGGGTTGTTTAGGGTTTAGTGATTAGGGTTTAGGGTTGTTTAAGGTTTAGTGTTTAAGGTTTAGGTTTTAGGGTTGTTTTGGGTTTAGTGTTTAGTGTTGTTTAGGGTATAGTGTTAATGGTTTAGGGTTTAGGGTTATTTAGGGTTTAGTGTTTAAGGTTTAAGGTATAGGGTTGTTTAGGGTTTAGTGTTTAGGGTTGTTTATGGTTTAGTGATTAGGGTTGTTTAGGGTTGTTTAGAGGTTAGTGTTTAGGGTTATTCAGGGTTTATGATTTAGGGTTGTTCAGGGTTTAGGATTTATGGTTGTTCAGGGTTTAGGATTTAGGGATTAAGGTTAAGGGGTTAGGGTTAGGGTTAGGGTTAGGGTTAGCATTAGGGTTAGAGTTAGGGTTAGAGTTAGGGTTATGGGGTTATGTTAGGCTTAAGGTTAGGGTTAGGGTTATGGGGTTAAGGTTAGGGTTGGGGTTAGGGTTAGGTTAGGTTTAGGGTTAGGGTTAGGGTTATGGTTATTCTTAGATTTATTGTTTAAAATTTAGGGTTTATGGTTTAAGGTTTAGGATTTAGGATTGTTTAAGTTTTAGGGTGGTTTAGGTTTAGGGTATAGAATTTAGCGTTTCAGATTGTTTAATGGTTAGGGTTGTTTAGGTTTTAGCGTTTAGAGTTGTTTAGGGTTTTTTAGGGTTGTTTATGATTTTGTGTAGGGTTGTTCAGGATTTATGATTTAGGATATTTTAAGGTTTAGGGTTTAAGATTGTATAGTGTTTTAGGGTTTAGGGTATAATGTTTAGTGTTAAGGGTTTAGGGTTGTTTAGGGTATAGTGTTAATGGTTTTAGGGTTTAGGCTTGTTTAGGGTTTAGTGTTTAGGGTTTAGTGTTTAGGGTTTTTTAGTGTTTAGTGTTTATAGTTTAGGGTTTAGGGTGCTTTTGGAATTAGTGTTTAGGGTTTTTCGGGGTTTAGGGTTTAGGATTTAGGGTGTTAGGGTTAGTGTTAGGGTTAGGTTTAGGGTTAAGGTGAAGGTTAGGGTGAGGGTTAAGGTTAGGGTTAGGGTTAAGGTTAGTGTTAGTGTTAGGGTAAGGGTTAGGGTTAGGGATAGGGTTAGGGTTAGGGTTAGGGTTAGGGTTAAGGTTAGGGTTAGGGTTACGGTTAGGGTTAGGGTTAGGGTTAGGGTTAGGGTTAGGGTTAGGGGTTAGGGTTAGGGTTAGTGTTAGGGGTTAGGGGTTAGTGTTAGGGTTACGGTTAGGGTTAGGGTTAGGGTTAGGTTTAGTGTTAGGGTTATTATTAGGGGGTTAGGTTTTAGTTAAGGATTAGTATTAGGGTTAGATTTAGAAATAGGGTTAGTGTTAGGATTAGGGTCAGTGTTAGGTTTAGAAATAGGGTTAGGGTTAGGGTTAAGGGTAGGGTTAGGGTTAGGATTAGATTTAAAGTTTAGGGTTTAGTGTTAGGATTAGGAATAGTGTGAGGTTTAGGGTTAGGTTTAGGGTTAGGGTTAGGGTTAGTGTTTGGGTTATGATTAGTGTTAGGATTAGGGTTAGGGTTAGGGTCAGGTTTAGGTTTAGGGTTAGGGTTAGAATTAGGGTTAGATTTAGGGTTAGGTTTAGGTTTATTGTTAGATTTAGGGTTTAGGGTTTAAGGTTTATGGTTTAGGATTGTTTAAGGTTTAGGGTGGATTAGGTTTAGGGTTTAAAGTTTAGTATTATGGATACGGTTAGGGTTAGGGTTAGGGTTAGAGTTAGGTTT
>NC_137978.1:2102500-2105000 GCF_963924665.1 Micromys minutus
GTTAGGGTTAGCGTTAGGTTAGGGTTAGGGTTAGGGTTAGGGTTAGGGGTTAGGGTTAGTGTTAGGGTTAGGGTTATTATTAGGGGGTTAGGTTTAAGTTTAGGATTAGTGTTAGGGTTAGAATTAGAAATAGGGTTAGTGTTAGGATTAGGGTCAGGGTTAGGTTTAGGGTTAGGGTTAGGGTTAGGGTTAGGGTCAGGGAGGCTTTAGGGTTAGGGTTAGGGTTAGGGTTAGATTTAGGGTTAGGTTTAGGGTTAGGTTTAGGTTTATTGTTAGATTTAGGATTTCGGGTCTAAGGTTTATGGTTTAGGATTGTTTAAGGTTTAGGATGGATTAGGTTTAGGGTTTAAAGTTTAGTGTTATTTTTACGGTTAGGGTTAGGGTTAGGTTTAGGTTTAGGATTAGGGTTAAGGTTAGGGTTAGGATTAGGTTTAGGGTTAGGGTTAGGGTTAGGGTTAGGGTTAGGGTTAGGGTTAGGGTTAGGTTTAGGGTTAGGATTAGGGTTAGGGTTAGGGTTAGAGTAAGGGTTAGGGGTTAGGTTTAGGGTTATGGTTATTGTTAGGTTTACGGTTTAGGGTTTAGTGTTTAGGGTTTAAGGTTTAGGGTTTAGGATTGTTTAAGATTTAGGGTGGTTTAGGTTAAGGGTTTAGGGTTTAGAGTTTAGGATTGTTTAAGGTTTAGGGTTGTTTAGGGTATAGTGTTTAGGGTTAAAAGTTTAGGGTTGTTTAGGGTTTAGTGTTTAGGGTTTAGGGTTTTTTAAGGTTTAGTGTTTAAGGTTTAGGTTTTAGGGTTGTTTTGGGTTTAGTGTTTAGTGTTGTTTAGGGTATAGTGTTAATGGTTTAGGGTTTAGGGTTATTTAGGGTTTAGTGTTTAAGGTTTAAGGTATAGGGTTGTTTAGGGTTTAGTGTTTAGGGTTGTTTATGGTTTAATGATTAGGGTTGTTTAGGGTTGTTTAGAGGTTAGTGTTTAGGGTTATTCAGGGTTTATGATTTAGGGTTGTTCAGGGTTTAGGATTTATGGTTGTTCAGGGTTTAGGATTTAGGGATTAAGGTTAAGGGGTTAGGGTTAGGGTTAGGGTTAGGGTTAGCATTAGGGTTAGAGTTAGGGTTAGAGTTAGGGTTATGGGGTTATGTTAGGTTTAAGGTTAGGGTTAGGGTTATGGGGTTAAGGTTAGGGTTGGGGTTAGGGTTAGGTTTAGGTTTAGGGTTAGGGTTAGGGTTATGGTTATTCTTAGATTTATGGTTTAAAATTTAGGGTTTATGGTTTAAGGTTTAGGGTTTAGGATTGTTTAAGTTTTAGGGTGGTTTAGGTTTAGGGTTCAAAATTTAGCGTTTAAGATTGTTTAATGGTTAGGGTTGTTTAGGTTTTAGCGTTTAGAGTTGTTTAGGGTTTTTTAGGGTTGTTTATAATTTAGTGTTTAGGGTTGTTCATTATTTATGATTTAGGATATTTTAAGGTTTAGGGTTTAAGGTTGTATAGTGTTTTAGGGTTTAGGGTATAATGTTTAGGGTTAAGGGTTTAGGGTTGTTTAGGTTATAGTGTTAATGGTTTTAGGGTTTAGGCTTGTTTAGGGTTTAGTGTTTAGGGTTTAGGGTTTAGGGTTTTTTAGCGTTTAGTGTTTATAGTTTAGGGTTTAGGGTGCTTTTGGAATTAGTGTTTAGGGTTTTTCGGGGTTTAGGGTTTAGGATTTAGGGTGTTAGGGTTAGTGTTAGGGTTAGGTTTAAAGTTAAGGTGAGGGTTAGGGTGAGGGTTAAGGTTAGGGTTAGGGTTAAGGTTAGTGTTAGTGTTAGGGTAAGGGTTAGGGTTAGGGATAGGGTTCGGGTTAGGGTTAGGGTTAGGGTTAAGGTTAGGGTTAGGGTTAGGGTTAGGGTTAGGGGTTTGGTTTAGGGTTAGTGTTAGGTGTTAGGGGTTAGTGTTAGGGTTAGGATTAGGGTTAGGGTTCGGGTTAGGTTTAGTGTTAGGGTTATTATTAGGGGGTTAGGTTTTAGTTTAGGATTAGTGTTAGGGTTAGAATTAGAAATAGGGTTAGTGTTAGGATTAGGGTCAGGATAAGGTTTAGAAATATGGTTAGGGTTAGGGTTAAGGGTAGGTTAGGGTTAGGGTTAGAATTAAGGTTTAGGGTTTAGTGTTAAGATTAGGAATAGGGTGAGGTTTAGAGTTAGGTTTAGGGTTAGGCTTAGGGTTAGTGTTTGGGTTATGATTAGTGTTAGGATTAGGATTAGGGTTAGGGTCAGGTTTATGTTTAGGGTTAGGGTTAGGGTTAGGGTTAGATTTAGGGTTAGGTTTAGGTTTATTGTTAGATTTAGGGTTTAGGGTTTAAGGTTTATGGTTTAGGATTGTTTAAGTTTAAGGGTGGATTAGGTTTAGGGTTTAGAGTTTAGTATTATGGTTACGGTTAGGGTTAGGGTTAGGGATGGGGTTAGGGTTAGGGTTAGGGTTATGGTAAGGGTTAGGTTTAGGGTTAGGGTTAATGTCAGGGTAAAAGTTAGGGGGTTAGTGT
>NC_137978.1:2110000-2130000 GCF_963924665.1 Micromys minutus
TTAAGGTTTAAGGTTTAGGATTGTTTAAGGTTTAGGGTAGATTAGGTTTAGGGTTTAGAGTTTAGTATTATGGTTACGGTTAGTGTTAGGGTTAGGGTTAGAGTTAGGGTTAGGGTTAGGGTTAGGGTTAGGGTTAGGGTTAAGGTTAGGGTTAATGTTAGGGTTAGAGTTATGGTTAGTGTTAGGATTAGGGTTAGGTTTAGGGTCAGGGTTAGGTTTAGGGTTAGGGATAGTGTTAGGGTTAGATTTAGGGTTAGGTTTAGGTTTATTGTTAGATTTAGGGTTTATGGTTTAAGGTTTATGGTTTAGGATTGTTTAAGGTTTAGGGTGGATTAGGTTTAGGGTTTAGAGTTTAGTGTTATGGTTACGGTTAGGGTTAGGGTTAGGGATGGTGTTAGGGTTAGGGTTAGGGTTATGGTAAGGGTTAGGGTTAGGGTTAGGATTAGGGTTATGGTAAAAGTTAGGGGGTTAGTGTTAGGGTTTGTGTTAGGGTTAGGGTTAGGGTTAGGGTTAGGTTAGGGTTAGGGTTAGGGTTACGGTTAGGGTTAGGGGTTAGGGTTAGTGTTAGGGTTAGGGTTATTATTAGGGGGTTAGGTTTAAGTTTAGGATTAGTGTTAGGGTAAGAATTAGAAATAGGGTTAGTCTTAGGATTAGGGTCAGGGTTAGGTTTAGAGTTAGGGTTAGGGTTAGGGTTAGGGTTAAAGTCAGGGAGGGTTTAGGGTTAGGGTTAGGGTTAGGGTTAGATTTAGGGTTAGGTTTAGGTTTATTGTTAGATTTAGGATTTAGGGTCTAAGGTTTATGGTTTAGGATTTTTTAAGGTTTAGGGTGGATTAGCTTTAGGCTTTAGAGTTTAGTGTTATGGTTACAGTTAGGTTTAGGGTTAGGGTTAGGGTTAGGATTAGGGTTAAGGTTAGGGTTAGGATTAGGTTTAGGGTTAGGGTTAGGGTTAGGGTTAGGGTTAGGGTTAGGGTTAGGGTTAGGATTAGGGTTAGGTTTAGGGTAAGGGTTAGGGGTTAGGGTTAGGGTTATGGTTATTGTTAGGTTTAGGGTTTAAGGTTTAGTGTTTAGGGTTTAAGGTTTAGGGTTTAGGATTGTTTAAGATTTAGGGTGGTTTAGGTTAAGGGTTTAGCGTTTAGAGTTTAGGATTGTTTAAGGTTTAGGGTTGTTTAGGGTATAGAGTTTAGGGTTAAAAGTTTAGGGTTTTTTAGGGTTTAGTGTTTAGGGTTTAGGGTTGTTTAAGGTTTAGTGTTTAAGGTTTAGGTTTTAGGGTTGTTTGGGGTTGAGTGTTTAGTGTTCTTTAGGGTATAGTGTTAATGGTTTAGGGTTTAGGGTTATTTAGGGTTTAGTGTTTAAGGTTTAGTGAATAGGGTTTTTTAGGGTTTAGTGTTTAGGGTTGTTTATGGTTTACTGATTAGGGTTGTTTAGGGTTGTTTAGAGGTTAGTGTTTAGGGTTATTCAGGGTTTATGATTTAGGGTTGTTCAGGGTTTAGGATTTATGGTTGTTCAGGGTTTAGAATTTAGGGATTAAGGTTAAGGGGTTAGGGTTAGGGTTAGGGTTAGGGTTAGGGTTAGCATTAGGGTTAGAGTTAGGGTTAGAGTTAGGGTTAGAGTTAGGGTTATGGGGTTATGTTAGGCTTAAGGTTAGGGTTAGGGTTATGGGGTTAAGGTTAGGTTTGAGGTTAGGGTTAGGTTTAGGTTTAGGATTAGTGTTAGGGTTATGGTTATTCTTAGATTTATGGTTTAAAATTTAGGGTTTATGGTTTAAGGTTTAGGGTTTAGGATTGTTTAAGTTTTAGGGTGGTTTATATTTAGGGTACAAAATTTAGCGTTTAAGATTGTTTAATGGTTAGGGTTGTTTAGGTTTTAGCGTTTAGAGTTGTTTAGGGTTTTTTAGGGTTGTTTATAATTTAGTGTTTAGGGTTGTTCATTATTTATGATTTAGGATATTTTAAGGTTTAGGGTTTAAGGTTGTATAGTGTTTTAGGGTTTAGGGTATAATGTTTAGGGTTAAGGGTTTAGGGTTGTTTAGGGTATAGTGTTAATGGTTTTAGGGTTTAGGCTTGTATAGGGTTTAGTGTTTAGGGTTTAGGGTTTAGGGTTTTTTAGCGTTTAGTGTTTATAGTTTAGGGTTTAGGGTGCTTTTGGAATTAGTGTTTAGGATTTTTCGGGGTTTAGGGGTTAGGATTTAGGGTGTTAGGGTTAGTGTTAGGGTTAGGTTTAGGGTTAAGGTGAGGGTTAGGGTGAGGGTTAAGGTTAGGGTTAGGGTTAAGGTTAGTGTTAGTGTTAGAATAAGGGTAAGGGTTAGGGATAGGGTTAGGGTTAGGGTTAAGGTTTGGGTTAATGTTAGGGTTAGGGTTAGGGTTAAGGTTAGGGGTTTGGGTTAGGGTTAGTGTTAGGGGTTAGGGGTTATTGTTAGGGTTAGGATTAGGGTTAGGGTTAGGGTTAGGTTTAGTTTTAGGGTTATTATTAGGGGGTTCGGTTTTAGTTTAGGATTAGTGTTAGGGTTTGAATTAGAAATAGGGTTAGTGTTAGGATTAGGGTCAGGATAAGGTTTAGAAATATGGTTAGGGTTAGGGTTAAGGGTAGGTTAGGGTTAGGGTTAGAATTAAGGTTTAGGGTTAATTGTTAAGATTAGGGATAGGGTGAGGTTTAGGGTTAGGTTTAGGGTTAGGGTTAGGGTTAGTGTTTGGGTTATGATTAGTGTTAGGATTAGGATTAGGGTTAGGGTCATGTTTATGTTTAGGGTTAGGGTTAGGGTTAGGATTAGGGTTATGGTAAAAGTTAGGGGGTTAGTGTTAGGGTTTGTGTTAGGGTTAGGGTTAGGGTTAGGGTTAGGTTAGGGTTAGGGTTAGGGTTAGGGTTAGAGTTAGGGGTTAGGGTTAGTGTTAGGGTTAGGGTTATTATTAGGGGGTTAGGTTTAAGTTTAGGATTAGTGTTAGGGTAAGAATTAGAAATAGGGTTAGTCTTAGGATTAGGGTCAGGGTTAGGTTTAGAGTTAGGGTTAGGGTTAGGGTTAGGGTTAAAGTCAGGGAGGGTTTAGGGTTAGGGTTAGGGTTAGGGTTAGATTTAGGGTTAGGTTTAGGTTTATTGTTAGATTTAGGATTTAGGGTCTAAGGTTTATGGTTTAGGATTTTTTAAGGTTTAGGGTGGATTAGCTTTAGGCTTTAGAGTTTAGTGTTATGGTTACAGTTAGGTTTAGGGTTAGGGTTAGGGTTAGGATTAGGGTTAAGGTTAGGGTTAGGATTAGGTTTAGGGTTAGGGTTAGGGTTAGGGTTAGGGTTAGGGTTAGGGTTAGGGTTAGGGTTAGGATTAGGGTTAGGGTTAGGGTAAGGGTTAGGGGTTAGGGTTAGGGTTATGGTTATTGTTAGGTTTAGGGTTTAAGGTTTAGTGTTTAGGGTTTAAGGTTTAGGGTTTAGGATTGTTTAAGATTTAGGGTGGTTTAGGTTAAGGGTTTAGCGTTTAGAGTTTAGGATTGTTTAAGGTTTAGGGTTGTTTAGGGTATAGAGTTTAGGGTTAAAAGTTTAGGGTTTTTTAGGGTTTAGTGTTTAGGGTTTAGGGTTGTTTAAGGTTTAGTGTTTAAGGTTTAGGTTTTAGGGTTGTTTGGGGTTGAGTGTTTAGTGTTCTTTAGGGTATAGTGTTAATGGTTTAGGGTTTAGGGTTATTTAGGGTTTAGTGTTTAAGGTTTAGTGAATAGGGTTGTTTAGGGTTTAGTGTTTAGGGTTGTTTATGGTTTACTGATTAGGGTTGTTTAGGGTTGTTTAGAGGTTAGTGTTTAGGGTTATTCAGGGTTTATGATTTAGGGTTGTTCAGGGTTTAGGATTTATGGTTGTTCAGGGTTTAGAATTTAGGGATTAAGGTTAAGGGGTTAGGGTTAGGGTTAGGGTTAGGGTTAGGGTTAGCATTAGGGTTAGAGTTAGGGTTAGAGTTAGGGTTAGAGTTAGGGTTATGGGGTTATGTTAGGCTTAAGGTTAGGGTTAGGGTTATGGGGTTAAGGTTAGGTTTGAGGTTAGGGTTAGGTTTAGGTTTAGGATTAGGGTTAGGGTTATGGTTATTCTTAGATTTATGGTTTAAAATTTAGGGTTTATGGTTTAAGGTTTAGGGTTTAGGATTGTTTAAGTTTTAGGGTGGTTTATATTTAGGGTACAAAATTTAGCGTTTAAGATTGTTTAATGGTTAGGGTTGTTTAGGTTTTAGCGTTTAGAGTTGTTTAGGGTTTTTTAGGGTTGTTTATAATTTAGTGTTTAGGGTTGTTCATTATTTATGATTTAGGATATTTTAAGGTTTAGGGTTTAAGGTTGTATAGTGTTTTAGGGTTTAGGGTATAATGTTTAGGGTTAAGGGTTTAGGGTTGTTTAGGGTATAGTGTTAATGGTTTTAGGGTTTAGGCTTGTATAGGGTTTAGTGTTTAGGGTTTAGGGTTTAGGGTTTTTTAGCGTTTAGTGTTTATAGTTTAGGGTTTACGGTGCTTTTGGAATTAGTGTTTAGGATTTTTCGGGGTTTAGGGGTTAGGATTTAGGGTGTTAGGGTTAGTGTTAGGGTTAGGTTTAGGGTTAAGGTGAGGGTTAGGGTGAGGGTTAAGGTTAGGGTTAGGGTTAAGGTTAGTGTTAGTGTTAGAATAAGGGTAAGGGTTAGGGATAGGGTTAGGGTTAGGGTTAAGGTTTGGGTTAATGTTAGGGTTAGGGTTAGGGTTAAGGTTAGGGGTTTGGGTTAGGGTTAGTGTTAGGGGTTAGGGGTTATTGTTAGGGTTAGGATTAGGGTTAGGGTTAGGGTTAGGTTTAGTTTTAGGGTTATTATTAGGGGGTTCGGTTTTAGTTTAGGATTAGTGTTAGGGTTTGAATTAGAAATAGGGTTAGTGTTAGGATTAGGGTCAGGAAAAGGTTTAGAAATATGGTTAGGGTTAGGGTTAAGGGTAGGTTAGGGTTAGGGTTAGAATTAAGGTTTAGGGTTAATTGTTAAGATTAGGGATAGGGTGAGGTTTAGGGTTAGGTTTAGGGTTAGGGTTAGGGTTAGTGTTTGGGTTATGATTAGTGTTAGGATTAGGATTAGGGTTAGGGTCATGTTTATGTTTAGGGTTAGGGTTAGGGTTAGGGTTAGATTTAGGGTTAGGTTTAGGTTTATTGTTAGATTTAGGGTTTAGGGTTTAAGGTTTATGGTTTAGGATTGTTTAAGTTTAAGGGTGGATTAGGTTTAGGGTTTAGAGTTTAGTATTATGGTTACGGTTAGGGTTAGGGTTAGGGTTAGAGTTAGGGTTAGGGTTAAGGTTAGGGTTAGGGTTAAGGTTAGGGTTAGTGTTAGGGTTAGGGTTATGGTTAGTGTTAGGATTAGGGTTAGGGTTAGGGTCAGGGTTAGGTTTAGTGTTAGGGATAGGGTTAGGGTTAGATTTAGGGTTAGGTTTAGGTTTATTGTTAGATTTAGGGTTTAGTATTTAAGGTTTATGGTTTAGGATTGTTTAAGGTTTAGGGTGGATTAGGTTTAGGGTTTAGAGTTTAGTGTTATGGTTACGGTTAGGGTTAGGGTTAAAGATGGGGTTAGGGTTAGGTTTAGGGTTATGGTAAGGGTTAGGTTTAGGTTTAGGGTTAGGGTTAGGGTAAAAGTTAGGGGGTTAGTGTTAGGGTTAGTGTTAGGGTTAGGGTTAGGGTTAGGGTTAGGTTAGGGTTAGTGTTAGGTTTAGGGTTAGGGTTAGGGTTAGGGTTAGGTTAGGGTTAGGGTTAGGGTTAGGGTTAGGGTTAGGGGTTAGGGTTAGTGAAAGGGTTAGGGTTATTATTAGGGGGTTAGGTTTAAGTTTAGGATTAGTGTTAGGGTTTGAATTAGAAATAGGGTTAGTGTTAGGATTAGGGTCAGGGTTAGGTTTAGGGTTAGGGTTAGAGTTAGGGTTAGGGTCAGGGAGGGTTTAGGGTTAGGGTTAGGGTTAGGGTTAGATTTAGGTTTAGGTTTAGGTTTATTGTTAGATTTAGGATTTAGGGTCTAAGGTTTATGGTTTAGGATTGTTTAAGGTTTAGGGTGGATTAGGTTTAGGGTTTAGAGTTTAGTGTTATGGTTACGGTTAGGGTTAGGGTTAGGGTTAGGGTTAGGATTAGGGTTAAGGTTAGGGTTAGGATTAGGTTTAGGGTTAGGGTTAGGGTTAGGGTTAGGGTTAGGGTTAGGGTTAGGATTAGGGTTAGGGTTAGGGTTAGGGTAAGGGTTAGGGGTTAGGGTTAGGGTTATGGTTATTGTTAGGTTTAGGGTTTAGGGTTTAGTGTTTAGGGTTTAAGGTTTAGGGTTTAGGATTGTTTAAGATTTAGGGTGGTTTACGTTAAGGGTTTAGGGTTTAGAGTTTAGGATTGTTTAAGGTTTAGTGTTGTTTAGGGTATAGTGTTTAGGGTTAAATGTTTAGGGTTGTTTAGGGTTTAGTGTTTAGGGTTTAGTGTTGTTTAAGGTTTAGTGTTTAAGGTTTAGGTTTTAGGGTTGTTTTGGGTTTAGTGTTTAGTGTTGTTTAGGGTATAGTGCTAATGGTTTAGGGTTTAGGGTTATTTAGGGTTTAGTGTTTAAGGTTTAGGGTATAGGGTTGTTTAGGGTTTAGTGTTTAGGGTTGTTTATGGTTTAGTGATTAGGGTTATTTAGGGTAGTTTAGAGGTTAGTGTTTAGGGTTATTCAGGGTTTATGATTTAGGGTTGTTCAGGGTTTAGGATTTATGGTTGTTCAGGGTTTAGGATTTAGGGATAAAGGTTAAGGCGTTAGGGTTAGGGTTAGGGTTAGGGTTAGGGTTAGGGTTAGGGTTAGGGTTAGGGTTAAGGTTAGGGTTAGGGTTAGGGTTAGGGTTATGGTTAGTGTTAGGATTAGGGTTAGTGTTAGGGTCAGGGTTAGGTTTAGGGTTAGGGTTAGGGTAAGGGTTAGAGTTAGGGTCAGGTTTAGGTTTATTGTTAGATTTAGGGTTTAGGGTTTAGGTTTATGGTTTAGGATTGTTTAAGGTTTAGGGTGGATTAGGTTTAGGGTTTAGAGTTTAGTGTTATGGTTACGGTTAGTGTTAGGGTTAGGGTTAGGGTTAGGGTTAGGGTTAGGGTTAGGGTAATGGTTAGGGTGAGGGTTAGGGTTAGGGTAAGGGTTAATGGTTAGTGTTAGGGTTAGGATTAGGGTTAGGGTTAGGGTTAGGTTAGGGTTAGGGTTAGGGTTAGGGTTAGGGGTTAGGGTTAGTGTTAGGGTTAAGGTTATTATTAGGGGGTTAGGTTTAAGTTTAGGATTAGTGTTAGGGTTAGAATTAGAAATAGGGTTAGTGTTAGGATTAGGGTCAGGGTTAGGTTTAGGGTTAGGGTTAGGGTTAGGGTGAGGGTTAGGGTCAGGGAGGGTTTAGGGTTAGGGTTAGGGTTAGGGTAAGATTTAGGGTTAGGTTTAGGTTTATTGTTAGATTTAGGATTTAGGGTCTAAGGTTTATGGTTTAGGATTGTTTAAGGTTTAGGGTGGATTAGGTTTAGGGTTTAGAGTTTAGTGTTATGGTTACGGTTAGGGTTAGGGTTAGGGTTAGGATTAGGGTTAAGGTTAGGGTTAGGATTAGGTTTAGGTTTAGGGTTAGGGTTAGGGTTAGGGTTAGGGTTAGGGTTAGGGTTAGGGTTAGGATTAGGGTTAGGGTTAGAGTTAGGGTAAGGGTTAGGGGTTAGGGTTAGGGTTATGGTTATTGTTAGGTTTAGGGTTTAGGGTTTAGTGTTTAGGGTTTTAGGTTTAGGGTTTAGGATTGTTTAAGATTTAGGGTGGTTTAGGTTAAGGGTTTAGGGTTTAGAGTTTAGGATTGTTTAAGGTTTAGGGTTGTTTAGGGTATAGTTTTTAGGGTTAAAAGTTTAGGGTTGTTTTGGGTTTAGTGTTTAGGGTTTAGGGTTGTTTAAGGTTTAGTGTTTATGGTTTAGGTTTTAGGGTTGTTTTGGGTTTAGTGTTTAGTGTTGTTTAGGGTATAGTGTTAATGGTTTATGGTTTAGAGTTATTTAGGGTTTAGTGTTTAAGGTTTAGGGAATAGGGTTGTTTAGGATTTAGTGTTTAGGGTTGTTTATGGTTTAGTGATTAGGGTTGTTTAGGGTTGTTTAGAGGTTAGTGTTTAGGGTTATTCAGGGTTTATGATTTAGGGTTGTTCAGGGTTTAGGATTTATGGTTGTTCAGGGTTTAGGATTTAGGGCTTAAGGTTAAGGGGTTAGGGTTAGGGTTAGGGTTAGGGTTAGCATTAGGGTTATAGTTAGGGTTAGAGTTAGGGTTATGGGGTTATGTTAGGCTTAAGGTTAGGGTTAGGGTTATGGGGTTAAGGTTAGGGTTGTGGTTAGGGTTAGGTTTAGGTTTAGGGTTAGGGTTAGGGTTATGGTTATTCTTAGATTTAAGGTTTAAATTTTAGGGTTTATGGTTTAAGGTTTAGGGTTTAGGATTGTTTAAGTTTTAGGGTGGTTTAGGTTTAGGGTATAGGGTTTAGCGTTTAAGATTCTTTAATGTTTAGGGTTGTTTAGGTTTTAGCGTTTAGAGTTGTTTAGGGTTTTTTAGGGTTGTTTATGATTTAGTGTTTAGGGTTGTTCAGGATTTATGATTTAGGATATTTTAAGGTTTAGGGTTTAAGGTTGTATAGTGTTTTAGGGTTTAGGGTATATTGTTTAGGGTTAAGAGTTTAGGGTTGTTTAGGGTATAGTGTTAATGGTTTTAGGGTTTAGGCTTGTTTAGTGTTTAGTGTTTAGGGTTTAGGGTTTAGGGTTTTTTAGCGTTTAGTGTTTACAGTTTAGGGTTTAGGGCGCTTTTGGAATTAGTGTTTAGGGTTTTTCGGGGTTTAGTGTTTAGGATTTAGGGTGTTAGTGTTAGTGTTAGAGTTAGGTTTAGGGTTAAGGTGAGGGTTAGGGTGAGGGTTAAGTTTAGGGTTAGGGTTAAGGTTAGTGTTAGTGTTAGGGTAAGGGTTAGGGTTAGGGATAGGGTTAGGGTTAGGGTTAGGGTTAGGGTTAAGTTTAGGGTTAGGGTTAGGGTTAGGGTTAGGGGTTAGGGTTAGGGTTAGTGTTAGGGGTTAGGGGTTAGTGTTAGGGTTAGGGTTAGGGTTAGGGTTAGGTTAGTGTTATTATTAGGGGGTTAGGTGTTAGTTCAGGATTAGTGTTCGGGTTAGAATTAGAAATAGGGTTAGTGTTAGGATTAGGGTCAGGGTTAGGTTTAGGGATATGGTTTGGGTTAGGGTTAAGGGTAGGGTTAGTGTTAGGGTTAGATTTAAAGTTTAGGGTTTAGTGTTAGGAATAGGGATAGTGTGAGGTTTAGGGTTAGGTTTAGGGTTAGGGTTAGGGTTAGTGTTTGGGTTATGATTAGTGTTATTATTAGGGTTAGGGTTAGGGTCAGGTTTAGGTTTAGGGTTAGGGTTAGGGTTAGGGTCAGATTTAGGGTTAGGTTTAGGTTTATTGTTAGATTTAGGGTTTAGGGTTTAAGGTTTAAGATTTAGGATTGTTTAAGGTTTAGGGTAGATTAGGTTTAGGGTTTAGAGTTTAGTATTATGGTTACGGTTAGTGTTAGGGTTAGGGTTAGAGTTAGGTTTAGGGTTTGGGTTAGGGTTAGGGTTAGGGTTAGGGTTAAGGTTAGGGTTAATGTTAGGGTTAGAGTTATGGTTAGTGTTAGGATTAGGGTTAGGTTTAGGGTCAGGGTTAGGTTTAGGGTTAGGGATAGGGTTAGGGTTAGATTTAGGGTTAGGTTTAGGTTTATTGTTAGATTAAGATTTAGGGTCTAAGGTTTATGGTTTAGGATTGTTTAAGGTTTAGGGTAGATTAGGTTTAGGGTTTAGAGTTTAGTGTTATGGTTACAGTTAGGGTTAGGGTTAGGGATGGGGTTAGGGTTATGGTTAGGGTTATGGTAAGGGTTAGGGTTAGGGTTAGGGTTAGGGTTATGGTAAAAGTTAGGGGGTTAGTGTTAGGGTTTGGGTTAGGGTTAGGGTTAGGGTTAGGGTTAGGTTAGGGTTAGGGTTAGGGTTAGGGTTAGGGTTAGGTTTAGGGGTTAGGGTTAGTGTTAGGGTTAGGGTTAGGGCTAGGGTTAGGTTAGGGTTAGGGTTAGGGTTAGAGTTAGGGTTAGAGTTAGGGTTAGAGTTAGGGTTATGGGGTTATGTTAGGCTTAAGGTTAGGGTTAGGGTTATGGGGTTAAGGTTAGGGTTGGGGTTAGGGTTAGGTTTAGGTTCAGGGTTAGGGTTAGGGTTATGGTTATTCTTAGATTTATGGTTGAAAATTTAGGGCTTATGGTTTAAGGTTTAGTCTTTAGGATTGTTTAAGTTTTAGTGTGGTTTAGGTTTAGGGTATAGAATTTAGCGTTTAAGATTGTTTAATGGTTAGGGTTGTTTAGGTTTTAGCGTTTAGAGTTGTTTAGGGTTTTTTAGGGTTGTTTATAATTTAGTGTTTAGGGTTGTTCAGGATTTATGATTTAGGATATTTTAAGGTTTAGGGTTTAAGGTTGTATAGTGTTTTAGGGTTTAGTGTATAATGTTTAGGGTTAAGGGTTAAGGGTTGTTTAGGGTATAGTGTTAATGGTTTTAGGGTTTAGGCTTGTTTAGGGTTTAGTGTTTAGGGTTTAGTGTTTAGGGTTTTTTAGCGTTTAGTGTTTATAGTTTAGGGTTTAAGGTGCTTTTGGAATTAGTGTTTAGGGTTTTTCGGGGTTTAGGGTTTAGGATTTAGGGTGTTAGGGTTAGTGTTAGGGTTAGGTTTAGGGTTAAGGTGAGGGTTAGGGTGAGGGTTAAGGTTAGGGTTAGGGTTAAGGTTAGTGTTAGTGTTAGGGTAAGGGTTAGGGTTAGGGATAGGGTTAGGGTTAGGTTTAGGGTTAGGGTTAGGGTTAGGGTTAGGGTTAGGGGTTAGGGTTAGGTTTAGTGTTAGGGGTTAGGGGTTAGAGTTAGGGTTAGGGTTAGGGTTAGGGTTAGGGTTAGGTTTAGTGTAGGGTTATTATTAGGGGGTTAGGTTTTAGTTTAGGAGTAGTGTTAGGGTTAGAATTAGAAATAGGGTTAGTGTTAGGATTAGGGTCAGGGTTAGGTTTAGGGATAGGGTTAGGGTTAGGGTTAAGGGTAGGGTTAGGGTTAGGGTTAGATTTAAAGTTTAGGGTTTAGTGTTAGGATTAGGGATAGTGTGAGGTTTAGGGTTAGGTTTAGGGTTAGGGTTAGGGTTAGTGTTTGGGTTATGATTAGTGTTACGATTAGGGTTAGGGTTAGGGTCAGGTTTAGGTTTAGGGTTAGGGTTAGGGTTAGGGTTATATTTAGGGTTAGGTTTAGGTTTATTGTTAGATTTAGGGTTTAGGGTTTAAGGTTTATGGTTTAGGATTGTTTAAGGTTTAGGGTGGATTAGGTTTAGGGTTTAGAGTTTAGTATTATGGTTACGGTTAGGGTTAGGGTTAGGGTTAGAGACAGGGTTAGGGTTAGGGTTAGGGTTAGGGTTAAGGTTAGGGTTAGTGTTAGGGTTAGGGTTATGGTTAGTGTTAGGATTAGGGTTAGGGTTAGGGTCAGGGTTATGTTTAGGGTTAGATATAGGGTTAGGGTTTGATTTAGGGTTAGGTTTAGGTTTATTGTTAGATTTAGGGTTTAGGGTTTAAGGTTTATGGTTTAGGATTGTTTAAGGTTTAGGGTGGATTAGGTTTAGGGCTTAGAGTTTAGTGTTATGGTTACGGTTAGGGTTAGGGTTAGGGTTGGGGTTATGGTTAGGGTTAGGGTTATGGTAAGGGTTAGGGTTAGGGTTAGGGTTAGGGTAAAAGTTAGGGGGTTAGTGTTAGGGTTTGGGTTAGGGTTAGGGTTAGGTTTAGGGTTAGTGTTAGTTTAGGGTTATGGTTAGGGTTAGGTTTAGGGGTTAGGTTTAGTGTTATGGTTAGGGTTATTATTAGGGGGTTAGGTTTAAGTTTAGGATTAGTGTTAGGGTTAGAATTAGAAATAGGGTTAGTGTTAGGATTAGTGTCAGGGTTTGGTTTAGGGTTAGGGTTAGGGTTAGGGTTAGGGTTAGGGTTAGGGTTAGGGTTAGGGTTAGGGTTACGGTTAGGGTTAGGGTTAGGGTTAGGTTTAGGTTTAGGGTTAGGTTTAGGGTTAGGGTAAGGGTTAGGGGTTAGGGTTAAGGTTAGGGTTAAGGTTAGGGTTAGGGTTAAGGTTAGGGTTAGGGTTAGGGTTAGGGTTAGGGTTAGGGTTAGGGTTAGGGTTAGGGTAAGGTTAGGGTTAGGGTTAGGGTTAGGGTTAGGGGTTAGGGTTAGGGTTAGTGTTAGGGGTTAGGGGTTAGGGTTAGGTTTATGGTTAGGGTTAGGGTTAGGGTTAGGGTTAGGGTTAGGGTTAGGGTTAGGGTGATGGTTAGGGTTAGGGTTATGTGGTTATGTTAGGCTTAAGGTTAGGGTTAGGGTTATGGGGTTAAGGTTAGGGTTGGGGTTAGGGTTAGGTTTAGGTTTAGGGTAAGGGTTAGGGTTATGGTTATTCTTAGATTTATGGTTTAAAATTTAGGGTTTATGGTTTAAGGTTTAGGGTTTAGGATTGTTTAAGTTTTAGGGTGGTTTAGGTTTAGGGTATAGGGTTTAGCGTTTAAGATAGTTTAATGTTTAGGGTTGTTTATGTTTTAGCGTTTAGAGTTGTTTAGGTTTTTTTAGGGTTTTTTATGATTTAGTGTTTAAGGTTGTTCAGGATTTATGATTTAGGATATTTTAAGGTTTAGGGTTTAAGGTTGTATAGTGTTTTAGGGTTTAGGCTATAATGTTTAGGGTTAAGAGTTTAGGGTTGTTTAGGGTATAGTGTTAATGGTTTTAGGGTTTAGGCTTGTTTAGGGTTTAGTGTTTAGGGTTTAGGGTTTAGGGTTTTTTAGCGTTTAGTGTTGAGAGTTTAGGGGTTAGGGTGCTTTTGGAATTATTGTTTAGGGTTTTTCTGGGTTTAGGGTTTAGGATTTAGGGTTTTAGGGTTAGGTTTAGGGTTAGGGTGATGGTTAGGGTGAGGGTTAAGGTTAGGGTTAGGGTTAAGGTTAGTGTTAGTGTTAGGATAAGGGTTAGGGTTAGGGATAGGGTTAGGGTTAGGGTTAGGGTTAGGGTTAGGGTTAGGGTTAGGGTTAGGGTTAGGGTTAGGGTTAGGGTTAGGGTTAGGGTTAGGGTTAGGGTTAGAGTTTAGGGTTAGGGTTAGTGTTAGCGGTTAGGGATAGTGTTAGGGTTAGGGTTAGGGTTAGGGTTAGGGTTAGGGTTAGGGATAGGGTAGGTGTGAGGTTTAGGGTTACGGTTATGTTTAGGGTTAGGGTTAGTCTTTGTTTGGGTTATGGTTATTGTTAGGATTAGGCTTTGGTTTATGGTCAGGGGAAGGTTTAGGTTTACGTTTAGGGTTAGTGTTAGATTTAGGGTTAGGTTTAGGTTTATTGTTAGATTTAGGGTTTTGGGTTTAAGGTTTATGGTTTAGGATTGTTTAAGGTTTAGGGTGGATTAGGTTTAGGGTTTAGAGTTTAGTCTTATGGTTACGGTTAGGGTTAGGGTTAGCGTTAGGGTTAGGGTTAGGGTTAGGGTTAGGGTTAGGTTTAGGGTTAGGGTTAGGGTTAGGGTTAGGGTTAGAGTTAGTGTTAGGGTTAGGGATAGAGTTACGGTTAGGGTTAGGGTTAGAGTTACGGTTAGGGTTAGGGTTAGGGTTAAGGTTAGGGTTGGGGGGGTTAGGGTTAGGGTTAGGTTTAGGGTTAGGGTTATTATTAGGGAGTTAGGTTTAAATTTAGGATTAGTGTTAGGGTTACAATTAGAAATAGGGTTAGTGTTAGGATTAGGGTAAGGGTTAGGTTTAGGGATAGGGTTAGGGTTAGGGTTAGGGTTAGGGGTAGGGTTAGGGTTAGGGTTAGATTTAAAGTTTAAGGTTTTGTGTTAGGATTAGGGTTAGTGTGAGGTTTAGGGTTAGGGTTAGGTTTAGGGTTAGGGTTAGGGTTAGTGTTTGGGTTAAGGTTAGTGTTAGGATTAGGTTTAGGTTTAGGGTTAGGGTTAGGGTTAGATTTAGGGTTAGGTTTAGGTTTATTGTTAGATTTAGGGTTTAGGGTTTAAGGTTTGTCGTTTAGGATTGTTTAAGGTTTAGGGTGGATTAGGTTTAGGGTTTATAGTTTAGTGTTATGGTTACGGTTATGGTTAGGGTTAGGTTTAGGGTTAGGGTTTGGGTTAGGGTTAGGGTTAGGTTTAGGGTTAGGGTTATGGTTAGGGTTAAGGTTAGGGTTAGGCTTAGGGTTAGGGTAAGGGTTATGATTATGTTTATTGTTAGGTTTAGGGTTAAAGTTAGGGTTAAGGTTCGGTTTATGGTTAGGGTTAGGTTTATGGTTAGGCTTAAGGTTAGGGTTAGGTTTAGGGTTAGGGTTACGGTTAGGGTTAGGTTTAGGGTTAGGGTTCGGGTTAGGGTTAGGGTTAGGTTTATTGTTAGGTTTAGGGTTTAGTGTTTAGGGACTAAGGTTTTGGGTTTAGGATTGTTTAAGGTTTAGGGTAGATTAGGTTTAGGGTTTAGAGTTTAGTGTTAAGGTTAGGGTTAGGTTTAGGGTTTAGGGTTTAGTGTTCGGATTAGGGTTAGGGTTAGGGTTAGGTTTAGGGTTACGTTTAGGGTCATGGATATTGTTAGGTTTAGGGTTTAGGGTTTAGGGTAAAGGTTTAGGTTGTAGGATTGTTTAAGGTTTAGGGTGGATTATTTTTAGGGTTTAGAGTTTTGTGTTTGCGATATTGTTAGGGTTAGGTTTAGGATTTAGGGATTACTGTTAGGGTTAGGGTTAGGGTTAGGGTTAAGGTTAGTGTTAGGTTTAGGGTTAGGGATAGGGTTAGGTTTAGGTTTATTGTTAGGATTAGGGTTAGAGTTAGGATTAGGGTTAGGGTTAGGGTTAGTGTTAGGGTCAGGTTTAGGGTTAGGGTTAGGGTTAGGATTAGGTTTAGTGTTAGTGTTAGGTTTAGGGTTAGGGTTAGGGTTAGTGTTAGGTTTAGTGTTAGGGTTACGTTTAGGGTTAGGGTTAGGGTTAGGATTAGGGTTATGGTTATGGTAATTGTTAGGTTTAGGGTTTAAGGTTTAGGGTTTAGGATTGTTTAAGGTTTATCGTAACTTAAATTTAGGGTTTACAATTTAGTGTTAGGGTTATGGTTAGTGTTAGGGTTAGGGTTAGGGTTAGGTTTAGGGTTCAGGGTTTAGGGTTTAGGATTGTTTAAGGTTTAGGGTAGATTAGGTTTAGGATTTAAAGTTTAGTTTTAGGGTTAGGGTTAGGTTTAGGGTTTAGTGTTTAGTGTTAGGATTAGGGTTAGGGTTAAAGTTAGGGTTAGGGTAAGGGTTAGGATTAGGTTTAGGGTTAGGGTTAGTGTTTGGGTTATGGTTAGTGTTAGGATTAGGTTTAGGGTTAGGGTTAGGGTTAGGGTTAGATTTAGGGTTAGGTTTAGGTTTATTGTTAGATTTAGGGTTTAGGGTTTAAGGTTTGTGGTTTAGGATTGTTTAAGGTTTAGGGTGGATTAGGTTTAGGGTTTAGAGTTTAGTGTTATGGTTACGGTTAGGGTTAGCGTTAGGTTTAGGGTTAGGGTTTGGGTTAGGGTTAGGGTTAGGTTTAGGGTTAGGGTTATGGTTAGGGTTAAGTTTGTGGTTAGGGTTAGGATTAGGGTTATGGTTAGTGTTAGGATTAGGGTTAGGGTTAAGGTCAGGGTTAGGTTTAGGGTTAGGGTTAGGGTTAGGGATAGATTTAGGATTAGGTTTAGGTTTATTGTTAGATTTAGGGTTTAGGGTTTAAAATTTATGGTTTAGGATATTTAAGGTTTAGGGTGGATTAGGTTTAGGGTTTAGAGTTTACTGTTATGGTTAAGGTTAAGGTTAGGGTTAGGGTTAGGTTTAGGGTTAGGGTTAGTGTTACGGTTAGGGTTAGGGTTAGGGTTACGGTTCGGGTTAGGGTTAGGGTTAGGTTTATGGTTAGGCTTAAGTTTAGGGTTAGGTTTAGGGTTAGGGTTACGGTTAGGGTTAGGTTTAGGGTTAGGGTTAGGGTTAGGGTTAGGTTTATTGTTAGGTTTAGGGTTTAGTGTTTAGGGTCTAAGGTTTTGGGTTTAGGATTGTTTAAGGTTTAGGGTAGATTAGGTTTAGGGTTTAGAGTTTAGTGTTAAGGTTAGGGTTAGGTTTAGGGTTTAGGGTTTAGTGTTCGGATTAGGGTTAGGGTTAGGGTTAGGTTTAGGGTTACGTTTAGGGTCATGGATATTGTTAGGTTTAGGGTTTAGGGTTTAGGGTAAAGGTTTAGGATTTAGGATTGTTTAAGGTTTAGGGTGGATTATTTTTAGGGTTTAGAGTTTTGTGTTTGGGATATCGTTAGGGTTAGGTTTAGGGTTTAGGGATTACTGTTAGGGTTAGGGTTAGGGTTAGGGTTAAGGTTAGTGTTAGTTTTAGGGTTAGGGTTAGGGTTAGGTTTAGGTTTATTGTTAGGATTAGGGTTAGAGTTAGAATTAAGGTTAGGGTTAGGGTTAGGGTTAGGGTCAGGTTAGGGTTAGGGTTAGGGTTAGAATTAGGTTTAGTGTTAGTGTTAGGTTTATGGTTAGGGTTAGGGTTAGGGTTAGGGTTAGGTTTAGTGTTAGGGTTACGTTTAGGGTTAGGGTTAGGGTTAGGATTAGGGTTAGGGTTATGGTAATTGTTAGGTTTAGGGTTTAAGGTTTAGGGTTTAGGATTGTTTAAGGTTTATCGTAACTTAAATTTAGGGTTTAAAATTTAGTGTTAGGGTTATGGTTAGTGTTAGGGTTAGGGTTAGGGTTAGGTTTAGGGTTCAGGGTTTAGGGTTTAGGATTGTTTAAGGTTTAGGGTAGATTAGGTTTAGGATTTAAAGTTTAGTTTTAGGGTTAGGGTTAGGTTTATGGTTTAGGGTTTAGTGTTAGGATTAGGGTTAGGGTTAAAGTTAGGGTTAGGGTAAGGTTTAGGATTAGGTTTAGGGTATAGGGTTTAGCGTTTAAGATTGTTTAATGTTTAGGGTTGTTTAGGTTTTAGCGTTTAGAGTTGTTTAGGGTTTTTTAGGGTTGTTTATAATTTAGTGTTTAGGGTTGTTCAGGATTTATGATTTAGGATATTTTAAGGTTTAGGGTTTAAGGTTGTATAGTGTTTTAGGGTTTAGGGTATAATGTTTAGGGTTAAGGGTTTAGGGTTGTTTAGGGTATAGCGTTAATGGTTTTAGGGTTTAGGCTTGTTTAGGGTTTAGTGTTTAGGGTTTAGGGTTTAGGGTTTTTTAGCGTTTAGTATTTATAGTTTAGGGTTTAGGGTGCTTTTGGAATTAGTGTTTAGAGTTTTTTGGGGTTTAGGGTTTAGGATTTAGGGTGTTAGGGTTAGTGTTAGGGTTAGGTTTAGGGTTAAGGTGAGGGTTAGGGTGAGGGTTAAAGTTAGTGTTAGTGTTAGGGTAAGGGTTAGGGTTAGGGATAGGGTTAGGGTTAGGGTTAGTGTTAGGGTTAGGGTTAGGGTTAGGGTTAGGGTTACGGGTTAGGTTTAGGGTTAGTGTTAGGGGTTAGGGGTTAGTGTTAGGGTTAGGGTTAGGGTTAGGTTTAGTGTTAGGGTTATTATTAGGGGGTTAGGTTTTAGTTAAGGATTAGTGTTAGGGTTAGAATTAGAAATAGGGTTAGTGTTAGGATTAGGGTCAGGGTTAGGTTTAGGGATAGGGTTAGGTTTAGGGTTAAGGTTAGGGTTAGGGTTAGGGTTAGGGTTATGGTTAGTGTTAGGATTAGGGTTAGGGTTAGGGTCAGGTTTAGGTTTAGGGTTAGGGTTAGGGTTAGGGTTAGATTTAGGGTCAGGTTTAGGTTTATTGTTAGATTTAGGGATTAGGGTTTAAGGTTTATGGTTTAGGATTGTTTAAGGTTTAGGGTGGATTAGGTTTAGGGTTTAGAGTTTAGTGTTATGGTTATGGTTAGTGTTAGGGTTAGGGTTAGGGTTAGGGTTAGGGTTAGGGTTAGGGATAGGGTAATGGTTAGGGTTAGGTTTAGGGTTAGGGTTAGGGTAAGGGTTAGGGGTTAGTGTTAGGGTTAGGGTTAGGGTTAGGGTTAGGTTAGGTTTAGGGTTAGGGTTAGGGTTAGGGTTAGGGGTTAGGGTTAGTGTTAGGGTTAGGGTTATTATTAGGGGGTTAGGTTTAAGTTTAGGATTAGTGTTAGGGTTAGAATTAGAAATAGGGTTAGTGTTAGGATTAGGGTCAGGGTTAGGTTTAGGGTTAGGGTTAGGGTTAGGGTTAGGGTCAGGGAGGGTTTAGGGTTAGGGTTAGGGTTAGGGTTAGATTTAGGGTTAGGTTTAGGTTTATTGTTAGATTTAGGATTTAGGGTCTAAGGTTTATGGTTTAGGATTGTTTAAGGTTTAGGGTGGATTAGGTTTAGGGTTTAGAGTTTAGTGTTATGGTTACGGTTAGGGTTAGGGTTAGGGTTAGGGTTAGGATTAGGGTTAAGGTTAGGGTTAGGATTAGGTTTAGGGTTAGGGTTAGGGTTAGGGTTAGGGTTAGGGTTAGGGTTAGGGTTAGGGTTAGGATTAGGGTTAGGATTAGGGTTAGGGTTAGGGTTAGGGTAAGGGTTAGGGGTTAGGTTTAGTGTTATGGTTATTGTTAGGTTTAGGGTTTAGGGTTTAGTGTTTAGGGTTTAAGGTTTAGGGTTTAGGATTGTTTAAGATTTAGGGTGGTTTAGGTTAAGGGTTTAGGGTTTAGAGTTTAGGATTGTTTAAGGTTTAGGGTTGTTTAGGGTATAGTGTTTAAAGTTAAAAGTTTAGGGTTGTTTAGGGTTTAGTGTTTAGGGTTTAGGGTTGTTTAAGGTTTAGTGTTTAAGGTTTAGGTTTTAGGGTTGTTTTGGGTTTAGTGTTTAGTGTTGTTTAGGGTATAGTGTTAATGGTTTAGGGTTTAGGGTTATTTAGGGTTTAGTGTTTAAGGTTTAGGGTATAGGGTTGTATAGGGTTTAGTGTTTAGGGTTGTTTATGGTTTAGAGATTAGGGTTGTTTAGGGTTGTTTAGAGGTTAGTGTTTAGGGTTATTCAGGGTTTATGATTTAGGGTTGTTCAGGGTTTAGGATTTATGGTTGTTCAGGGTTTAGGATTTAGGGATTAAGGTTAAGGGGTTAAGGTTAGGGTTAGGGTTAGGGTTAGGGTTAGCATTAGGGTTAGAGTTAGGGTTAGAGCTAAGGTTATGGGGTTATGTTAGGCTTAAGGTTAGGGTTAGGGTTATGGGGTTAAGGTTAGGGTTGGGGTTAGGGTTAGGTTTAGGTTTAGGGTTAGGGTTAAGGTTAGTGTTAGTGTTAGAATAATGGTTAGGGTTAGGGATAGGGTTAGGGTTAGGGTTAGGGTTAGGGTTAAGGTTAGGGTTAGGGTTAGGGTTAGGGTTAGGGGTTAGTGTTAGGGTTAGGGTTAGGGTTAGGGTTAGGGTTAGGTTTAGTGTTAGGGTTATTATTAGGGGGTTAGGTTTTAGTTTAGGATTAGTGTTAGGGTTAGAATTAGAAATAGGGTTAGTGTTAGGATTAGGGTCAGGGTTAGGTTTAGAAATATGGTTAGGGTTAGGGTTAAGGGTAGGGTTAAAGTTAGGGTTAGAATTAAAGTTTAGGGTTTAGTGTTAGGATTAGGGATAGTGTGAGGTTTAGGGTTAGGTTTAGGGTTAGGGTTAGGGTTAGTGTTTGGGTTATGATTAGTGTTAGGATTAGGATTAGGGTTAGGGTAAGGTTTATGTTTAGGGTTAGGGTTAGGGTTAGGGTTAGATTTAGAGTTAGGTTTAGGTTTATTGTTAGATTTAGGTTTTAGGGTCTAAGGTTTATGGTTTAGGATTGTTTAAGGTTTAGGGTGGATTAGGTTTAGGGTTTAGAGTTTAGTGTTATGGTTACGGTTAGGGTTAGGGTTAGGGTTAGGGTTAGGTTTAGGGTTAAGGTTAGGGTTAGGATTAGGTTTAGGGTTAGGGTTAGGGTTAGGGTTAGGGTTATGGTTAGGGTTAGGATTAGGATTAGGATTAGGGTTAGGGTAAGGGTTAGGGGTTAGAGTTAGGGTTATGGTTATTTTTAGGTTTAGGGTTTAGGGTTTAGTGTTTAGGGTTTAAGGTTTAGGGTTTAGGATTGTTTAAGGTTTAGGGTGGTTTAGGTTAAGGGTTTAAGATTTAGAGTTTA
>NC_137978.1:2135000-2157500 GCF_963924665.1 Micromys minutus
GAAATAGGGTTAGTGTTAGGATTAGGGTCAGGGTTAGGTTTAGGGATAGGGTTAGGGTTAAGGGTAGGGTTAGGGTTAAGGTTAGATTTAAAGTTTAGGGTTTAGTGTTAGGATTAGGGATAGTGTGAGTTTTAGGGTTAGGTTTAGGGTTAGGGTTAGGGTTAGTGTTTGGGTTATGATTAGTGTTAGGATTAGGGTTAGGGTTAGGGTCAGGTTTAGGTTTAGGGTTAGGGTTAGGGTTAGGGTTAGGGTTAGATTTAGGGTTAGGTTTAGGTTTATTGTTAGATTTAAGGTTTAGGGTTTAAGGTTTATGGTTTAGGATTGTTTAAGGTTTAGGGTGGATTAGGTTTAGGGTTTAGAGTTTAGTATTATGGTTACGGTTAGGGTTAGGGTTAGGGTTAGAGTTAGGGTTAGGGTTAGGGTTAGGGTTAGAGTTAAGGTTAGGGTTAGTGTTAGGGTTAGGGTTATGGTTAGTGTTAGGATTAGGGTTAGGGTTAGGGTCAGGGTTAGGTTTAGGGTTAGGGATAGGGTTAGGGTTAGATTTAGGGTTAGGTTAGGTTTATTGTTAGATTTAGGTTTTAGAGTTTAAGGTTTATGGTTTAGGATTGTTCAAGGTTTAGGGTGGATTAGGTTTAGGGTTTAGAGTTTAGTGTTATGGTTACGGTTAGGGTTAGGGTTAGGGATGGGGTTAGGGTTAGGGTTAGGGTTAGGGTTATGGTAAAGGTTAAGGTTAGGGTTAGGGTTAGGGTAAAAGTTAGGGGGTTAGTGTTAGGGTTTGGGTTAGGGTAAGGGTTAGGTTTAGGGTTAGGTTAGGGTTAGGGTTAGGGTTAGGGTTAGGGTTTAGGGTTAGTTTTAGGGTTAGGGTTATTATTAGGGGGTTAGGGTTAAGTTTAGGATTAGTGTTAGGGTTAGAATTAGAAATAGGTTTAGTGTTAGGATTAGGGTCAGGGTTAGGTTTAGGGTTAGGGTTAGGGTTAGGGTTAGATTTAGGGTTAGGTTTAGGTTTAATGTTAGATTTAGGGTTTAGGGTCTACGGTTTATGGTTTAGGATTGTTTAAGGTTTAGGGTGGATTAGGTTTAGGGTTTAGAGTTTAGTGTTATGGTTACGGTTAGGGTTAGGGTTAGGGTTAGGGTTAGGATTAGGGTTAAGGTTAGGCTTAGGGTTAGGTTTAGGGTTAGGGTTAGGGTTAGGGTTAGGGTTAGGGTTAGGGTTATGGTTATGGTTAGGGTTAGGGTTAGGTTTAGGGTTAGGGTTAGGGTTAGGGTTTGGGTAAGGGTTAGGGGTTAGGGTTAGGGTTAGGGTTAAGGTTAGGGTTAGGGTTAAGGTTAGGGTTAGGGTTAGGGTTAGGGTTAGGTTTAAGGTTAGGGTTAGGGTAAGGTTAGGGTTAGGGTTAGGGTTAGGGTTAGGGGTTAGGGTTAGTGTTAGGGTTAGGGTTATTATTAGGGGGTTAGGTTTAAGTTTAGGATTAGTGTTAGGGTTAGAATTAGAAATAGGTTTAGTGTTAGGATTAGGGTCAGGGTTAGGTTTAGGGTTAGGGTTAGGGTTAGGGTTAGGGTTAAAGTCAGGTAGGGTTTAGGGTTAGGGTTAGGGTTAGGGTTAGATTTAGGGTTAGGTTTAGGTTTATTGTTAGATTTAGGATTTAGGGTCTAAGGTTTATGGTTTAGGATTGTTTAAGGTTTAGGGTGGATTAGGTTTAGGGTTTAGAGTTTAGTGTTATGGTTACGGTTAGGGTTAGGGTTAGGGTTAGGGTTAGGATTAGGGTTAAGGTTAGGGTTAAGATTAGGTTTAGGGTTAGGGTTAGGGTTAGGGTTAGGGTTAGGGTTAGGGTTAGGATTAGGGTTAGGGTTAGGGTTAGGGTAAGGGTTAGGGGTTAGGGTTAGGGTTATCGTTATTGTTAGGTTTAGGGTTTAGGGTTTAGTGTTTAGGGTTTAAGGTTTAGGGTTTAGGATTGTTTAAGGTTTAGGGTGGTTTAGGTTAAGGGTTTAGGGTTTAGAGTTTAGGATTGTTTAAGGTTTAGGGTTGTTTAGGGTATAGAGTTTAGGGTAAAAAGTTTAGGGTTGTTTAGGGTTTAGTGTTTAGGGTTTAGGGTTGTTTAAGGTTTAGTGTTTAAGGTTTAGGTTTTAGGGTTGTTTTGGGTTTAGTGTTTAGTGTTGTTTAGGGTATAGTGTTAATGGTTTATGGTTTAGAGTTATTTAGGGTTTAGTGTTTAAGGTTTAGGGAATAGGGTTGTTTAGGATTTAGTGTTTAGGGTTGTTTATGGTTTAGTGATTAGGGTTGTTTAGGGTTGTTTAGAGGTTAGTGTTTAGGGTTATTCAGGGTTTATGATTTAGGGTTGTTCAGGGTTTAGGATTTATGGTTGTTCAGGGTTTAGGATTTAGGGCTTAAGGTTAAGGGGTTAGGGTTAGGGTTAGGGTTAGGGTTAGGGTTAGCATTAGGGTTATAGTTAGAGTTAGAGTTAGGGTTATGGGGTTATGTTAGGCTTAAGGTTAGGGTTAGGGTTATGGGGTTAAGGTTAGGGTTGTGGTTAGGGTTAGGTTTAGGTTTAGGGTTAGGGTTAGGGTTATGGTTATTCTTAGATTTAAGGTTTAAATTTTAGGGTTTATGGTTTAAGGTTTAGGGTTTAGGATTGTTTAAGTTTTAGGGTGGTTTAGGTTTAGGGTATAGGGTTTAGCGTTTAAGATTCTTTAATGTTTAGGGTTGTTTAGGTTTTAGCGTTTAGAGTTGTTTAGGGTTTTTTAGGGTTGTTTATGATTTAGTGTTTAGGGTTGTTCAGGATTTATGATTTAGGATATTTTAAGGTTTAGGGTTTAAGGTTGTATAGTGTTTTAGGGTTTAGGGTATATTGTTTAGGGTTAAGGGTTTAGGGTTATTTAGGGTATAGTGTTAATGGTTTTAGGGTTTAGGCTTGTTTAGTGTTTAGTGTTTAGGGTTTAGGGTTTAGGGTTTTTTAGCGTTTAGTGTTTACAGTTTAGGGTTTAGGGCGCTTTTGGAATTAGTGTTTAGGGTTTTTCGGGGTTTAGTGTTTAGGATTTAGGGTGTTAGTGTTAGTGTTAGGGTTAGGTTTAGGGTTAAGGTGAGGGTTAGGGTGAGGGTTAAGGTTAGGGTTAGGGTTAAGGTTAGTGTTAGTGTTAGGGTAAGGGTTAGGGTTAGGGTTAGGGTTAGGGTTAAGTTTAGGGTTAGGGTTAGGGTTAGGGTTAGGGGTTAGGGTTAGGGTTAGTGTTAGGGGTTAGGGGTTAGAGTTAGGGTTAGGGTTAGGGTTAGGGTTAGGTTAGGGTTATTATTAGGGGGTTAGGTTTTAGTTCAGGATTAGTGTTCGGGTTAGAATTAGAAATAGGGTTAGTGTTAGGATTAGGGTCAGGGTTAGGTTTAGGGATATGGTTAGGGTTAGGGTTAAGGGTAGGGTTAGTGTTAGGGTTAGATTTAAAGTTTAGGGTTTAGTGTTAGGAATAGGGATAGTGTGAGGTTTAGGGTTAGGTTTAGGGTTAGGGTTAGGGTTAGTGTTTGGGTTATGATTAGTGTTATTATTAGGGTTAGGGTTAGGGTCAGGTTTAGGTTTAGGGTTAGGGTTAGGGTCAGATTTAGGGTTAGGTTTAGGTTTATTGTTAGATTTAGGGTTTAGGGTTTAAGGTTTAAGGTTTAGGATTGTTTAAGGTTTAGGGTAGATTAGGTTTAGGGTTTAGAGTTTAGTATTATGGTTACGGTTAGTGTTAGGGTTAGGGTTAGAGTTAGGGTTAGGGTTTGGGTTAGGGTTAGGGTTAGGGTTAAGGTTAGGGTTAATGTTAGGGTTAGAGTTATGGTTAGTGTTAGGATTAGGGTTAGGTTTAGGGTCAGGGTTAGGTTTAGGGTTAGGGATAGGGTTAGGGTTAGATTTAGGGTTAGGTTTAGGTTTATTGTTAGATTTAGGATTTAGGGTCTAAGGTTTATGGTTTAGGATTGTTTAAGGTTTAGGGTGGATTAGGTTTAGGGTTTAGAGTTTAGTGTTATGGTTACGGTTAGGGTTAGGGTTAGGGTTAGGATTAGGGTTAAGGTTAGGGTTAGGATTAGGTTTAGGGTTAGGGTTAGGGTTAGGGTTAGGGTTAGGGTTAGGATTAGGGTTAGGGTTAGGGTAAGGGTTAGGGGTTAGGGTTAGGGTTATGGTTATTGTTAGGTTTAGGGTTTAGGGTTTAGTGTTTAGGGTTTAAGGTTTAGGGTTTAGGATTGTTTAAGATTTAGGGTGGTTTAGGTTAAGGGTTTAGGGTTTAGAGTTTAGGATTGTTTAAGGTTTAATGTTGTTTAGGGTATAGTGTTTAGGGTTAAATGTTTAGGGTTGTTTAGGGTTTAGTGTTTAGGGTTTAGGGTTGTTTAAGGTTTAGTGTTTAAGGTTTAGGTTTTAGGGTTGTTTTGGGTTTAGTGTTTAGTGTTGTTTAGGGTATAGTTCTAATGGTTTAGGGTTTAGGGTTATTTAGGGTTTAGTGTTTAAGGTTTAGGGTATAGGGTTGTTTAGGGTTTAGTGTTTAGGGTTGTTTATGGTTTAGTGATTAGGGTTATTTAGGGTAGTTTAGAGGTTAGTGTTTAGGGTTATTCAGGGTTTATGATTTAGGGTTGTTCAGGGTTTAGGATTTATGGTTGTTCAGGGTTTAGGATTTAGGGATAAAGGTTAAGGGGTTAGGGTTAGGGTTAGGGTTAGGGTTAGGGTTAGGGTTAGGGTTAGGGTTAGGGTTAAGGTTAGGGTTAGGGTTAGGGTTAGGGTTATGGTTAGTGTTAGGATTAGGGTTAGTGTTAGTGTCAGGGTTAGGTTTAGGGTTAGGGTTAGGGTTAGGGTTAGATTTAGGGTCAGGTTTAGGTTTATTGTTAGATTTAGGGTTTAGGGTTTAGGTTTATGGTTTAGGATTGTTTAAGGTTTAGGGTGGATTAGGTTTAGGGTTTAGAGTTTAGTGTTATGGTTACGGTTAGTGTTAGGGTTAGGGTTAGGGTTAGGGTTAGGGTTAGGGTAATGGTTAGGGTGAGGGTTAGGGTTAGGGTAAGGGTTAATGGTTAGTGTTACGGTTAGGATTAGGGTTAGGGTTAGGGTTAGGTTAGGGTTAGGGTTAGGGTTAGGGTTAGGGGTTAGGGTTAGTGTTAGGGTTAAGGTTATTATTAGGGGGTTAGGTTTAAGTTTAGGATTAGTGTTAGGGTTAGAATTAGAAATAGGGTTAGTGTTAGGATTAGGGTCAGGGTTAGGTTAAGGGTTAGGGTTAGGGTTAGGGTGAGGGTTAGGGTCAGTGAGGGTTTAGGGTTAGGGTTAGGGTTAGGGTAAGATTTAGGGTTAGGTTTAGGTTTATTGTTAGATTTAGGATTTAGGGTCTAAGGTTTATGGTTTAGGATTGTTTAAGGTTTAGGTTGGATTAGGTTTAGGGTTTAGAGTTTAGTGTTATGGTTACGGTTAGGGTTAGGGTTAGGGTTAGGATTAGGGTTAAGGTTAGGGTTAGGATTAGGTTTAGGTTTAGGGTTAGGGTTAGGGTTAGGGTTAGGGTTAGGGTTAGGGTTAGGGTTAGGATTAGGGTTAGGGTTAGAGTTAGGGTAAGGGTTAGGGGTTAGGGTTAGGGTTATGGTTATTGTTAGGTTTAGGGTTTAGGGTTTAGTGTTTAGGGTTTAAGGTTTAGGGTTTAGGATTGTTTAAGATTTAGGGTGGTTTAGGTTAAGGGTTTAGGGTTTAGAGTTTAGGATTGTTTAAGGTTTAGGGTTGTTTAGGGTATAGTTTTTAGGGTTAAAAGTTTAGGGTTGTTTTGGGTTTAGTGTTTAGGGTTTAGGGTTGTTTAAGGTTTAGTGTTTAAGGTTTAGGTTTTAGGGTTGTTTTGGGTTTAGTGTTTAGTGTTGTTTAGGGTATAGTGTTAATGGTTTATGGTTTAGAGTTATTTAGGGTTTAGTGTTTAAGGTTTAGGGAATAGGGTTGTTTAGGATTTAGTGTTTAGGGTTGTTTATGGTTTAGTGATTAGGGTTGTTTAGGGTTGTTTAGAGGTTAGTGTTTAGGGTTATTCAGGGTTTATGATTTAGGGTTGTTCAGGGTTTAGGATTTATGGTTGTTCAGGGTTTAGGATTTAGGGCTTAAGGTTAAGGGGTTAGGGTTAGGGTTAGGGTTAGGGTTAGCATTAGGGTTATAGTTAGGGTTAGAGTTAGGGTTATGGGGTTATGTTAGGCTTAAGGTTAGGGTTAGGGTTATGGGTTTAATGTTAGGGTTGTGGTTAGGGTTAGGTTTAGGTTTAGGGTTAGGGTTAGGGTTATGGTTATTCTTAGATTTAAGGTTTAAATTTTAGGGTTTATGGTTTAAGGTTTAGGGTTTAGGATTGTTTAAGTTTTAGGGTGGTTTAGGTTTAGGGTATAGGGTTTAGCGTTTAAGATTCTTTAATGTTTAGGGTTGTTTAGGTTTTAGCGTTTAGAGTTGTTTAGGGTTTTTTAGGGTTGTTTATGATTTAGTGTTTAGGGTTGTTCAGGATTTATGATTTAGGATATTTTAAGGTTTAGGGTTTAAGGTTGTATAGTGTTTTAGGGTTTAGGGTATATTGTTTAGGGTTAAGGGTTTAGGGTTGTTTAGGGTATAGTGTTAATGGTTTTAGGGTTTAGGCTTGTTTAGTGTTTAGTGTTTAGGGTTTAGGGTTTAGGGTTTTTTAGCGTTTAGTGTTTACAGTTTAGGGTTTAGGGCGCTTTTGGAATTAGTGTTTAGAGTTTTTCGGGGTTTAGTGTTTAGGATTTAGGGTGTTAGTGTTAGTGTTAGGGTTAGGTTTAGGGTTAAGGTGAGGGTTAGGGTGAGGGTTAAGGTTAGGGTTAGGGTTAAGGTTAGTGTTAGTGTTAGGGTAAGGGTTAGGGTTAGGGATAGGGTTAGGGTTAGGGTTAGGGTTAAGTTTAGGGTTAGGGTTAGGGTTAGGGTTAGGGGTTAGGGTTAGGGTTAGTGTTAGGGGTTAGGGTTAGGGTTAGTGTTAGGGGTTAGGGGTTAGTGTTAGGGTTAGGGTTAGGGTTAGGGGTTAGGGTTAGGGTTAGTGTTAGGGGTTAGGGGTTAGTGTTAGGGTTAGGGTTAGGGTTAGGGTTAGGTTAGGGTTATTATTAGGGGGTTAGGTTTTAGTTCAGGATTAGTGTTCGGGTTAGAATTAGAAATAGGGTTAGTGTTAGGATTAGGGTCAGGGTTAGGTTTAGGGATATGGTTAGGGTTAGGGTTAAGGGTAGGGTTAGTGTTAGGGTTAGATTTAAAGTTTAGGGTTTAGTGTTAGGAATAGGGATAGTGTGAGGTTTAGGGTTAGGTTTAGGGTTAGGGTTAGGGTTAGTGTTTGGGTTATGATTAGTGTTATTATTAGGGTTAGGGTTAGGGTCAGGTTTAGGTTTAGGGTTAGGGTTAGGGTTAGGGTCAGATTTAGGGTTAGGTTTAGGTTTATTGTTAGATTTAGGGTTTAGGGTTTAAGGTTTAAGGTTTAGGATTGTTTAAGGTTTAGGGTAGATTAGGTTTAGGGTTTAGAGTTTAGTATTATGGTTACGGTTAGTGTTAGGGTTAGGGTTAGAGTTAGGGTTAGGGTTTGGGTTAGGGTTAGGGTTAGGGTTAGGGTTAAGGTTAGGGTTAATGTTAGGGTTAGAGTTATGGTTAGTGTTAGGATTAGGGTTAGGTTTAGGGTCAGGGTTAGGTTTAGGGTTAGGGATAGGGTTAGGGTTAGATTTAGGGTTAGGTTTAGGTTTATTGTTAGATTTAGGATTTAGGGTCTAAGGTTTATGGTTTAGGATTGTTTAAGGTTTAGGGTAGATTAGGTTTAGGGTTTAGAGTTTAGTGTTATGGTTACAGTTAGGGTTAGGGTTAGGGATGGGGTTAGGGTTAGGGTTAGGGTTATGTTAAGGGTTAGGGTTAGGGTTAGGGTTAGGGTTATGGTAAAAGTTAGGGGGTTAGTGTTAGGGTTTGGGTTAGGGTTAGGGTTAGGGTTAGGGTTATGTTAGGGTTAGGGTTAGGGTTAGGGTTAGGGTTAGTGTTAGGGGTTAGGGTTAGTGTTAGGGTTAGGGTTAGGGTTAGGGTTAGGTTAGGGTTAGGGTTAGGGTTAGAGTTAGGGTTAGAGTTAGGGTTAAAGTTAGGGTTATGGGGTTATGTTAGGCTTAAGGTTAGGGTTAGGGTTATGGGGTTAAGGTTAGGGTTGGGCTTAGGGTTAGGTTTAGGTTTAGGGTTAGGGTTAGGGTTATGGTTATTCTTAGATTTATGGTTTAAAATTTAGGGCTCATGGTTTAAGGTTTAGTCTTTAGGATTGTTTAAGTTTTAGTGTGGTTTAGGTTTAGGGTATAGAATTTAGCGTTTAAGATTGTTTAATGGTTAGGGTTGTTTAGGTTTTAGCGTTTAGAGTTGTTTAGGGTTTTTTAGGGTTGTTTATAATTTAGTGTTTAGGGTTGTTCAGGATTTATGATTTAGGATATTTTAAGGTTTAGGGTTTAAGGTTGTATAGTGTTTTAGGGTTTAGTGTATAATGTTTAGGGTTAAGGGTTAAGGGTTGTTTAGGGTATAGTGTTAATGGTTTTAGGGTTTAGGCTTGTTTAGGGTTTAGTGTTTAGGGTTTAGTGTTTCGGGTTTTTTAGCGTTTAGTGTTTATAGTTTAGGGTTTAGGGTGCTTTTGGAATTAGTGTTTAGGGTTTTTCGGGGTTTAGGGTTTAGGATTTAGGGTGTTAGGGTTAGTGTTAGGGTTAGGTTTAGGGTTAAGGTGAGGGTTAGGGTGAGGGTTAAGGTTAGGGTTAGGGTTAAGGTTAGTGTTAGTGTTAGGGTAAGGGTTAGGGTTAGGGATAGGGTTAGGGTTAGGTTTAGGGTTAGGGTTAGGGTTAGGGTTAGGGTTAGGGGTTAGGGTTAGGTTTAGTGTTAGGGGTTAGGGGTTAGTGTTAGGATTAGGGTTAGGGTTAGGGTTAGGGTTAGGTTTAGTGTAGGGTTATTATTAGGGGGTTAGGTTTTAGTTTAGGATTAGTGTTAGGGTTAGAATTAGAAATAGGGTTAGTGTTAGGATTAGGGTCAGGGTTAGGTTTAGGGATAGGGTTAGGGTTAGGGTTAAGGGTAGGGTTAGGGTTAGGGTTAGATTTAAAGTTTAGGGTTTAGTGTTAGGATTAGTGATAGTGTGAGGTTTAGGGTTAGGTTTAGGGTTAGAGTTAGGGTTAGTGTTTGGGTTATGATTAGTGTTAGGATTAGGGTTAGGGTTAGGGTCAGGTTTAGGTTTAGGGTTAGGGTTAGGGTTAGGGTTATATTTAGGGTTAGGTTTAGGTTTATTGTTAGATTTAGGGTTTAGGGTTTAAGGTTTATGGTTTAGGATTGTTTAAGGTTTAGGGTGGATTAGGTTTAGGGTTTAGAGTTTAGTATTATGGTTACGGTTAGGGTTAGGGTTAGGGTTAGAGACAGGGTTAGGGTTAGGGTTAGGGTTAGGGTTAAGGTTAGGGTTAGTGTTAGGGTTAGAGTTATGGTTAGTGTTAGGATTAGGGTTAGGGTTAGGGTCAGGGTTAGGTTTAGGGTTAGATATAGGGTTAGGGTTAGATTTAGGGTTAGGTTTAGGTTTATTGTTAGATTTAGGGTTTAGGGTTTAAGGTTTATGGTTTAGGATTGTTTAAGGTTTAGGGTGGATTAGGTTTAGGGTTTAGAGTTTAGTGTTATGGTTACGGTTAGGGTTAGGGTTAGGGTTGGGGTTATGGTTAGGGTTAGGGTTATGGTAAGGGTTAGGGTTAGGGTTAGGGTTAGGGTAAAAGTTAGTTGGTTAGTGTTAGGGTTTGGGTTAGGGTTAGGGTTAGGGTTAGGGTTAGTTTAGGGTTATGGTTAAGGTTAGGGTTAGGGGTTAGGTTTAGTGTTATGGTTAGGGTTATTATTAGGGGGTTAGGTTTAAGTTTAGGATTAGTGTTAGGGTTAGAATTAGAAATAGGGTTAGTGTTAGGATTAGTGTCAGGGTTTGGTTTAGGGTTAGGGTTACGGTTAGGGTTAGGGTTAGGGTTAGGGTTAGGGTTAGGGTTACGGTTAGGGTTAGGGTTAGGTTTAGGGTTAGGGTTAGGTTTAGGGTTAGGGTAAGGGTTAGGGGTTAGGGTTAAGGTTAGGGTTAAGGTTAGGGTTAGGGTTAAGGTTAGGGTTAGGGTTAGGGTTAGGGTTAGGGTTAGGGTTAGGGTTAGGGTAAGGTTAGGGTTAGGGTTAGGGTTAGGGTTAGGGGTTAGGGTTAGGGTTAGTGTTAGGGGATAGGGGTTAGGGTTAGGTTTATGGTTAGGGTTAGGGTTAGGGTTAGGTTTAGGGTTAGGGTTAGGGTGATGGTTAGGGTTAGGGTTATGTGGTTATGTTAGGCTTAAGGTTAGGGTTAGGGTTATGGGGTTAAGGTTAGGGTTGGGGTTAGGGTTAGGTTTAGGTTTAGGGTTAGGGTTAGGGTTATGGTTATTCTTAGATTTATGGTTTAAAATTTAGGGTTTATGGTTTAAGGTTTAGGGTTTAGGATTGTTTAAGTTTTAGGGTGGTTTAGGTTTAGGGTATAGGGTTTAGCGTTTAAGATAGTTTAATGTTTAGGGTTGTTTATGTTTTAGCGTTTAGAGTTGTTTAGGTTTTTTTAGGGTTTTTTATGATTTAGTGTTTAAGGTTGTTCAGGATTTATGATTTAGGATATTTTAAGGTTTAGGGTTTAAGGTTGTATAGTGTTTTAGGGTTTAGGCTATAATGTTTAGGGTTAAGAGTTTAGGGTTGTTTAGGGTATAGTGTTAATGGTTTTAGGGTTTAGGCTTGTTTAGGGTTTAGTGTTTAGGGTTTAGGGTTTAGGGTTTTTTAGCGTTTAGTGTTGAGAGTTTAGGGGTTAGGGTGCTTTTGGAATTATTGTTTAGGGTTTTTCTGGGTTTAGGGTTTAGGATTTAGGGTTTTAGGGTTAGGTTTAGGGTTAGGGTGATGGTTAGGGTGAGGGTTAAGGTTAGGGTTAGGGTTAAGGTTAGTGTTAGTGTTAGGATAAGGGTTAGGGTTAGGGATAGGGTTAGGGTTAGGGTTAGGGTTAGGGTTAGGGTTAGGGTTAGGGTTAGGGTTAGGGTTAGGGTTAGGGTTAGGGTTAGGGTTAGGGTTAGAGTTTAGGGTTAGGGTTAGTGTTAGGGGTTAGGGATAGTGTTAGGGTTAGGTTTAGGGTTAGGGTTAGGGTTAGTGTTAGGGTTAGGGATAGGGTAGGTGTGAGGTTTAGGGTTACGGTTATGTTTAGGGTTAGGGTTAGTCTTTGTTTAGGTTATGGTTATTGTTAGGATTAGGCTTTGGTTTATGGTCAGGGGAAGGTTTAGGTTTACGTTTAGGGTTAGTGTTAGATTTAGGGTTAGGTTTAGGTTTATTGTTAGATTTAGGGTTTTGGGTTTAAGGTTTATGGTTTAGGATTGTTTAAGGTTTACGGTGGATTAGGTTTAGGGTTTAGAGTTTAGTCTTATGGTTACGGTTAGGGTTAGGGTTAGGGTTAGGGTTAGGGTTAGGGTTAGGGTTAGGTTTAGGGTTAGGGTTAGGGTTAGGGTTAGGTTTAGAGTTAGTGTTAGGGTTAGGGATAGAGTTACGGTTAGGGTTAGGGTTAGGGTTAAGGTTAGGGTTGGGGGGGTTAGGGTTAGGGTTAGGTTTAGGGTTAGGGTTATTATTAGGGAGTTAGGTTTAAATTTAGGATTAGTGTTAGGGTTACAATTAGAAATAGGGTTAGTGTTAGGATTAGGGAAAGGGTTAGGTTTAGGGATAGGGTTAGGGTTAGGGGTAGGGTTAGGGTTAGGGTTAGATTTAAAGTGTAAGGTTTTGTGTTAGGATTAGGGTTAGTGTGAGGTTTAGGGTTAGGGTTAGGTTTAGGGTTAGGGTTAGGGTTAGTGTTTGGGTTAAGGTTAGTGTTAGGATTAGGTTTAGGTTTAGGGTTAGGGTTAGGGTTAGATTTAGGGTTAGGTTTAGGTTTATTGTTAGATTTAGGGTTTAGGGTTTAAGGTTTGTGGTTTAGGATTGTTTAAGGTTTAGGGTGGATTAGGTTTAGGGTTTATAGTTTAGTGTTATGGTTACGGTTATGGTTAGGGTTAGGTTTAGGGTTAGGGTTTGGGTTAGGGTTAGGGTTAGGTTTAGGGTTAGGGTTATGGTTAGGGTTAAGGTTAGGGTTAGGCTTAGGGTTAGGGTAAGGGTTATGATTATGTTTATTGTTAGGTTTAGGGTTAAAGTTAGGGTTAAGGTTCGGTTTATGGTTAGGGTTAGGTTTATGGTTAGGCTTAAGGTTAGGGTTAGGTTTAGGGTTAGGGTTACGGTTAGGGTTAGGTTTAGGGTTAGGGTTCGGGTTAGGGTTAGGGTTAGGTTTATTGTTAGGTTTAGGGTTTAGTGTTTAGGGACTAAGGTTTTGGGTTTAGGATTGTTTAAGGTTTAGGGTAGATTAGGTTTAGGGTTTAGAGTTTAGTGTTAAGGTTAGGGTTAGGTTTAGGGTTTAGGGTTTAGTGTTCGGATTAGGGTTAGGGTTAGGGTTAGGTTTAGGGTTACGTTTAGGGTCATGGATATTGTTAGGTTTAGGGTTTAGGGTTTAGGGTAAAGGTTTAGGATTTAGGATTGTTTAAGGTTTAGGGTGGATTATTTTTAGGGTTTAGAGTTTTGTGTTTGGGATATTGTTAGGGTTAGGTTTAGGGTTTAGGGATTACTGTTAGGGTTAGGGTTAGGGTTAGGGTTAAGGTTAGTGTTAGGTTTAGTGTTAGGGTTAGGGTTAGGTTTAGGTTTATTGTTAGGATTAGGGTTAGAGTTAGGATTAGGGTTAGGGTTAGGGTTAGTGTTAGGGTCAGGTTTAGGGTTAGGGTTAGGGTTAGGATTAGGTTTAGTGTTAGTGTTAGTTTTAGGGTTAGGGTTAGGGTTAGTGTTAGGTTTAGTGTTAGGGTTACGTTTAGGGTTAGGGTTAGGGTTAGGATTAGGGTTAGGGTTATGGTAATTGTTAGGTTTAGGGTTTAAGGTTTAGGGTTTAGGATTGTTTAAGGTTTATCGTAACTTAAATTTAGGGTTTACAATTTAGTGTTAGGGTTATGGTTAGTGTTAGGGTTAGGGTTAGGGTTAGGTTTAGGGTTCAGGGTTTAGGGTTTAGGATTGTTTAAGGTTTAGGGTAGATTAGGTTTAGGATTTAAAGTTTAGTTTTAGGGTTAGGGTTAGGTTTAGGGTTTTGGGTTTAGTGTTAGGATTAGGGTTAGGGTTAAAGTTAGGGTTAGGGTAAGGGTTAGGATTAGGTTTAGGGTTAGAGTTAGTGTTTGGGTTATGGTTAATGTTAGGATTAGGTTTAGGGTTAGGGTTAGGGTTAGGGTTAGATTTAGGGTTAGGTTTAGGTTTATTGTTAGATTTAGGGTTTAGGGTTTAAGGTCTGTGGTTTAGGATTGTTTAAGGTTTAGGGTGGATTAGGTTTAGGGTTTAGAGTTTAGTGTTATGGTTACGGTTAGGGTTAGGGTTAGGTTTAGGGTTAGGGTTTGGGTTAGGGTTAGTGTTAGGTTTAGGGTTAGGGTTATGGTTAGGGTTAAGTTTGTGCTTAGGGTTAGGATTAGGGTTATGGTTAGTGTTAGGATTAGGGTTAGGGTTAAGGTCAGGGTTAGGTTTAGGGTTAGGGTTAGGGTTAGGGATAGATTTAGGATTAGGTTTAGGTTTATTGTTAGATTTAGGGTTTAGGGTTTAAGGTTTATGGTTTAGGATATTTAAGGTTTAGGGTGGATTAGGTTTAGGGTTTAGAGTTTAGTGTTATGGTTAAGGTTAAGGTTAGGGTTAGGGTTAGGTTTAGGGTTAGGGTTAGTGTTACGGTTAGGGTTAGGGTTAGGGTTACGGTTAGGGTTAGGGTTAGGGTTAGGTTTATGGTTAGGCTTAAGTTTAGGGTTAGGTTTAGGGTTAGGGTTACGGTTAGGGTTAGGTTTAGGGTTAGGGTTAGGGTTAGGTTTAGGTTTATTGTTAGGTTTAGGGTTTAGTGTTTAGGGTCTAAGGTTTTGGGTTTAGGATTGTTTAAGGTTTAGGGTAGATTAGGTTTAGGGTTTAGAGTTTAGTGTTAAGTTTAGGGTTAGGTTTAGGGTTTAGGGTTTAGTGTTCGGATTAGGGTTAGGGTTAGGGTTAGGTTTAGGGTTACGTTTAGGGTCTTGGATATTGTTAGGTTTAGGGTTTAGGGTTTAGGGTAAAGGTTTAGGATTTAGGATTGTTTAAGGTTTAGGGTGGATTATTTTTAGGGTTTAGAGTTTTGTGTTTGGGATATCGTTAGGGTTAGGTTTAGGGTTTAGGGATTACTGTTAGGTTTAGGGTTAGGGTTAGGGTTAAGGTTAGTGTTAGGTTTAGGGTTAGGGTTAGGGTTAGGTTTAGGTTTATTGTTAGGATTAGGGTTAGAGTTAGAATTAAGGTTAGGGTTAGGGTTAGGGTTAGGGTCAGGTTAGGGTTAGGGTTAGGGTTAGGATTAGGTTTAGTGTTAGTGTTAGGTTTATGGTTAGGGTTAGGGTTAGGGTTAGGGTTAGGTTTAGTGTTAGGGTTACGTTTAGGGTTAGGGTTAGGGTTAGGATTAGGGTTAGGGTTATGGTAATTGTTAGGTTTAGGGTTTAAGGTTTAGGGTTTAGGATTGTTTAAGGTTTATCGTAACTTAAATTTAGGGTTTACAATTTAGTGTTTGGGTTATGGTTAGTGTTAGGGTTAGGGTTAGGGTTAGGTTTAGGGTTCAGGGTTTAGGGTTTAGGATTGTTTAAGGTTTAGGGTAGATTAGGTTTAGGATTTAAAGTTTAGTTTTAGGGTTAGGGTTAGGTTTATGGTTTAGGGTTTAGTGTTAGGATTAGGGTTAGGGTTAAAGTTAGGGTTAGGATAAGGTTTAGGATTAGGTTTAGGGTTAGGGTTAGGGTTAGGGTTAGGGTTAGGGTTAGTATTAGGGTTAGGGTTAAGGTTAGGGGTTAGGGTTAGTGTTAGGGTTAGGGTTATTATTAGGGGGTTAGGTTTAAGTTTAGGATTAGTGTTAGGGTTAGAATTAGAAATAGGGTTAGTGTTAGGATTAGGGTCAGGGTTAGGTTTAGGGTTAGTGTTAGGGTTAGGGTTAGGGTTAGGGTCAGGGATGGTTGAGGGTTAGGGTTAGGGTTAGGGTTAGATTTAGGGTTAGGTTTAGGTTTATTGTTAGATTTAGGATTTAGGGTCTAAGGTTTATGGTTTAGGATTGTTTAAGGTTTAGGGTGGATTAGGTTTAGGGTTTAGAGTTTAGTGTTATGGTTACGGTTAGGGTTAGGGTTAGGGTTAGGGTTAGGGTTAGGGTTACGGTTAGGGTTAGTGTTAGGGTTAGGGTTAGTGTTAGGGTTAGGGTTAGGGTTAAGGTTAGGGTTAGGGTTAGGGTTAAGGTAATGGTTAGTGTTAGGATTAGGGTTACGGTTAGGGTCAGGGTTAGGTTTAGGGTTAGGGTTAGGGTTAGGGTTAGATTTTGGGTCAGGTTTAGGTTTATTAGATTTAGGGTTTAGGGTTTAAGGTTTATGGTTTAGGATTGTTTAAAGTTTAGGGTGGATTAGGTTTAGGGTTTAGAGTTTAGTGTTATGGTTACGTTTAGTGTTAGGGTTAGGGTTAGGGTTAGGGTTAGGGTTAGGGTTAGGTTAGGGTTAGGGTTTAGGGTTTAGTGTTTAGGGTTTAAGGTTTAGGGTTTAGGATTGTTTAAGATTTAGGGTGGTTTAGGTTAAGGGATTAGGGTTTAGAGTTTAGGATTGTTTAAGGTTTAGGATTGTTTAGGGTATAGTGTTTAGGTTTAAATGTTTAGGGTTGTTTAGGGTTTAGTGTTCAGGGTTTAGGGTTGTTTAAGGTTTAGTGTTTAAGGTTTAGGTTTTAGGGTTGTTTTGGGTTTAGTGTTTAGTGTTGTTTAGGGTGTAGTGTTAATGGTTTAGGGTTTAGGGTTATTTAGGGTTTAATGTTTAAGGTTTAGTGTATAGGGTTGTTTAGGGTTTAGTGTTTAGGGTTGTTTATGGTTTAGTGATTAGGGTTGTTTAGGGTTGTTTAGAGGTTAGTGTTTAGGGTTATTCAGGGTTTATGATTTAGGGTTGTTCAGGATTTAGGATTTATGGTTGTTCAGGGTTTAGGATTTAGGGATTAAGGTTAAGGGGTTAAGGTTAGGGTTAGGGTTAGGGTTAGCATTAGGGTTAGAGTTAGGGTTAGAGTTAAGGTTATGGGGTTATGTTAGGCTTAAGGTTAGGGTTAGGGTTATGGGGTTAAGGTTAGGGTTGGGGTTAGGGTTAGGTTTAGGTTTAGGGTTAGGGTTAGGGTTATGGTTATTCTTAGATTTATGGTTTAAAATTTAGGGTTTATGGTTTAAGGTTTAGGGTTTAGGATTGTTTAAGTTTTAGGGTGGTTTAGGTTTACGGTATAGGGTTTAGCGTTTAAGATTGTTTAATGTTTAGGGTTGTTTAGGTTTTAGCGTTTAGAGTTGTTTAGGGTTTTTTAGGGTTGTTTATGATTTAGTGTTTAGGGTTGTTCAGGATTTATGATTTAGGATATTTTAAGGTTTAGAGTTTAAGGATGTATAGTGTTTTAGGGTTTAGGGTATAATGTTTAGTGTTAAGGGTTTAGGGTTGTTTAGGGTATAGTGTTAATGGTTTTAGGGTTTAGGCTTGTTTAGGTTTTAGTGTTTAGGGTTTAGGGTTTAGGGTTTTTTAGAGTTTAGTGTTTATAGTTTAGGGTTTAGGGTGCTTTTGGAATTAGTGTTTAGGGTTTTTCGGGGTTTAGGGTTTAGGATTTAGGGTGTTAGGGTTAGTGTTAGGGTTAGGTTTAGGGTTAAGGTGAGGGATAGGGTGAGGGTTAAGGTTAGGTTTAGGGTTAAGGTTAGTGTTAGTGTTAGAATAATGGTTAGGGTTAGGGATAGGGTTAGGGTTAGGATTAGGGTTAGGGTTGAGGTTAGGGTTAGGGTTAGGGTTAGGGTTAGGGGTTTGAGTTAGGGTTAGTGTTAGGGGTTAGGGGTTAGTGTTAGGGTTAGGGTTAGGGTTAGGTTTAGGGTTAGGTTTAGTGTTAGGGTTATTATTAGGGGGTTAGGTTTTAGTTTAGGATTAGTGTTAGGGTTAGAATTAGAAATAGGGTTAGTGTTAGGATTAGGGTCAGGGTTAGGTTTAGAAATATGGTTAGGGTTAGGGTTAAGGGTAGGGTTAGGGTTAGGGTTAGAATTAAAATTTAGGGTTTAGTGTTAGGATTAGGGATAGTGTGAGGTTTAGGGTTAGGTTTAGGGTTAGGGTTAGGGTTAGTGTTTGGGTTATGATTAGTGTTAGGATTAGGATTAGGGTTAGGGTCAGGTTTATGTTTAGGGTTAGGGTTAGAGTTAGGGTTAGATTTAGGGTTAGGTTTAGGTTTATTGTTAGATTTAGGGTTTAGGGTTTAAGGTTTATGGTTTAGGATTGTTTAAGTTTAAGGGTGGATTAGGTTAAGGGTTTAGAGTTTAGTATTATGGTTACGGTTAGGGTTAGGGTTAGGGTTAGAGTTAGGGTTAGGGTTAGGGTTAGGGTTTGGGTTAAGGTTAGGGTTAGTGTTAGGGTTAGGGTTATGGTTAGTGTTAGGATTAGGGTTAGGGTTAGGTCAGGGTTAGGTTTAGGGTTAGGGATAGGGTTAGGGTTAGATTTAGGGTTAGGTTTAGGTTTATTGTTAGATTTAGGGTTTGGGGTTTAAGGTTTATTGTTTAGGATTGTTTAAGGTTTAGGGTGGATTAGGTTTAGGGTTTAGAGTTTATTGTTATAGTTACGGTTAGGGTTAGGGTTAGGGATGGGGTTAGGGTTAGGGTTAGGGTTATGGTAAGGGTTAGGTTTAGGGTTAGGGTTAGGGTTAGGGTAAAAGTTAGGGGGTTAGTGTTAGGGTTTGTGTTAGGGTTAGGGTTAGGGTTAGGTTAGGGTAAGGGTTAGGGTTAGGGTTAGGGTTAGGGTTAGGTTAGGGTTAGGGTTAGGCTTAGGGTTAGGGTTAGGGGTTAGGGTTCGTGAAAGGGTTAGGATTATTATTAGGGGGTTAGGTTTAAGTTTAGGATTAGTGTTAGGGTTAGAATTAGAAATAGGGTTAGTGTTAGCATTAGGGTCAGGGTTAGGTTTAGGGTTAGGGTTAGGGTTAGGGTCAGGGTGGGTTTAGGGTTAGGGTTAGGGTTAGGGTTAGATTTAGGGTTAGGTTTAGGTTTATTGTTAGATTTAAAATTTAGGGTCTAAGGTTTATGGTTTAGGATTGTTTAAGGTTTAGGGTGGATTAGGTTTAGGGTTTAGAGTTTAGTGTTATGGTTACGGTTAGGGTTAGGGTTAGGGTTAGGATTAGGGTTAAGTTTAGGGTTAGGATTAGGTTTAGGGTTAGGTTTAGGGTTAGGTTTAGAGTTAGGGTTAGGGTTAGGGTTAGGATTAGTTTTAGGGTTAGGGTTACGGTTAGGGTTAGGGTTAGGGGTAGGATTAGGGTTAAGATTAGGGTTAGGTTTAGGGTTAGGGTTAGGGTTAGGGTTTGGGTTAGGGTTAGGGTTAGGTTTACGATTAGGGTTAGGGTAAGGGTTAGGGTAAGGGTTAGGGGTTAGGGTTAGGGTTATGGTTATTGTTAGGTTTAGGGTTTAGGGTTTAGTGTTTAGGGTGTAAGGTTTAGGGTTTTGGATTGTTTAAGATTTAGGGTGGTTTAGGTTAAGGGTTTAGGGTTTAGAGTTTAGGATTGTTTAAGGTTTAGGGTTGTTTAGGGTATAGTGTTTAGAGTTAAAAATTTAGGGTTGTTTAGGGTTTAGTGTTTAGGGTTTAGGGTTGTTTAAGGTTTAGTGTTTAAGGTTTAGGTTTTAGGGTTGTTTTGGGTTTAGTGTTTAGTGTTGTTTAGGGTATAGTGTTAATGGTTTATGGTTTAGGGTTATTTAGGGTTTAGTGTTTAAGGTTTAAGGAATAGGGTTGTTTAGGGTTTAGTGTTTAGGGTTGTTTATTGTTTAGTGATTAGGGTTGTTTAGGGTTGTTTCGAGGTTAGTGTTTAGGGTTATTCAGGGTTTATGATTTAGGGTTGTTCAGGGTTTAGGATTTATGGTTGTTCAGGGTTTAGGATTTAGGGATTAAGGTTAAGGGGTTAGGGTTAGGGTTAGGGTTAGGGTTAGCATTAGGGTTAGAGTTAGGGTTAGAGTTAGGGTTATGGGGTTATGTTAGGCTTAAGGTTAGGGTTAGGGTTATGGGGTTAAGGTTATGGTTGGGGTTAGGGTTAGGGTTATGGTTATTCTTAGATTTATGGTTTAAAATTTAGGGTTTATGGTTTAAGGTTTAGGGTTTAGGATTGTTTAAGTTTTAGGGTGGTTTAGGTTTAGGGTATAGAATTTAGCGTTTAAGATTGTTTAATGGTTAGGGTTGTTTAGGTTTTAGCGTTTAGAGTTGTTTAGGGTTTTTTAGGGTTGTTTATAATTTAGTGTTTAGGGTTGTTCAGGATTTATGATTTAGGATATTTTAAGGTTTAGGGTTTAAGGTTGTATAGTGTTTTAGGGTTTAGGGTATAATGTTTAGGGTTAAGGGTTTAGGGTTGTTTAGGGTATAGTGTTAATGGTTTTAGGGTTTAAGCTTGTTTAGGGTTTAGTGTTTAGGGTTTAGGGTTTAGGGTTTTTTAGCGTTTAGTGTTTATAGTTTAGGGTTTAGGGTGCTTTTGGAATTAGTGTTTAGGGTTTTTCGGGGTTTAGGGTTTAGGATTTAGGGTGTTAGGGTTAGGGTTAGGGTTAGGTTTAAGGTTAAGGTGAGGGTTAGTGTTAGGGTTAAGGTTAGGGTTAGGGTTAAGGTTAGTGTTAGTGTTAGAATAAGGGTTAGGGTTAGGGATAGGGTTAGGGTTAGGGTTAGGGTTAGGATTAAGGTTAGGGTTAGGGTTAGGGTTAGGGTTAGGTGTTTGGGTTAGGGTTAGTGTTAGGGGTTAGGGGTTAGTGTTAGGGTTAGGGTTAGGGTTAGGGTTAGGGTTAGGTTTAGTGTTAGGGTTATTATTAGGGGTTTAGGTTTTAGTTTAGGATTAGTGTTAGGGTTAGAATTAGAAATAGGGTTAGTGTTAGGATTAGGGTCAGGGTTAGGTTTAGAAATATGGTTAGGGTTAGGGTTAAGGGTAGGGTTAGGGTTAGGGTTAGAATTGAAGTTTAGGGTTTAGTGTTAGGATTAGGGATAGTGTGAGGTTTAGGGTTAGGTTTAGGGTTAGGGTTAGGGTTAGTGTTTGGGTTATGATTAGTGTTGGGATTAGGATTAGGGTTAGGGTCAGGTTTATGTTTAGTGTTAGGGTTAGGGTTAGGGTTAGATTTAGGGTTAGGTTTAGGTTTATTGTTAGATTTAGGGTTTAGGGTTTAAGGTTTATGGTTTAGGATTGTTTAAGTTTAAGGGTGGATTAGGTTTAGGGTTTAGAGTTTAGTATTATGGTTACGGTTAGGGTTAGGGTTAGAGTTAGGGTTAGGGTTAGGGTTAGGGTTAGGGTTAAGGTTAGGGTTAGTGATAGGGTTATGGTTATGGTTAGTGTTAGGATTAGGGTTAGGGTTAGGGTCAGGGTTAGGTTTAGGTTTAGGGATAAGGTTAGGGTTAGATTTAGGGTTAGGTTTAGGTTTATTGTTAGATTTAGGGTTTAGGGTTTAAGGTTTATGGTTTAGGATTGTTTAAGGTTTAGGGTGGATTAGGTTAAGGGTTTAGAGTTTAGTGTTATGGTTACGGTTAGGGTTAGGGTTAGGGATGGGTTTAGAGATAGGGTTAGGGTTATGGTAAGGGTTTGGTTTAGGGTTAGGGTTAGGGTTAGGGTAAAAGTTAGGGGGTTAGTGTTAGGGTTTGTGTTAGGGTTAGGGTTAGGGTTAGGGTTAGGTTAGGGTTAGGGTTAGGGTTAGGGTTAGGTTAGGGTTAGGGTTAGGGTTAGGGTTTGGGTTAGGGGTTAGGGTTAGTGAAAGGGTTAGGGTTATTATTAGGGGGTTAGGTTTAAGTTTAGGATAATGTTAGGGTTAGAATTAGAAATAGGGTTAGTGTTAGGGTTAGGGTCAGGGTTAGGTTTAGGGTTAGGGTTAGGGTTAGGGTCAGGGAGGGTTTAGGGTTAGGGTTAGGGTTAGGGTTAGATTTAGGGTTAGGTTTAGGTTTATTGGTAGATGTAGGATTTGGGGTCTAAGGTTTATGGTTTAGGATTGTTTAAGGTTTAGGGTGGATTAGGTTTAGGGTTTAGAGTTTAGTGTTATGGTTACGGTTAGGGTTAGGGTTAGGGTTAGGATTAGGGTTAAGGTAAGGGTTAGGATTAGGTTTAGGGTTAGGGTTAGGGTTAGGGCTAGGGTTAGGATTAGGGTTAGGGTTAGGGTTAGGGTAAGGGTTAGGGGTTAGGGTTAGGGTTATGGTTATTGTTAGGTTTAGGGTTTAGGGTTTTGTGTTTAGGGTTTAAGGTTTAGGGTTTAGGATTGTTTAAGTTTTAGGGTGGTTTAGGTTAAGGGTTTAGGGTTTAGAGTTTAGGATTGTTTAAGGTTTACGGTTGTTTAGGGTATAGTGTTTAGGGTTAAAAGTTTAGGGTTGTTTAGGGTTTAGTGTTTAGGGTTTAGGGTTGTTTAAGGTTTAGTGTTTAAGGTTTAGGTTTTATGGTGATTTTGGGTTTAATGTTTAGTGTTGTTTAGGGTATAGTGTTAATGGTTTAGGGTTTAGGTTTATTTAGGGTTTAGTGTTTAAGGTTTAGGGTATAGGGTTGTTTAGGATTTAGTGTTTAGGGTTGTTTATGGTTTAGTGATTAGGGTTGTTTAGGGTTGTTTAGAGGTTAGTGATTAGGGTTATTCAGGGTTTATGATTTAGGGTTGTTCAGGGTTTAGGATTTATTGTTGTTCAGGGTTTAGGATTTAGGGATTAAGGTTAAGGGGTTAGGGTTAGGGTTAGGGTTAGGGTTAGGGTTAGCATTAGGGTTAGAATTAGGGTTAGAGTTAGGGTTATGGGGTTATGTTAGGCTTAAGGTTAGGGTTAGGGTTATGGGGTTAAGGTTAGGGTTTGGGTTAGGGTTAGGTTTAGGTTTAGGGTTAGGGTTAGGGTTATGGTTATTCTTAGATTTAAGGTTTAAATTTTAGGGTTTATGGTTTAAGGTTTAGGGTTTAGGATTGTTTAAGTTTTAGGGTGGTTTAGGTTTAGGGTATAGGGTTTAGCGTTTAAGATTGTTTAATGGTTAGGGTTGTTTAGGTTTTAGCGTTTAGGGTTGTTTAGGGTTTTTTAGGGTTGTTTATGATTTAGTGTTTAGGGTTGTTCAGGATTTATGATTTAGGATATTTTAAGGTTTAGGGTTTAAGGTTGTATAGGGTTTTAGGGTTTAGGGTATAATGTTTAGGGTTAAGGGTTTATGGTTGTTTAGGGTATAGTGTTAATGGTTTTATGGTTTAGGATTGTTTAGTGTTTAGTGTTTAGGGTTTAGGGTTTAGGGTTTTTAGCGTTCAGTGTTTATAGTTTAGGGTTTAGGGTGGTTTTGGAATTAGTGTTTAGGGTTTTTCGGGGTTTAGGGTTTAGGATTTAGGGTGTTAGGGTTAGTGTTAGGGTTAGGTTTAGGGTTAAGGTGAGGGTTAGGGTGAGGGTTAAGGTTAGGGTTAGGGTTAAGGTTAGTGTTAGTGTTAGGGTAAGGGTTAGGGTTAGGGTTAGGGTTAGGGGTTAGGGTTAGGGTTAGTGTT
>NC_137978.1:2162500-2167500 GCF_963924665.1 Micromys minutus
GGGGTTTGGGTTAGGGTTAGTGTTAGGGGTTAGGGGTTAATGTTAGGGTTAGGGTTAGGGTTAGGGTTAGGGTTAGGGTTAGGTTTAGTGTTAGAGTTATTATTAGGGGGTTAGGTTTTAGTTTAGGATTAGTGTTAGGGTTAGAATTAGAAATAGGGTTAGTGTTAGGATTAGGATCAGGGTTAGGTTTAGAAATATGGTTAGGGTTAGTGTTAAGGGTAGGGTTAGGGTTAGGGTTAGATTTAAAGTTTAGGGTTTAGTGTTAGGATTATGGATAGTGTGAGGTTTAGGGTTAGTTTTAGTGTTAGGGTTAGGGTTAGTGTTTGGGTTATGATTAGTGTTCGGATTAGGATTAGGGTTAGGGTCAGGTTTATGTTTAGGGTTAGGGTTAGGGTTAGGGTTAGATTTAGGGTTAGGTTTAGGTTTATTGTTAGATTTAGGGTTTAGGGTTTAAGGTTTATGGTTTAGGATTGTTTAAGTTTAAGGGTGGATTAGGTTTAGGGTTTAGAGTTTAGTATTATGGTTACGGTTAGGGTTAGGGTTAGGGTTAGAGTTAGGGTTAGGGTTAGGGTTAGGGTTAGGTTTAAGGTTAGGGTTAGTGTTAGGGTTACGGTTATGGTTAGTGTTAGGATTAGGGTTAGAGTTAGGGTCAGGGTTAGGTTTAGGGTTAGGGATAGGGTTAGGGTTAGATTTAGGGTTAGGTTTAGGTTTATTTTTAGATTTAGGGTTTAGGGTTTAAGGTTTATGGTTTAGGATTGTTTAAGGTTTAGGGTGGATTAGGTTTAGGGTTTAGAGTTTAGTGTTATGGTTACGGTTAGGGGTAGGGTTAGGGATGGGGTTAGGGTTAGGGTTAGGGTTATGGTAAGGGTTAGGTTTAGGGTTAGGGTTAGGGTTCGGGTAAAAGTTAGGGGGTTAGTGTTAGGGTTTGTGTTAGGGTTAGGGTTAGGGTTAGGGTTAGGTTAGGGTTAGGGTTAGGGTTAGGGTTAGGGTTAGGGTTAGGGTTAGGGTTAGGTTAGGGTTGGGGTTAGGTTTAGGGTTAGGATTAGGGGTTAGGGTTAGTGTTAGGGTTAGGGTTATTATTAGGGGGTTAGGTTTAAGTTTAGGATTAGTGTTAGGGTTAGAATTAGAAATAGGGTTAGTGTTAGGATTAGGGTCAGGGTTAGGTTTAGGGTTAGGGTTAGGGTTAGGGTTAGGGTTAGGGTCAGGGAGGGTTTAGGGTTAGGGTTAGGGTTAGGGTTAGATTTAGGATTAGGTTTAGGTTTATTGTTAGATTTAGGATTTAGGGTCTAAGGTTTATGGTTTTGGATTGTTTAAGGTTTAGGGTGGATTAGGTTTAGGGTTTAGAGTTTAGTGTTATGGTTACGGTTAGGGTTAGGGTTAGGGTTAGGATTAGGGTTAAGGTTAGGGTTAGGATTAGGTTTAGGTTTAGGGTTAGGGTTAGGGTTAGGGTTAGGGTTAGGGTTAGGGTTAGGATTAGGGTTAGGGTTAGGGTTAGGGTAAGGGTTAGGGGTTAGGGTTAGGTTTATGGTTATTGTTAGGTTTAGGGTTTAGGGTTTAGTGTTTAGGGTTTAAGGTTTAGGGTTCAGGATTGTTTAAGGTTTATCGTAACTTAAATTTAGGGTTTAAAATTTAGTGTTAGGGTTATGGTTAGTGTTAGGGTTAGGGTTAGGGTTAGGTTTAGGGTTCAGGGTTTAGGGTTTAGGATTGTTTAAGGTTTAGGGTAGATTAGGTTTAGGATTTAAAGTTTAGTTTTAGGGTTAGGGTTACGTTTAGGGTTTAGGGTTTTGTGTTAGGATTAGGGTTAGGGTTAAAGTTCGGGTTAGGGTAAGGGTTAGGATTAGGTTTAGGGTTAGGGTTAGGGTTAGGGTTAGGGTTAGGGTTAGGGTTAGGGTTAGGGTTAGGGTTAGGATTAGGGTTAGGGTTAGGGGTAGGGTAAGGGTTAGGTGTTAGGGTTAGGGTTATGGTTATTGTTAGGTTTAGGGTTTAGATTTAGTGTTTAGGGTTTAAGGTTTAGGGTTTAGGATTGTTTAAGATTTAGGGTGGTTTAGGTTAAGGGTTTAGGGTTTAGACTTTAGGATTGTTTAAGGTTTAGGGTTGTTTAGGGTATAGTGTTTAGGGTTAAAAGTTTAGGGTTGTTTAGGGTTTAGTGTTTAGGGTTTAGGATTGTTTAAGGTTTAGTGTTTAAGGTTTAGGTTTTAGGGTTGTTTTGGGTTTAGTGTTTAGTGTTGTTTAGGGTATAGTGTTAATGGTTTAGGGTTTAGGGTTATTTAGGGTTTAGTGTTTAAGGTTTAGGGTATAGGGTTGTTTAGGGTTTAGTGTTCAGGGTTGTTTATGGTTTAGTGATTAGGGTTGTTTAGGGTTGTTTAGAGGTTAGTGTTTAGGGTTATTCAGGGTTTATGATTTAGGTTTGTTCAGGGTTTAGGATTTATGGTTGTTCAGGGTTTAGGATTTAGGGATTAAGGTTAATGGGTTAGGGTTAGGGTTAGGGTTAGGGTTAGGGTTAGGGTTAGGGTTAGGGTTAGGGTTAGGGTTAGGGTTAAGGTTAGGGTTAGGGTTAGGGTTAGGGTTATGGTTAGTGTTAGGATTAGGGTTAGGGTTAGGGTCAGGGTTAGGTTTAGGGTTAGGGTTAGGGTTAGGGTTAGTTTTAGGGTCAGGTTTAGGTTTATTGTTAGATTTAGGGTTTAGGGTTTAAGGTTTATGGTTTAGGATTGTTTAAGTTTTAGGGTGGATCAGTTTTAGTCTTTAGAGTTTAGTGTTATGGTTACGGTTAGTGTTAGGGTTAGGGTTAGGGTTAGGGTAATGGATAGGGTTAGGGTTAGGATTAGGGTTAGGGTAAGGGTTAGGGGTTAGTGTTAGGGTTAGGGTTAGGGTTAGGGTTAGGGTTAGGGTTAGGGGTTAGGGTTAGTGTTAGAGTTAGGGTTATTATTAGGGTGTTAGGTTTAAGTTTAGGATTAGTGTTAGGTTTAGAATTAGAAATAGGGTTAGTGTTAGGATTAGGGTCAGGGTTAGGTTTAGGGTTAGGGTTTGGGTTAGGGTTAGGGCTAGGGTCAGAGAGGGTTTAGGGTTAGGGTTAGGGTTAGGGTTAGATTTAGGGTTAGGTTTAGGTTTATTGTTAGATTTAGGATTTAGGGTCTAAGGTTTATGGTTTAGGATTGTTTAAGGTTTAGGGTGGATTAGGTTTAGGGTTTAGAGTTTAGTGTTATGGTTACGGTTAGGGATAGGGTTAGGGTTAGGGTTAGGATTAGGGTTAAGGTTAGGGTTAGGATTAGGTTTAGGGTTAGGGTTAGGGTTAGGATTAGTGTTAGGGTTAGGTTTAGGGTTAGGGTTAGGATTAGGGTTAGGGTTAGGGTTAGGGATAGGGTAAGGGTTTGGGGTTAGGGTTAGGGTTATGGTTATTGTTAGGTTTAGGGTTTAGAGTTTAGTGTTTAGGGTTTATGGTTTAGGGTTTAGGATTGTTTAAGTTTTAGGGTAGTTTAGGTTAAGGGTTTAGGGTTTAGAGTTTAGGATTGTTTAAGGTTTAGGGTTGTTTAGGGTATAGTGTTTAGGGTTAAAAGTTTAGGGTTGTTTAGGGTTTACTGTTTAGGGTTTAGGGTTGTTTAAGGTTTAGTGTTAAAGTTTAGGTTTTAGGGTTGTTTTGGGTTTAGTGTTTAGTGTTGTTTAGGGTATAGTGTTAATGGTTTAGGGTTTAGGGTTATTTAGGGTTTAGTGTTTAAGGTTTAGGGTATAGGGTTGTTTAGGGTTTAGTGTTTAGGGTTGTTTATGGTTTAGTGATTAGGGTTGTTTAGGGTTGTTTAGAGGTTAGTGTTTAGGGTTATTCAGGGTTTATGATTTAGGTTGTTCAGGGTTTAGGATTTATGGTTGTTCAGGGTTTAGGATTTAGGGATTAAGGTTAAGGGGATAAGGTTAGGGTTAGGGTTAGGGTTAGGGTTAGCATTAGAGTTAGAGTTAGGGTTAGAGTTAAGGTTATGGGGTTATATTAGGCTTAAGGTTAGGGTTAGGGTTATGGGGTTAAGGTTAGGGTTGGGGTTAGGGTTAGGTTTAGGTTTAGGGTTAGGTTTAGGGTTATGGTTATTCTTAGATTTATGGTTTAAAATTTAGGGTTTATGGTTTAAGGTTTAGGGTTTAGGATTGTTTAAGTTTTAGGGTGGTTTAGGTTTAGGGTATAGGGTTTAGCGTTTAAGATTGTTTAATGTTTAGGGTTGTTTATGTTTTAGCGTTTAGAGTTTTTTAGGGTTTTTTAGGGTTGTTTATGATTTAGTGTTTAGGCTTTTTCAGGATTTATGATTTAGGATATTTTAAGGTTTAGGGTTTAAGGTTGTATAGTGTTTTAAGGTTTAGGGTATAATGTTTAGGGTTAAGGGTTTAGGGTTGTTTAGGGTATAGTGTTAATGGTTTTAGTGTTTAGGGTTTAGGGTTTAGGGTTTTTTAGCGTTTAGTGCTTATAGTTTAGGGTTTAGGGTGATTTTGTAATTAGTGTTTAGGGTTATTCGGGGTTTAGGGTTTAGGATTTAGGGTGTTAGTGTTAGTGTTAGGGTTAGGTTTAGGGTTAAGGTGAGGGTTAGGGTGAGGGTTAAGGTTAGGGTTAGGGTTAAGGTTAGTGTTAGTGTTAGAATAGGGGTTAGGGTTAGGGATAGGGTTAGGGTTAGGGTTAGGGTTAGGGTTAGGGTTAAGGTTAGGGTTAGGGTTAGGGTTAGAGTTAGGGGTTTGGGTTAGGGTTAGTGTTAGGTGTTAGGGGTTAGTGTTAGGGTTAGGGTTAGGGTTAGGGTTAGGGTTAGGTTTAGTGTTAGGGTTATTATTAGGGGGTTAGGTTTTAGTTTAGGATTAGTGTTAGGGTTAGAATTAGAAATAGGGTTAGTGTTAGGATTAGGGTCAGGGTTAGGTTTAGAAATATGGTTAGGGTTAGGGTTAAGGGTAGGGTTAGGGTTAGGGTTAGATTTAAAGTTTAGGGTTTAGTGTTAGGATTAGGGATAGTGTGAGGTTTAGGGTTAGGTTTAGGGTTA